>NC_141136.1:23751611-24055870 GCF_053477565.2 Lygodium microphyllum | reverse complement strand
ATTGACGAATGGAAGTCAAGGGATGCCTGTGACTAACCCTAATGGGAGAGGAAGTATGGTTCAGAATGTACCTTGCTGCCAGCTCCTCCCAGTGTGACTATGCCTATGCCAAGTCAGTTGGCTCCACCAAACGTTGGAGGCCACGTTTCGAATTCTAATGTTGTTCTTGTGGGTCAATAGCCAATGCCAAATCAGATTGTTAGGCCAATGGAACGACGGGTTGACGATCGAAGCTATGAGTCGAGTGCATCTAATGTCCTTGGCGAAGTCAAGGATATGATGAAGCATTATACCGATATGATTTCCGAACAATATCGACAAATAGCTGTCGACGTTAATTTCTTGAAGAAACAACAAAATCTGATAGGGAGTTGACGCCCTGAAGAGGTTGGACCCTCTAGATTCAATTGTAAGTGGTGCGGTGGACAACACTTCCCCAGAAACTGTCCAAATGTGAAATGTGACATTTGTGGGAAGTCGGGTCACTTAGCTGCTACCTATTGGAGTAAGATTAGTTCCCTCCAACAAGGGAGTAAACAACCGGGCCCAGTGAATCATAGAGCGCAAGGAAATAACTTGCAGCAAAATGATGCACCAAGACAAATATTGCAGAGGGGAAAAACAACTATAGAAGAGTTGCCACAAGGCAACAGAGTCAGCCTTATTGAGGCTATACGAGTCCATGATGCTGAAACCTCTAACTTAAGAGCCGTGACAAGAGGCTAAAAGGCTAAAGAGGTTGACAAAGATAAGGAAAAACCGGTTGAGGCAAACCCTAAACAAGGGGATAAGGGGACGCAAGTCCACAGTCCTAGCATGGAAGGGGGACCGTTAAGGCCGGTTGACAGGAAAGGCGACCCTAAGAAGGATGAGGAAGTGCCAAGAAAGAAGATAAGAGCCAAGAAAGAAGCACCAAAACTGGTCCAAAGACCAAAAGAGAGGATGGTTTGGCGAGAAAAGAGAGCTTTGGCTACTTATCATGACTTTGATTTAGCAAGTTCTCTTTGTGAAGTTAAACCAAATGTGAGCCTCTTGCAATTGATTAAATTATCTCCAGGAGTACGCAAGGAATTTAAGAAGATCCTACGTATTGGGTATATTGTAGAACCTTTGGGCATAGCACAAGTAGGGGAAGATTGGTTTGACCATGCTGAAAAGAACTGCCCTAGGGTTCCAGCTTATGTAGATGGAATATTAGTGGAACATGCCATTGTAGACACTGGATCCTCCGTCAATATCATGAGTTTAGAGTTGATGGAGAGGTTGGGACTAGGCATCCAGAAAGATAGTTCCACC
The DNA here is from genome assembly GCF_053477565.2 of Lygodium microphyllum. Classification (NCBI taxonomy): domain Eukaryota; kingdom Viridiplantae; phylum Streptophyta; class Polypodiopsida; order Schizaeales; family Lygodiaceae; genus Lygodium; species Lygodium microphyllum. The sequence continues at coordinate 24,054,574 of NC_141136.1, read as the reverse complement.
CTTCTTAGAATGGCTGATGATAGTCTGAGACAACCAGAAGGTTGTGTTACTAAGGTCCATGTTACAGTTGTAAGTGTAGAATGCTTCTTGGACTTTAGGGTGATAAGATTTGCAGGACGTCCTAGCTATTGAGTCTTGCTAGGGAGGCCTTGGATCTTACAAACAGATTGTCAAGTCGATATACCCGCCGATCGAGTGATTCTAGGCAGAGGTGCTAATCGAGTAATAGTCGATGCTTACCCAGAGTCTCCTCAAAGTGAGAGAGCCCCTTTATCTTCTACTGAATTAGAAACAACAGATGATCGATCGGGTAGTGAGACATCATCTAGCGATGAATCTAAAGAGGGGTCCACTACAGAGGATATTTATCAGATAACTCTAAATGAGCCGATAGAGTTGCAAGATAGGATAAGAGACGCGGATGTGATTAAGTTGGACCTTGGCACTCTGAATGATTCGCAGCATATTAAATTAGGATCCATGCTCAGTCTCCCAGCCTAGCTGTTCATACTATTCCTGTAAAAGAAGGTAGTCGTCCTGTGCGTCAGGAGGTAAGGCGTGTGCCTTTTGAATTAAGGGACGGTCTGTTTGAGGAGTTACAAAAGTTAAGGAAAGCTGGTTTAATCTTCCCTGTACAACACACAGAATGATGTTCACCAGTCATTATCAGGAAGAAGAAAAATAACCAGATCCGACTATTTGTGGATTTTAGAGAGTTGAATAAGCAGACAGTTAAGGATTACTACCCGTTGCCGTTTATTGACCAGATTTTGGATCAATTAGCGGGTAGGGAAATATATTCGTTTATGGATTGCTTTGCAGGATATAATCAGATGGCAATTGCAGAAGAGGACAAGTTGAAAACGACTTTCATTACTGTCTTTGGTACTTTTGCGTACCATGTGATGGCCTTTGGTTTATGCAATGCACCTGGATCGTGGCAACGAACAGCAGACAAGACCTTTGGTGACATCTCCCCAGATGAGTTGAAAGTATTTATCGATGATCTGGGGGCAGCCACTGTAAGGGAAAGGATGTTGATTATTTTAAGAAAATGCTTTGAGCATTGCAGACAATTTTGCATCGCTCTTAACCCACGGAAGTGTGTCTTTGGAGTACCTTATGGGCTATTGCTGGGCCATGTGGTCAGTTCAGTAGGAATAGCCACTGACCCTGAAAAGATCAAGGTTATAGTGGCTATGAGTCCACCACGCACTCCAAAAGAGGTTCATAGCTTTCTGTCGTCAATAGGGTACTATCGAAGGTTTATAAATGCCTTGGCAGAAAGGACATTGCCATTAACGAACTTATAAGAGCACCCGTTTTAAAAGCACCTAAAAGAGGTGAGGTGTTCTATATATTTTCAGCAGCAGCCACCATGCATAGTATAAGCTGCTGTTTAGCCCAAATCTGGGAGGAAAAGTGGTATTATCCGATAGCTTTTGCTAGTCGAAAATTGGACATTTCAGAGATCAATTATACCTACATGGAGAAGTTGTGTCTTGTGATGGTCTTTGGGACTAAGAAATTCAGGCACTACATCCTCTATGTGAAGGTAGTTTTTTATACGAAGGCGAAAGGGCTTAAATTGCTTATGAACAAGCTACAGCCGCCTGATTGGTTGGCAAAGTGGTTAATCACTTTGCAGGAGTTCGATTATGAGATTAAGAGTAAGCCACCAAGGTTGTAGGGTATTGTGGAATGCCTTGTGGATTTCGGGGAGCCGAAAGAGACTTTGGCTGAAGGAATTGATATTGAGGAAATGTTTAAAATTGATACAGCTTCTATTCCATCTTGGTATGTTGCTATTACACACTATTTATCAACAGGAGAGACTGGAGCTGGTTTGTCAAAGTCTGAAAAGAGAAAAATCAAACAACAGGCTTTGAAGTTTTCCTTGATCCCAGGGACGCTATATCAGCAGGGTGTTGATGATATCTATCGCCGATGTGTGATACCTGACGAGGTTCCTTTTATCTTAGAAGAGTGCCATGACTCTGCATATGGAGGGCACTTCGCAGGACGTTGACGGCACAGAAAGCTTTAAGAGCTGGGTATTGGTGGCCGTCCATCTTCCAAGATTCTTTTGAGTATGTAAAGAAATGTGATACCTATCAAAGACATGGCAGTAGAGAGAATAGGAAATGCCCACTTATGCCTATTATAGCTATCCTTCCATTTGAGAAGTGGGGCATTGATTTTGTGGGTCCTATCACCTCGTCGTCTACTACTCAGAAGAGGTATATTATAGTAGCAACTGATTATTTTACAAAATGGTCAGAAGCGCAGGCGACGAGGCAGGACAATGCAAAAGAGACTACAAGTTTCCTTTTAGAGCAGATTATTTGTCGTTTCGGTCCCTCGAAAGAATTAGTGTCGGACCGTGGAACCCATTTTTTGAACAAAGTGATCAAAAGCTTGACAGAAGCTTCGCAAATCAAGCACAATAAAACGACTCCTTACAATCCGCAAGCAAACAGACAAGTTGAAAGTACTAATAAGCAGCTTGTGGGTATCTTGTCTAAGATAGTCTCTGAGAAGAAACGAGACTGGGACAGGAAGTTGTATGTGGCAGTATGGGCATACAATACAACGTTCAAGCGAGCTACCGGCCATACTCCATTTAAATTGGTTTATGGGGAAGAGTGTGTGTTACCCCTCGAAATTGAGTTGCCAACCATACGGTTTGCAATTAACCACTCTCTGGGAGATGAGGATTCCCTTTTTGAACGTTTCACGACCATAGGCCACCTGGATGAGCTGAAGTTGCAGAGCTTATTACACCAGGAGGTAGCTAAACGTCAGATGAAGCAATTGTATGACCTTAGAGCGAAGAAGTATACCTTTAAGAAAGGACAATTAGTTCTATATTATGATGCGTGTAGGGAGCTGTTTCCAGGGAAGCTGGAATCTAAATGGGATGGCCCCTACAAGATTGTCAGGTTAGGGAAAAAAAGGTCTACGGCTCTACTAGCTGATCTACAGGGAGTAGAGTTTAAAAATAAGGTTAATCTTAATAAGATTAAACCTTATTATTTCTAAGTATGCTAATACAAAGGAAATGCATTGCAGGTCCATGCTGGGGATGATTTGAGACCTGCAAAAGAGCTTAAATCCAGTTGATGGGGCGGTTAATCCCTTATTTGGAGCACCCATATCTGGAGCAGAGATACCATCAGGGGAAACTCATCTCGTGGAGCAAAGGATATAAAGTGATTGATCAAGAAGACGGAACCTTTGTGTGGGAGATCAAAGTCTTCTGCCATCACTGCTTGCGACTGTTGATGAGTATCCCTATTGAGTTCAATGAAGAAGGTGGGATGGAGCCATCAGTTCACCCTCTAAACATGCTAAACTTTGATTACCATAATTACGAATAGAGGAGTTCGTGATGGCACGCTGTGTAAACCCATTGTGGACGTATACATTATATTTTGACGGAGCATCCAGGGGCCCTAGTAAAAAAGGGAGTGTGGGAGTAGAATCTGAGATCTCCGATGTAGAGTTACGATGAAGTTAGCTGCTTATCTCGGGGTAGGATTCACTAACAATATGGCGGAGTATAAAGCCTTGATTATGGGACTACATATTGCCAAGCAAGGTGGTATTCGTCGGTTGTTAGTAAAAGGGGATTCCAAGTTGATCCTAAATCAGCTAGATGGGACATACACAGTGCGGAATCCCATTCTCTGTATGTATCATCGGACTGCGATGACCCTACTTGAAGAGTTTGAGAGAGTGTCTTTTCAGCTGATTCCACGTTACTGGAATCAGTTTGCGGATTCATTGGCAAATCTTGCTTATGAAGAAGACCTTTTCTTTAACTGTGGTCCTAGTTTGGATATTGTTATCAATGATGACACAAGATTAAGTCGCTTGTGGGGAATGTTATCAGAGCATGCAATATATGGCAAACGATGGTCGATATGGATGATGCAAAGAGTAGCCGATACCAATGTACCGTTATTATCCTGGACCCATACATATTATGCGTACGCCTCTTGCTATATATGCAGGAGGGATGGGTCATAACCTTATGCATTTAGTTTAGGGCTACGAGCCCTGTGTTTTCCTCCTTGGGAAGGAGCCTATTATTGTATATCTGGATTCTTTCAGGGAGGGATGTGTAGGTGCTATTCTGTTTTATTTCATCAGGCCAAGAGGGCCGATTAAGTTTTGTGGTCAAGTGCTTGATTTCATTAGGCCAAGAGGGCCAGTTGTCTGTTTAGTGCAGGTGCGGTTAATGGTTTCTTGTTTTAGTTTTGTGCTAGATAGGTTCGAAGAAGAGCTTGGAAGGAGCCTTTTGTTTCGCGGAAGCTTCTCGTGGCCCTATCCAGGTGATATCTCTCCTTTATGAGTACTGTGGTTTTTATGCTATATGTGTTTGTGTACTTGTAGGGGATTTTCTTTTCTTGTTGGGGACCGGCGTCCAAGGCATGAAGTCCCAAGTTTAGGTTAGGTATGGCTGAGGGAGGTCTAATTAGTCGTTGCCTCGTGTAAAGACATTGTTAAGCATCAAAAGACCTATTTCAGAAAGTAGTCCTAGTGACCCTGTTCTGCTAGCCTGCTAGGCAGCCGTTCTAGGAGTTCTTGTTAGTTGTGAGGCAGTTAGAGCAGCCTGCCAAAAGGGAAAATTGATGATGATAGAGACAAAAAGAAACCTTGAATATCTTAAAAGAAAATCAATATATATAGAGGTGTGTAAAAAGGGGTTCTAACCCCCTATAAAAATAAAAATAGAAAAGAAAAGAAAATTTATAAGCAGTTGATCATCGCCTTGTGAGGGCCTGGTAGGTTCCTAGGGACGAGTCAGACTCGGGGCCGATGCCTTATCTTTCTAGGGGTGGCATCTTGCTGGAAAAGAAGAAAGTCAGGAAGGTTGGACCGAAAATAAAGTAAGCGTAAAAAAAGGATTAAGTGTCTCCTTGCGAGGGCTTGGTAGGTTCTTGGGTACCGAGACAGGACCTGAGGCCGATGCCCTATTCTCCTTGGGTCACTACGCTTAGCTCCCTCCTTTTTACATGCCCAAGTATGAAAATATAAAAACCCTAAAAGAAGAAATGTGCTGAAGGAAACTATTTCTTGATCAGGCTATAGGAGTCCTCGCCTAGTAGAAACTCCTGGTTGTGTTGTCCTTAGTTAGGTAGGTAGTTTAGACCACCACTTAGGGCAACCTCTTTGATAGTTCTTTTTAGTTTGGCTGCGTTGGAGCAGTTGGTTAGTGACTAGCTTCGGATCTTCTATCAGATTATGCTAGGCCTACTCATTGTGGATGTCATGCCTTGGTTTTGTCAGGGGGTAGGGTGAGCATTGTGAGGTGTTTTAATATGTATCTATTTTGTATCAGCTTGATGCTTCCTTTGGTTGTTTTGTGCAGATCTGTTGTGGGATTCGATGGGCTGAGTCGCCCTATCCCGTGGTCGCCAATGAGAGCGGAGTTTTGATGTCAAGAAGTGCTTAAAAATAGCTAAAAATTACGAATATCAAGGGAAAAATATTCAATGTCGAAGGCGGCAGCTCCAACTAGGACAATTTTAAGCGTCAAGTGCTTTAAAGGTGCCCGAGCGACACTTGTTGATTTTTGATAAATTTTCAGACTGTCGTGCGGGTTGTCAGGAGTTACCAGCCAATGCAGATGTCAAGCCGGATGCACAGAAATTTACAGCACTCGATTTGGAGCCCGAATGGGGAAATGGCCACAAATGGGGCAAGATATGAAAAGATGGACATTGGAGAAGACCAAAAGGGGTGCCCTTTGGGACATTTTAACCCCCCTTCAAATTTTTGATCAAGAAGCATGAAAAAACGTGGAGAGAGAAGGAGAGACATGGCGTGAGCACGCATGGTGCAATTTTCGCCTCCTCCTCTCTCATCATGAATGTCAGGATGTGAAGACCCCGTACAACCGACAATGGGCCTTGACTTCTCCCTCTTTGCTGATCTTATCGCTTGTCTTTGCCTGTCCAATGATGGCCTGAATGAAGAGAGCCAATTCTAGTCTTTCTCTCTCCTCCCTCTCTCTCCCTTAAGGGGCTGTTCTTGTGTGGAAGAAGACAATGAAGAATGGTGGAGGAAAGCTTGTTCGGATGAGACCGGATTGCTTCCGGATAGATGGAGACATGAAGAGTGCTATTATTGAAGATGCTAAGCATTAAATGCATGCTGGAAATCAGTCCCGTAATCAAGACCAAGAAACCGAGACCTGAAAATAAGCGGTAATGCTATTTTTAGAAAGGAAAATGATCTTTTTATGCTATTTGCTTTATGAAACTTTGTTCATATGGGATGAAAGTTCATTATAATATTTTTGGCCATGAGTTTCAACTCTTTGCAACCTGAAAATCAGAAAATATAAGGCTACATGGTCGGAATTAGTGTCAAAATACATGAAAAACACGCGTTTTAAGGGTAAAATTGGATTTTTGCTATATAAATGAGAAATATGATATGTCACACCAACTAAATCTGAGTTTTTGCTATCAATGAACCTAAGGACCATAGCCCACAATCAACTTTCATTGTCAGTCATTATTTATTAAAGAAAAATAGAGAAAAATGCCCTAAAATGGAAAAAATGGGTTTAAAATTAGGGAAAAATAGGAAATGGGCTGAGGAAAATTAGGGGAAATTATATCTATGTTTGTGCAATGTATAACGATGGCAAAGCACGAGTTGGGCCTTGTTTTGTCCCATTTCTATGTTTTGTGCATATTTAGCGGGTTTTTAAAAGGGAAAAATGCATAGAAACCCTATCTAACCGGTCAATAATGCAAAGTGCTAAGAGTTGGATGAAGAGGGGCTGAAACACTGAAAGATAAAGAAAAGATTTGATTTATGCATTGCACTTGGCATATAGAAAATGGTTTAAATAAAGAGGATGGTAGCATGAGCATATGGCTCGCCTCCTTTCAACGCAGTATGCGCTAGTAAAATTCATGGAAAGAATGCTTTATGCACCATGCACGATGCTGATCTTTCTTTTGTCTGAGCACATAGCCATACACGATTTGCATTAAGCATAACAAATAAGAGGTATCAGAAAAACCTCCTGGATGCATGGCACCTGTCTTCCTTAGGTTGAGACCAACGATGAGCGTGAGAGGATTTCCTAAGTTGTAGGTTAGTCATTGGGTCCTAAGGGAAAAATTGTAGTGAGGAATGGTACATCCTGGAACGTAAAAATATTGGTACCTTGAGAGGAGTTTGTGCTCGTTTGTGTTATATGTCTAGCAGCGCATCAAAGGGCCAATCCCTGCGATGTAGGAGAGCTGTAGTGGGGCTCCGACTATTAGTCGGTGGAGTGCCTCCATATGTGTGTGATCGTGGCATTGCCAATGTGTAAGGGCTCTCTCTCTGAGGGGTTTAAGGTAAACGTTGGACTATAAACTATAAATGCATATATTAAGCTTTAGGGCAGTTTGTCCTTTAGCATTAGATTGATCTTCTTGGTCCGTGAGGCCGTGAGGGTGTTTGTGTGTCATGAGCATGAGGTCCGGCTAGTGCTATAGCCAGTGCCGACCCATTTTAGGTCCCATCACCGGACCTCATACTCATGACGAACAAGCACACCCTTACGGCCTCGCGGACCAGGAGCGTCAATCTAATGCTAAAGGACAAACTGCCCTAAAGCCTAATTCATGCGTTTATAGTTTATAGTCCAACATTTTCCTTTTTTTTTTTATAAACTCCACGGAGGGAGGACCCATACACATTGGCAATGCCACAATCACACACATGGAGGCAACCTCTCGGTGGAAACACCGCGGCCCCTCTGTAGCTCTCCTACATCGCAGGGATTGGCCCCTTGATGCGCTAGTCAACATATAACACAAACGAACACAAACTCCTCCTTTTCTATTTCTCGTACTTCTAGGAGATATACCATGTGTCCTTACTTAATAGTCCCTTAGGAAACCGACCCTCTATCCTTCGGCAAAAGGGATAACCTTACGCTCTCAATCGTGGGTCAAATTCCTAAGAAAACAATTGCTATGCAGTCCAGGAGCTTTTCCATTGATACCATGAACTATGCATAGTGCATAATGTGAACGGTTTAGTGCACAAACAGAAGAAAATCAGCATTGTGCATCGCGCGAAACCAATCTTTTCATGATTTCCATGCTAGCGTTTATGTAATGAGAAAAGACACTGAGCCTTACGCTCATGCTGCCTTTCCCTTTATTTTAAAACAACGTCCTATATGCATGATGCAACACATAAATCAGATTTTAGTTTATATTTCGATGCTCAACCTCCCTCTCACCCTACCATTTAATGTTTTGCATTCGTTGATAGGTGAAAGAGTCATTTTATGTGTATTTCCTTACAAAAAAAAGCAATAAACATGAATGAAAACATAGAAACGAGGGTAAACTGAGGCCAACCTCGTGCTTTACTTTCATTATACGCTGCACAAACACACATGTAATTTTTTAGAATTTTCCTTTTACTGTTTTCTAATTTTCTCCCATTTAAAATCCAATTTTCACAATTTTTGGGTACTTTTCCTCTATTTCTTCAATGAAAAATGACTAAAAATTAAGATTGATTGTGGGCTATGGCCCTTAGGCTCCTTGACAGTAAAATTTCAGGTTTTGTAGGTATTACGTCTCATATTTCCCATTTGTTTTGCAAAAAACCCCATTTTACCGCTTAAACGCGTGTTTTACGAGTTTTATGACATTAATTTCAGCCATATCACTTATGATTTTTTGATTTTCTGATTATAAACTGTTGAAAATCATAGAAAACAACATCATAATGCATATTTAGCCCATGGGAACAATGTTTCATCAATCAAATAGCATAAAAACTCAAATTTTCTTCATAAAAATGGAATTACCGCTTAGGCTTCGTGTCTCGGATCTCGTTTTTGGTGCAGGACTGCGGGTCAGCCCACATTCAATGTCCAGCACCTTCACAATCAGCAATCTTCAGGTCTACATCGATCTGGAAGCAATCCGCCGGGCAAGCTTTCCTCCACCATTCTTCATTTTCCTCTTGCACACAAGAACAACCCCTTAGGGGAGAGAGAGGGAGGAGAGAGAAAGACTAGATTTCCATCTTTGCATTTAGTCCACCATTGCTCAGGCGAAGGGCGGCGAAATGATCAGCCAAGAGAGAGAAATCAAGGGCCAATGTCGGTTGCAGGGGTTGTTTGCAGGCAGCCATCATGATCTCCATGGATTGAAGCGCAATTTTCGGCGCAGTTCTTCATGTCCTCCTCTCCACGAAATGTCACGCTTTTCTTCTTCATGTTGGTTAAAATTTGAGGGGGGGTCAAGCCTCCAAAAAGCACACCCAATTTTGCCCAAGTTTTTTGTCCACCTCTTCGTATCTTGCCCATTTGTTGGCCATTTCCCAGTCCTAACTCCGATTCGAGCTGTGAAAAATCCTGGGCATCCGACTTGACATCCCGCATTGACTGGCAACTCCTGACAACCCGCACGGTAGCCTGAAAAATTATCAAAAATCCACAAGTGTCGCTCAGGCACCTTTTAAGAGTCGTCTTTCACTTGGTGCTTAAAATCGTCCTAGCTGGAGCCGCCGCCTTCGATGTTAAATATTTTTTCCCTAAATTCCAATTTTTTTGGAAAAATTTTAGGCACATCCCGGGCTCAAAACTCCGCTCTCATTGGCGACCACGGGATAGGGCGACTCAGCCCGTCGAATCCCACAATAGATCTGCCCAAAACAACCAAATGAAGCATCAAGCTGATACAAAATAGCTATATACTAAAACACAGCACAGTGCTCAACCTACCCCCCTGACAAAACCAAGGCATGACATCCACAAGGAGTAGGCCTAGCATAATCTGATAGAAGGTCCGAAGCTAGTCACTAACCGACTGCTCCAACACGGCCAAACTAAAAAGAACTATCAAAGAGGTTGCCCTAAGTGGTGGTCTGAACTACCTACCTAACTAAGGACAACATAACCAGGAGCTCCTACTAGGCGAGGACTCCTATAGCCTGATCAAGAAGTATTTTCTTGTAGCACATTTCTTCTTTTAGGTTTTTATTTTTCCATACTTGGGCATGTAAAAAGGAGGGAGCTGAGCGTAGTGACCCAAGGAGAACAGGGCATCGGCCTCAGGTCCTGTCTCGGTACCCAAGAACCTACCAAGCCCTCGCAAGGCGACACTTAATCTTTTTCTGATGCTCACTTTTATTTTTGCTCCAACCTTCCTTACTTTCTTCTTTTCCAACAAGATGCCACCCCTAGGAAGACAAGGCATCGGTGACTCGTCCCCAGGAACCTACCAGGCCTTCACTAGGCAATGATCAACTGCTTATAATTTTTTCTTTCTTTTCTTTTCTATTTTTATAGGGGTTAGAACCCCTTTTTACACACCTTTGTATAGATTTATTTTCTTTGAGATATTCAGGGTTTCTTTTCTCTCTATCATCATCATTTCTTCGGCATGCTTCTCTAACTGCCTCACAACTAACAAGAACTCCTAGAATGGATGCCTAGCAGGCTAGTAGAACAAGGTCACTGGGACTCCCTTCTAAAATAGGTCTTTTGATGCCTGGCAATGTCTTTACAGGAGGCAATGACTACTCAGACCTCTCTTAGACATACCTAACCTAAACTTGGGACTTCATGCCTTGGACACCGGTCCCCAACAAGAAAAGAAAAACCCCCCCACAAGTACACAGACACATATAGCATAAAAAACACGGTACTTGTAAAGGAGAGATATCACCTAGATAGGGCCACGAGAAGCTTCCGCACAACAAAGGCTCCTTCCAATCTCTTCTTCGAACGTGTCTAGCACAGAACTAAAACAAGAAGCCATTAACCGCACCTGTACTAAACAGACAACAGGCCCTCTTGGCATAACAAAATAAAACATTCCACTATAAAACTGATCGGCCCTCTTGGCCTAATGAAACAAAACATTCAAAACCTCACAAAACTGGCCCTCTTGGCCTAACGAGATCAAACAAAATAGCACCTACACATCCCTCCCCGAAATAGTACAGATATACAATAATATGCTCCTTTCCAAGGAGGGAAAATAGGGCCCACAGCCCTAAACTAAATGCATAAGGTTATGACCCATCCCTCCTGCATATATAGCAAGAGGCGTATGCATAACATGTTGTCTAATCACCCTATGGATACAAGATAACAATGGTAGATTGGTCTCAGCTACTCTTTGCATCACCCATATCAACCATCGCTTGCCATATATTGCATGCTCTGATAACATTCCCCACAAGCGACCGGGTCATGTTTCATCGTTGATAACAATATCCAAACTAGGACCACAGTTGAAGAAAATGTCCTCTTCATAAGCAAGATTTGCCAGAATCCGAAAACTGATTTTAGTAACGTGGAATCAGCTGAAAAGACACTCTCTCAAACTCCTCAAGTAGGGTCATCGCAGTTCGATGATACATACAAAGGATGGGATTCCGTACTGTGTATATCCCATCTAGTTGATTCAAGATCAACTGGGAATCCCCTTTTACTAACAACCGCCGAATACCACCTTACTTGGCAATATGCAGTCCCATAATCAAGGCTTTATACTTCGCCATATTGTTAGTGAATCCGACCCCGAGATAAGCAGCTAACTTCATCGTAACTCTACGTCGGGGATCTCGAATTACTACTCTAACACTCCCTTTTTTATTAGGGCCCCTGGACGCTCCGTCAAAATATAATGTATACGTCCAGAATTGGTTTACACAGCCTGCCATCATGGACTCCTCTATTCGTAATTATGATAATCGAAATTTAGCATGCTCAGAGGGTGAACTGATGGCTCCATCCCACCTTCTTCATTGAACTCAACAGGGATACTTGTCAACACTCGTAAGCAGTGATGGTGGCAGAAGACTTTGATCTCCCACACAAAAGTTCTGTCTTCTTGCTCAATCACTTTGTATCCTTTGCTCCATGTTTTCCCTGATGGTATCTCTACTCCAGATATGGGTGCTCCAAATAAGGAATTAACCGCCCCATCAACCAACTTTAAGCTCTTTTGCAGGTCTCAAATCAGCCCCAACATGGACCTGTAATGCATTTATCTGTACTAGCATATTCAAAAATAATAAGGTTTAATCTTATTAAGATTTTTAAATTCTACTCCCTGCAGATCAGCTAGTAGACCCGTAGACCTATTTTTTCCTATTCTAACAATCTTGTAGGGGCTATCCCATCTAGTTTCCAGCTTCCCTGGAAACAGCTCCCTATGTGCATCGTAGTATAGAACTAATTGCCCTTTTATAAATGTATACTTCTTTGCTTTAAGTTCGTGCAACTGCTTTATCCGATGTTTAGCTACCTCATGGTGTAATAAGCTGTGCAATTTCAGTTCATCCAGGTGGGCTATGGTCATGAAACATTCAAAGACTGAATCCTCATCTCCCAAAGAGTGGTTAATTGCAAATCGTATGGTTGGCAACTCAATTTCGAGGGGTAACACACACTCTTCTCCATAAACTAATTTAAATGGAGTATGGCCGGTAGTTCGCTTGAACGTTGTATTTACGCCCATACCGCCACATACAACTTTTTGTCCTAGTCTCGTTTCTTCTCCGAGACTATTTTAGACAAGATACCCACAAGCTGCTTATTAGTACTTTCAACTTGCATGTTTGCTTGCGGATTATAGGGGGTTGTTTTATTGTGCATGATTTGCCAAGCTTCGGTCAAGCTTTTGATCACTTTATTCAAAAAATGGGTCCCACGGTCTGACACTAGTTCCTTCGGTGGACCGAAACGGCAGATAATCTGCTCTAAAAGGAAACTTGTAGTCTCTTTTGCATTGTCTTGCCTTGTCGCCCGCGCTTCTAACCATTTTGTAAAATAATCAGTTGCTACTATAATGTACCTCTTCTGGGTAGTAGACGACGGGGTGATAGGACCCACAAAATCAATGCCCCACTTCTCAAATGGAAGGATAGCCATTGTAGGCGTAAGTGGGCATTTCCTATTCTCTCTGTTGTCATGTCTTTGACAGGTATCACATCTCTTAACATACTCAAAGGAATCTTGGAAGATGGACGGCCACCAATACCCCGCTCTTAAAGCTTTTTGCACCATCAACCGTCCTGCGAAGTGCCCTCCACATGCAGAGTCATGGCACTCTTCCAAGATGAAAGGAACCTTGTTAGGCATCACACATTGGCAGTAGATATCATCAACACCCTGCCGATACAGTGTTCTTGTGATCAAAGAAAACTTCAAAGCCTGTTGCTTAATTTTTCTCTTAAACCAGCTCCAGTCTCTCCTGTCGATAGATAATGCGTGATAGCAGCATACCAAGATGGAATATAAGCTGTGTCAATTTTAAACATTTTTTCAATATCACTTCCTTCAACCAAAGTCTCTTTCGGCTCCCCGAAATCCACAAGGCATTCCACAATCCCCTGCAACCTCGGTGGCTTACTCTTAATCTCATAATCAAACTCTTGCAAAGTGATTAACCACTTTGTCAGGCGATCAGGTGGCTGTAGCTTGTTCATAAGCAATCTAAGCCCTTCTGCCTTCGTATAAAAAACTACCTTCTCATAGAGGATATAGTGCCTGAATTTTTTAGTCCCAAAAACCATCGCAAGGCACAACTTCTCCATATAGGTATAGTTGATCTCTGCCCAATTTTCGACTAGCAAAAGCTATCAGATGATACCACTTTTCCTCCCAGATTTGGGCCAAACAGCAGCTTATACTATGCATGGTGGCTGCTGAAAATATGTAAAATACTTCGCCTCTTTTAGGTGCTTTTAAAACTGGTGCTTTTACTAGCTCTTGTTTCACATCCTCGAAAGCTACCTTACAAGGGTCGCTCCATTCAAATAGACAGCTAAAGGATAATAAGTTCGTTAGTGGCAATGTCCTTTCTACCGAGGCATTTATAAACCTCTGATAATACCCTATAGATGACAAAAAGCTATGTACCTCTTTTGGAGTGCGTGGTGGACTCATAGCAATTATAACCTTGATCTTTTCAGGGTCAGTTGTGATCCCAATTGAACTGACCACATGACCTAGCAATAGCCCATAAGGCACTCCAAAGACACACTTCCGTGGGTTAAGAGCGATACAAAATTGTCTGCAGCGCTCAAAGCACTTTCTTAAGATAATCAACATCCTTTCCCTTACAGTGACTACCCCCAGGTCATCAATAAATACTTTCAACTCATCTGGGGAGATGTCACCAAAGGTCTTGTCTGATGTTCGTTGCCATGATCCAGGTGCATTGCACAAACCAAAGGCCATCACATGGTACGCAAAAGTACCAAAGACAGTAATGAAAGTCGTTTTCAACTTGTCCTCTTCTACAATTGCCATCTGGTTATATCCTGCAAAGCAATCCATAAACGAATATATTTCCCTACCCGCTAATTGATCCAAAATCTGGTCAATAAATGGCAACGGGTAGTAATCCTTAACCGCCTGCTTATTCAGCTTTCTAAAATCTACACATAGTCGGATCTGGTTGTTTTTCTTCTTCCTGATGACAACTGGTGAACACCATTCTGTGTGCTGTATAGGGAAGATTAAACCAGCTTTTCTTAACTTTTGTAACTCTTCAAATAGCCCCCGTCCCTCAATTGAAAAGGCATACGTCTTACCTTCTGATGCACAGGACGACTGCCTTCTTTTACAGGAATAGTATGAACAGCCAGGCTGGGAGGAATGCCTCTCAGCTCATCATAACTCCAAGAAAAAATGTCGCGGAATTCTTGAATCAAGGACACATAGTCCTCCCTTTCTGTTGAACTGAGCATGGAACCTAATTTAATTGGACGCAAATCATTCGGCGTGCCAAGGTCTAACTCAATCACATCCGTGTCTCTTATCCTATCTTGCAGCTCTATCGGCTCATTTAGAGTTATCTGATAAATATCCTCTGTAGTGGACCCCTCTTTAGATTCATCACTGGATGATGTCTCAGTACTAGATAGATCATCTGTTGTTTCTCATTTAGTAGAGGATAAAGGAGCTCTCTCACTCTAAGGAGACTCAGGGTAAGCATCGACTATTACTCGATTAGCACCTCTACCTAGAACCACTTGACCGGCGGGTATATCGACTTGACAGTCTGTTCATAAGATCCAAGGCCTACCTAGAAAAACTCGATAGCTAGGACATCCCGCAAATCTTATCATCCTAAAGTCCAAGAAGCACTCTACACTTGCAATTGTAACATGGACTCTAGTAACGGAACCTTCTAGTTGTCTTAGACTATCATCAGCCATTCTAAGAAGGGTGGAACCATATTTTTGGATGCCTAGATCCATCCTCTCCATCAACTCTGAACTCATGATATTGACAGAGGATCCAGTGTCTACAATAGCAAGCTCCACTAATATTCCATCCACGTATGCTGGAACCCTAGGGCAATTCTTTTTAGCATGATCAAACCAATCTTCCCCTACTCGTGCTATGCCCAAAGGTTCTACAATATACCCAATACGCAGGATCTTCTTGAATTCCTTGCGTGCTCTTGGAGATAATTTAATCAACTATAAGAGGTTTACATCTGGTCTGACTTCACAAAGAGAACTTGCTAAATCAAAATTATGATAGGTAGCCAAAGCTCTCTTTTCTCGCCATACCATCCTTTCTTTTGGTCTCGGGATTGGCTTTGGTGCTTCTTTCTTAGCTCTTGCCTTCTTTCTTGGCACTTCCTCATTCTTCTTAGGATCGACTTTTTTGTCAATGGGCCTTAGAGGTCCACCTTCCACGCCGGGATTCTGGACTTGCATCCCCTTATCCCCTTGCTTAGGGTTTCCCTCAACCGGTTTTGCAACCTCTTTAGCCTTTTGGCCTCTTGTCACGGCTCGTAGGTTAGAGGTTTCAGTGTCATTGATACGTACAGCCTCAATAAGGCTGACTCCATTGCCTTGTGGAAAATCTTCTATAGTGGTCTTTCCCCTTTGCAATATTTGTCTTGGTCCATCATTTTGCTGGAGGTTATTACCTTGCGCTCTATGATTGACTGGACCTGGCTGTTTACTCCCTTGTTGGAGGGAACTAATCTTACTCCAACATGTAGTGGCTAAGTGGCCCGACTTTCCACAAATATCACATTTAACATTTGGACAGTTTCTAGGGAAATGTTATCCACCACACCACTTACAGCTGAATCTTGAGGGTCCACCCTCTTCAGGGCATCGACTCCCTATAAGATTTCGCTGCTTCTTCAAGAAATTGACGTCAACAACTATTTGCCGATATTGTTCGAAAATCATGTCAGTGTAATGCTTCATCATATCCTTAACTTTGCCAAGGACATTAGATGCACTCGACTCATAGCCTTGATTGTCTATTCGTCGTTCCATTGGCCTAACAGTTTGATTGGGCATTGGTTGTTGACTCACAGGAACAACATTAGGATTCAAAACTTGGCCTCCAACATTTGGTGGAGCCAACTGACTAGCCATAGGCATAGCCACACTGGGAGGAGCTAGCAATAAAGGTACATTTTGAACCATGCTTTCTCTCCCAGGGTTATTCATAGGCATCCCTTGACTTCCATTCGTCAATGGTAGATTGCCTCCAGGTACTAAACCCGCATTAAGATTTATTGGAGAGGAGTAGGCAGTTTGTAATCATGCTTCTACTCCTTCTGCCCACACGATGGCGGTGTCTATATCAACCAAAGCCACACTGCTCAATTGTACCTGAATATTGAAATCCAATCCATGCAAGAAGTATTGCAATTGGGTAGCCGGTGGAATAGGAATGTAAGTTTATAACTTATGAAATACTTCCTTAAGCTTCTTGGCATAGGCTTTCACATTCTCATGGGGATCTTGGCATGTTACATTCAACACACGCAACCAGTATTGGCCACCTCTTTCAAGGGCATATTCTCCTCAGAAAGCTGCATAGAATTGGTCGATTGTGGTTATGATTCCAGTCTCTATGCTATGATACCATACCGCAGCCCTTCCTTTTAGCATCATGTTAAAGAACATCATGAGATGTCCCTCATCTTGGATGTGATAATTAAACATTAATCTTTGGAATTCACAAATGTGAAACTCCGCATCTTCTTCAGCCAACCCATTAAAAATGGGTAAAGGAACTCCTAAAGTTGGCAAATCCGACGTCCCCGCAGGAATTGCAATGGGTTGTGCCATGATGACAATCGAATTAACAATAGGAGATTGAACTAATGGACTCACGCCCCACTTGAAGTGGGTTGACTTGGTGGAAGAGAGGAAGAACTTGTGCTTCCTCTTGCACCTAAAAGACTATGTGCAGCAGTTGGGTTACTAAGACCATTGCCTCTTATGCATATCGGGCTACTCCTTTGAGGAGAATAGCGACTTACGATCTCTAATCGCCGTCTAACCCTCTTAGCACGTTCTGCTTTTTGTATTTCAGCTTGACGGTCCTTGTCAGAGGATATAAACCAACTTTTTGGTCCCTAAAAACCCTAAATTCGAGAACCACCACTTATTGGCAGCTCCTGGCAGACGCACCACTGATGGGACCTAAAATGGGCCGGCACTGGCTATGGAACTAGTCGGACCTCATACTCATGACAAACAAGCACACCCTCACGGCCTCGCGGACCAGGAGCGTCAATCTAATGCTAAAGGACAAACTGTCCTAAAGCCTAATTCATGCGTTTATAGTTTATAGTCCAACGTTTCCCCTTTTTTTTTTATAAAATCCATGGAGGGAGGACCCATACACATTGGCAATGCCACGATCACACACATGGAGGCAACCTCTCGGTGGAAACACCGTGGCCCCACTGTAGCTCTCCTACATCGTAGGGATTGGCCCCTTGATGCGCTGCTCAATATATAACACAAATGAAAACAAACTCCTCTCTTTTATATTTCTCATACTTCCAGGAGATATACCATGCGTCCTTACTTAACAGTCCCTTAGGAAACTGACCCTCTATCCTACGGCAAGGGATAATCTTACGCTCTCAATCGTGGGTCAAATTCCTAAGAAAACAATTGCTATGAAGTCCAGGAGCTTTTCTGTTGATACCATGAACCATGCATAGTGCTTAATGTGAACGGTTTAGTGTACAAACAAAAGAAAATCAGCATTGTGCATCGTGCGAAACCAATCTTTTCATGATTTCCATGCTAGCGTTTATGTAATGAGAAAAGACACCGAGCCTTACGCTCATGCTGCCTTTCCCTTTATTTTAAAACAACATCCTATAGGCATGATGCAACACATAAATTATATTTTAGTTTATATTTCGATGCTCAACCTCCCTCTCACCCTACCGTTTTATGTTTTGCATTCATTGATAGGTGAAAGAGTCATTTTATGTGTATTTCCTTACAAAAAAAAGCGATAAACATGAATGAAAACATAGAAACAAGGGTAAACCGAGGCCAACCTCATGCTTTATCTTCATTATACGCTGCACAAACACACATGTAATTTTTTGGAATTTTCCTTTTATCGTTTCCTAATTTTCTGCCATTTAAAATCCAATTTTCACTATTTTTGGGTACTTTTTCTCTATTTTCTCCAATAAAAAATGACTAAAAATTAAGATTGATTGTGGTCTATGGCCCTTAGATTCCTTGACAGCAAAATTTCAGGTTTTGTAGGTATTACGTCTCATATTTCCCATTTATTTTGCAAAAAATCCCATTTTACCCGTTAAACGCGTGTTTTACAGGTTTTATGACACTAATTTCAGCCATATCACTTATGATTTTCTGATTTTCTGATTATAAACTGTTGAAACTCATAGAAAACAATATCATAATGCATATTCAGCCCATGGGAACAATGTTTCATCAATCAAATAGCATAAAAACTCAATTTTCCTTCATAAAAATGGAATTACCGCTTAGGCTTCGTGTCTCGGGATCTCGATTTTGGTGTGGGACTACAGGTCAGCCCATATTCAATGTCCAACACCTTCACAATCAACAATCTTCAGGTCTACATCGATCCGGAAGCAATCCGGTCCCAACTGGACAAGCTTTCCTCCACCATTCTTCATTTTCCTCTTGCACACAAGAACAGCCCCTTAAGGGAGAGAGAGGGAGGAGAGAGAAAGACTAGATTTCCATCTCTACATTCAGTCCACCATTGCACGAGCAAAGGGCGGAGAAATGATCAGCCAAGAGAGAGAAATCAAGGGCCAATGTTGGTTGCAGGGGTTGTTTGCAGGCAGCCATCATGATCTCCATGGATTGAAGCGCAATTTTCAGTCCAGTTCTTCACATCCTCCTCTCCACGAAATGTCACACTTTTCTTCTTCATGTTGGTTAAAATTTGAGGGGGGGGGATCAAGCCTCCAAAAGGCACACCCAATTTTGTCCAAGTTTTTTGTCCACCTCTTCGTATCTTGCCCATTTGTTAGCCATTTTCCCGTCCTGACTCCGATTCGAGCTCTGAAAAATCCTGGGCATCCGGCTTGACATCCTACATTGACTGGAAACTCCTAACAACCCGCATGGTAGTTTGAAAAATTATCAAAAATCCACAAGTGTCACTTGAGTGCCTTTTAAGAGTCGTCTTTCACTTGGTGCTTAAAATCGTCCTAGCTGGAGCCGCCACCTTCGATGTTAAATAGTTTTCCCCTAAATTCTGGATTTCTTTGGCAAATTTTAGGCACCCCACGGATTGCTTCTGGATAGAGGTCTGACTCTTTCAAGGAAATAGTGTCCTCGTCTGATGTTCCACTAGAACCAGTGTCCGCCTTCTGAATAGATGATTCATTTGTCTATTGAGGTTGCTGGAAGGGTATCAGAGCTTTGTTTGCTTCTTTTTGAGTGGTGATTTCTTGTGGACTTAGGGATTCATCTTCAGCGTGATTGCACTCTAAACAGCCTCCTCAAGGCTCTCAAGAAGCCACAAGCTCTGATCTTGACCCTGGAGTGTGTAGTGAACAAATGCCTACCTGCAGTCCACAATGGCAGCCTGTCTGCACAAAGGAAAAATGAGTCTTCACTTGCTGGAAGTAGATCTTCACTTTCTCCAGCTCTCAGAGATCCACCAAGTCCTGCTCTGATACCATGTTAGAAGAGGAGAGAGAGACAGGGTTGAGCATGATCTGAACCATTCAGGTTTCACACTCTTCTTCTCATTATTCCATCATTGAGTAAAACACACATACAAGAGTAACATAGAGTAAGTGACCCGCTGACTAGACAGACTAACCATAGTCAGGTCACCGACTAGCTAATCGACTTGTTTAATGTAGTCACAAGCAGGAGACAGCTGTACACTAGCTGTCATGTCGGTAGTACATAAAGACAGTCACACACTACATGGGGAGCTTGACTTCTAACACTGCCAACAGAAGCCAGAGCTATCAAAGCCTCGGCTTCTAGAAGGTCTATGCTATGTGATATTCCTGGATGCATCCTCTGAAGATGAATCCCTAAGTCCACAAGAAATCACCACTCACAAAGAAGCAAACAAAGCTCTGATACCCTTCCAGCAACCTCAATAGACAAATGAATCATCTATTCAGAAGGCAGACACTGGTTCTAGTGGAACATCAGACGAGGACACTATTTCCTTGAAAGAGTCAGACCTCTATCCAGAAGCAATCCGTGGGGTGCCTAAAATTTGCCAAAAAAATCCAGAATTTAGGGGAAAACTATTTAACATCGAAGGTGGCGGCTCCAGCTAGGACGATTTTAAGCACCAAGTGAAAGACGACTCTTAAAAGGCACTCGAGTGACACTTGTGGATTTTTGATAATTTTTCAAACTGCCATGCGGGTTGTCAGGAGTTTCCAGTCAATGTAGGATGTCAAGCCAGATGCCCAGGATTTTTCAGAGCTCGAATCGGAGTCAGGACGGGAAAATGGCTAACAAATGGGCAAGATACGAAGAGGTGGACAAAAGACTTGGACAAAATTGGGTGTGCCTTTTGGAGGCTTGATCCCCCCCCCTCAAATTTTAACCAACATGAAGAAGAAAAGTGTGACATTTCGTGGAGAGGAGGATGTGAAGAACTGCACTGAAAATTGCGCTTCAATCCATGGAGATCATGATGGCTGCCTGCAAACAACCCTTGCAACCGACATTGGCCCTTGATTTCTCTCTCTTGGCTGATCATTTCTCCGCCCTTTGCCCGTGCAATGGTGGACTGAATGTAGAGATGGAAATCTAGTCTTTCTCTCTCCTCCCTCTCTCTCCCTTAAGGGGCTGTTCTTATGTGCAAGAGGAAAATGAAGAATGGTGGAGGAAAGCTTGTCCAGTTGGGACCGGATTGCTTTCGGATCAATGTAGACCTGAAGATTGTTGATTGTGAAGGTGTTGGACATTGAATATGGACTGACCCGCAGTCCCACACCAAAAGATCCCGAGATATGAAGCCTAAGCGGTAATTCCATTTTTATGAAGGAAAATTGAGTTTTTATGCTATTTGATTGATGAAACATTGTTCCCATGGGCTGAATATGCATTATGATGTTGTTTTCCCATGGTCTGCAATCAGCGTGATTGCGCCTGGTTGGGCTGAAGGCCTGCACTGCCTATTGCAATCAATGGTCACCATAAATGGGTCATGAGAGGCATATATGTCTACTGTAAAAGGTCTTTGTGAAGTACATGGAGTAACTACTTGTGGTTGAGCTCTGATATGAGCTGAAATAGAGAACTGTGTAAATTGTCTGCATTGCTGTATACACAGCATACATGGAGTCTACAACACTTTGAAGAGCATTGGAAGCTCTAGAGTATGCCCAGAAGCACCTGTGAAGTATAGGTACATGCTGGAGACTACATGTACTTGTCTTGATCAATTGCAAGCTGAGTTTGGTGGCTGAAATACATAGATCTGAAGCTTCTTTTATGGCTGAAAACTGTCTTGGATTGTGGGCAGCAAGCATTTTGCTTTCTACTAAAGCACAGAGTGACAGATGCAGACATCTGAAAGACATATATGCTGTCATATGCATGTTAGAATTGTCTTGGGTTGAGAGGAGCATCAAATGCCACTGAATACTGGAAGTTTGCAGCTGAAGTAAAAGAAGTCTTGTCTTCTTGGGATGAATATAAATTGCAGACATTTTGTTTGACTTACTTGTCAGATGTAGACAGGGTATTGTCACTCTATAGTCATGTACTGACGGTGACATACTGAAGCAAATGTATGGTCTGATTTAAGGACTCTTTTGAGCTAGTTGAAGCGGGTTATGCTGGTTTATTGACTGCAATCTTTACATAAATTGTTGGCATTGGCACTTGTTAAGAATACACTGGCTGATGTCTCTATGCTTATGTCTGAAGTGACATATGTACCAGCAGTCAACTAAGCAGTTTTGGAACATGCATTACGTGTATCCAGGTGGAGTTTGACTTTGGAAAGGCTGCTGTAATTGCAGTTTACAGGTTTGGACTGCATACTTTTGGACCCTGGCAGTGGATCTGCAGGAGTTAAATCTGAACCGAACATCAGGCACATGTATTGGCAGTTGTCTGTATGAGTTGGATCAACCGATTGTGACTTTGTTTGGGTTGATATTTGACTGAAATTTACTGGTTTTTTTCCTGCAATTAATTGCAGAAAACTATCATAAACAGTTCGAGCTGAAGAAGAACTGTTAAGGAGATCTTGGTTTGCAGGTAGCCAGGCAAGGTCTGCAACATGGCAAATGCTGATAGAACTGATAATGTAACCCAGATTGTGGGAGAAAAGCTTGATAGCAACAATTATGCAATATGGAAGTTCCGCATGGAGAACTTTCTGATAGGCAAAGGATACTGGGACTTAGTGACAGGTGTTGAGGCTGAACCTGAAGTTCCAGATAGGAATCCTACAGCTGATCAAAGACGAGTGCATCGAGCTTGGACGGAAAGAGCTCGCAGAGTTTTACATTGGCTGTCATTATGTATCTCGGATGCTATGGTGATGCAGATCATGAACTGTAAATCCCCAGCAGATGCATGGAATATATTGGTCAAATACTATGGCACAACTACAAGTGCAAGGAAGATACAATTGAAGCAGAAATTCAATAACATGGAGAGGAAGAATAGATCCATACAAGATTATGTCACAGAGGTTAAGACCATAGCAGATCAGCTGGCATCTGTTGGCTCACAGGTAGAAGATGAGGATATGGTTGCAGTGACCTTAAATGGCTTGGGTCCGGAGTACAAGTCTTTTGACACTTCAGTATCTGTGCGGGCTGAGATGCCTGATTTTAATGAGCTGGTTGCATTATTGATTCATGAAGAGGTGAAGCTTGGCTTAGCTACAGGGTCAAGTAGCTCAAAGAATAAGGATGCAGTTTTTTATTCGAATCAGCGTGGTTGTGGCAGCCGTGGTAGAGGCTATGGATCTGGCAGAGGAAGCCAGCAGAATGCATCCTATAGTAATAGCAATCAGCAGTCATCAAATGCACGAGGTAGTGGCAACTTTCGAGGC
Organism: Lygodium microphyllum; assembly: GCF_053477565.2. Lineage (NCBI taxonomy): Eukaryota > Viridiplantae > Streptophyta > Polypodiopsida > Schizaeales > Lygodiaceae > Lygodium > Lygodium microphyllum. Next base: position 24,031,224 of record NC_141136.1, on the reverse strand, counting down.
AGGGGGAGATCTAACTCCCGTGGTAGAGGCTCTTGGCAGCAGCAGCGTCAGTCAGACAATCCAAATAAAGATAAGGATTGTCACGACTGCGGAAAGTATGGGCATATTGCAAAGGATTGCTGGAAGAAGCAGGGAAATCAGAAGGGCAAGCAGCATGGACATTATGCTACGTCCAGTCAGGCAGATGACTCTGGTGATAGACTGTTTGCCATGCAGTATGTCAAAGATAAGGCTGCTGAAAAATCATCTAATGATGTAATGTGGTACATTGACTCGGGGGCTTCGAATCACATGACCCCTCATGGTGATTGGTTCACGGATATGGTGGCTGAAAAGCATGGTTATGTATGCACAGGTGATGATACGCAACATAGCATAGAGCACAAGGGGAAAGTACCTCTGGTTGTACATGATGGCAGGAAGAAGAATCTTCATGATGTTTTGCATGTCCCTTCGATTACGAAGAACCTATTGTCTGTGGGCCAGATGACAGAGCAAAACTTGCAGGTTCGCTTCAATAAGCATGGCTGCTTTATTGAAGAGTTTGGCAATGGATGCAAGTTGATCGCGAAAGGCCACAGAAATGGAAGAATGTTCACTCTTGATGCTACACTGCCAGAGCTGAACTCTGCCATGTTTGCCCAGGGTTTTGGCACTATCAGGGACTTAGAGATTTGGCACAAGAGAGTGGGGCATGTCAATTTGCAGAGGCTGCAGACCATGCAGAAGAAGCAGCTGGTAACAGGGTTACCTAGATTCCAATATTCAGATATTGGTCATGTATGCGAGGCTTGCCAGTTTGGTAAGCAGTCACGATTGCCGTTTGTCAGGCATGTAAGATAGAGTACACGACCACTGCAGTTAGTGCACTCTGATGTTTGGGGACCAGCTCATAATGCATCTATGGGGGGTTCCAGATACTATGTATCTTTCATTGATGACTACAGTCGATATACCTGGCTTTACATATTGAAAACAAAAGATGAGGTCCTTGCTGTTTTTCAGAAATTTAAAGCACAGGTTGAGAAGGAATTTGAGTGTTACATTGGTATGTATCACCAGTTGCAGTGCCATCCGATATGCCTTCCACTCATGTCTCTATAGTTGATATGCAGCAGAGCACTGCTATGACAGGACCTATCAGTCAGACAGTATCCCCATGGACAGGGAGATTGAGGGGCTCACCGTCCACTGACACGGGTATGTCAGTGAGGGGGAGACATGATGTCTTGGACAGCAAAGGAAAAGAGAAAGTTATTGAGGATGGTATGATGACACCTGGCAGAATGACTTCGGGCTATGAGTCTAGTGATACTTTAGATAGCGAACTTGGTATTCCGACTGTCTATACGCCTGGCATGAGGCAGAAGAGGTACATTCCGCCTCATGAGAGAGGTGAATCGAGTAGCGCACCACAGCTTAGACGCTCGCAGAGGGTCAGATACCCTGTTGACAGGTTGACATACAGTGGCTACTCTGCAAAGCATTATGCGTACATGACAAAAGTGATGGAGATCAAAGAACTAGGTACTTATGCTGAAGCAGCAAAGGATGAAAATTGGTGCATGGCTATGGACGAAGAGATGAAAGCCTTGGCTGAAAATCAGACTTGGGATTTGGTACCACTGCCTGAAGGGAAAAAGCCTGTTGGCTGCAAATGGGTTTATAAAATCAAATGTAAGTCTGATGGCAGTGTGGAAAGGTACAAAGCAAGGCTGGTTGCTAAAGGATATGCTCAGTAGTATGGCTTGGATTATGATGAAAGATTCAGCCCGGTTGCAAAAATGGCAACCATACGAACTGTTATTGCCTTGGCTGCTGCTAAAGGCTGGAAATTACAGCAGATGGATATTAAGAATGCATTTCTTAACAGTGACCTAGCAGAGGATGTCTATATGGTTCAGCCAGAAGGGTATGTGCACCCTGATTTTCAGCATTATGTATGCAGGCTGAAAAAGGCATTATACGGATTGAAACAGGCTCCGAGAGCCTGGCATGCTAGGATCAGCAGTTACTTGCAGAGTCTTGGATTTGTTGTTGGCAGGGCTGATCACAGCCTGTTTACAAAGAAGACTGACAGTGGCTTGGTAGTGCTGGTCATATATGTTGATGACCTGATAATCACTGGAGATGATGACATGGGAATTCAGCATGCTATGAAGATGCTGAAATCTGAATTTGACATGAAAGATCTGGGAGATCTGAAGTATTTCTTGGGTATTGAGGTTGTACCAGCTGAAAATGGGTTATGGTTGATGCAGAAGCACTATGCCATGGAAATGCTTAAGAAGTATGGCATGGCTGAATGCAAACCACTGGATACACCTCTGGACCAGAATGTAAAGCTAGACATGAACACTGGGGCTGAAGTAGAAGATGTGATTATGTACAGGCAGATGGTCGGCAATCTGATTTACTTGACCATCACTAGGCCTGACTTGAGCTATGCAGTAGGGCTGATAAGCCAGTTTATGCAGAAGCCAAGAAAGCCGCACTTGGATGCAGTTAGACGCATCATGAGGTATGTTAAGTCCACTGTAGACTATGGGCTGTTCTATGTCAGAGATAAGCCCTTGACACTGATTGGATACACAGATGCAGATTGGGCAGGATGCTCAACTGACAGACAATCTACGAGTGGCTATGCCTTTGGCTTTGGTAGTGGCATGATTAGTTGGAGTAGCAAGAAGCAACCTACAGTTGCTTTATCTAGTACTGACGCAGAGTACAGGGGGGCTGCATTGGAAGCATGTGAGATTGCTTGGTTGCTCAAGCTTATGGCTGACTTGGATATTCAGGTTGATGCTCCAGTGAAACTGTTATGTGATAATCTGAGTAGTGTACTCCTGGCCATGAATCCAGTTTATCATGCCAGGACAAAACACATAGAGATACACTACCACTTTATTCGTGAGATGGTCCTTGCAGGAAAGGTTGATCTTATGCATGTGAGGACTGATGAGCAGGTAGCAGATATCTTTACCAAGTCTCTGGGTAAAGATACGTTTTGTGGTTTTAGACAGCTACTTGGTGTGCAGATGCTGTCTTGAGCTTGAGGGGGAGTGTTAGAAGTCAAGCTCCCCATGTAGTGTGTGACTGTCTTTATGTACTACCGACATGACAGCTAGTGTACAACTGTCTCCTGCTTGTGACTACATTAAATAAGTCGGTTAGCTAGTCGGTGACCTGACTATGGTTAGTTTGTCTAGTCAGCGGGTCACTTACTCTATGTTACTATTGTATGTGTGTTTTACTCAATGATGGAATAATGAGAAGAAGAGTGTGGAACCTGAATGGTTCAGATCATGCTCAACCCTGTCTCTCTCTCCTCTTCTAACAGGCAGGGGGCATCATCATCATCTTTTCTCTAGATGAACGGTCAGGGCGACAGGAGCCACTGGTGAACTTAATTCTTATGCATTTAATCCATTGCTTATACAAATTCTACATACTTTATGGTCCATTGGCCAACCCAAATGGAACCATAGTCATTCCATCTAGCACCTTGAGATCTTTGGCCTCTCAGTTCTCTGTAGGGACATCAACAAGATCATCCACTATCAGAGGAAATTCTTCATCTGCACTTTCATAACCTGCTTGGTTTTCTTCCTAATCATTTTCATCCTCTTCCTCTGGAGGCTCTGTCTCTGCTTTTGTAGAGGCTCTATAGGAGAAGAATGGATCTTCTGCCTCTGCATCTGCTTCTGCTTCTGCTTCTGTCTCTGTTTCATCTCTATCTCTGTTCTGCATCTGCTCTGTCTCTATATTTGTTACTGTGTCTGTATTTGTTACTATCTCTGTATCTATTACTGCGATTGTCTCTATATCTGTTAATGCTCTGTATCTGTTTTGTCTCTGTTCTGTCTCTGTGACTATCATGTAACAGGGAGAACAGTACATCCATGCTTCTATTTCACTGTCAGAGAGGTGATTTCAGAAGTCAATTCGATTTGAGGCAGGAGGTATTCTTCCATTGACAAGGATTTTGCTTCCCTTGGTAGTTGACTTATAGTGCCCACTGTTAGGGACTATGCCTCTATTTTCTTGGGAAAGATCTGTTTAACAACCTCTTTGTCTCCTGATGTACCATTTGTTACCTCGTTGGAGGAGTCGGTTATGACTTCGATGGATGTGGATCCATTGCCTTTTTGCGATCGATACAACTTCAACACCACTTTTTTGGGTCCTCTGCCTAGGGTTAGGGTTCCTTTGAACCAATCCGTCCTGGCTCTCACTTCCATACGCCAAGGTCTTCCCAAGAGCAAAGGGTATGAGGTCCCATAAGAATTTGGTTTGACTACTAGATATGTCAGCCAATAGTCTCTTCCTGCCAGGGTTGTTTTTACGTATGGGAGGATGCCCAACGGTTTAATTCTGCTTTGGTCTGCCAATCTGATAAGCCACTATGTAGGTTGAATTTCTTGCAACCCTAAGTCCTTCATTGTCACATCCATCATTATGTTTACTGATGAGCCTCCATCAATCAATGCATCTGAAATAAAGCATCCTTCAATCCATACAGTAATCTTTGGGGTTCCAGGATCTAGGAAGGCGTTAGCCACATTCACTTCCTTTACAGGCTTCGGGGCCTTATTGGTCTTGGTCGCTGTTGAAGGAGCGATACTTAGTCTACGTCTTCTTGTTAAGATACTTTTGAATTTCTTTTGGAAGCTGGGAGACAGCATCAACAACAATTGTCAGAAGGTTAGATTTGGTTTAAAGGTGTTTAGGTCTTTGACCAAGTCATAATCTTTGATAGGATCCACGGGCTTCTCCAGCCTGCTGGGGAATGGGACTACTCCTATTTTCATCTTTCCTTTTTCTTCTAACAATGGTAGCATTGGCACTTCTTTTGTTTCTAGAGGTGCTTCTGTCTCATCTATCTCCTAGACCTCTGGTCCTATTTCTGGGACTGTCTTTGTGACTCTCTGTGGCACTACAGTGCTCTGTATTGCACTATTCTGTCCCTCTGTTGGCAGGTTGAACTTCACAGTCTTGGCAGGAGAATTATTTTTGTTTCGAAAAATTGGTTCCTTCTTCTTGGCACGCGTGACAGCGGCAACTTCCAACTCTACCAAATTGGAGGTAGGCTCTTGCAACTTCTGTTGGCTATCAGTAGCATTGGCCTTTACAAGGGCTGGACTTGGATAGTCCTTTGCAGTGTGGCCTTCACCTTTGCATCTGTTGCATAAAGGCTTGTAATCCACAGATCATCTAGGGTTTGGACAATTCGGGGAGATATGACCCTTTTCTCCACACCTGTAACATTCCACCTCTGATCTCTGATCACCGCCAGACTGTCATCTTCCATAACTTTGAGAGGGAAACCTCCTTGGACCGAAATTAGGACCAAACTCTCTAGGCTTTGGTCCAATATCTTGTGTTGTCATTTTGGATTCTAGCAAGTTTAATCTTGCATTTTCATCCTTCTATCTTCATTCATGCATCTCTTTCAGAGAGCAAATATCCTCTGTATGGTTCTTCTGCAAGAAATAGGAACACAAGGCTCCAGGAATGGTTGGTTTTTGGGTACATTCAGTGGCTAAATGTCCCGCTTGATGACACTTTCCGCACCATGTATTAGAGTGCATCACATCTCTTCTAGCTCCCGCAGGAGTGGATATATTGGCGGTATTCACCTTCAGTGTCTGTAGCTGCTCTGTAATCACATCCATAAGCTCTTTCTTGATCTTGCAACTGAGTTGGATAAGTAGTCCTTCAGATTTTCACCTCCTGAAGTGCTTGTAGTAGGGTTTTGGGAAGCTTCTATAATTACTGCATACACTCGTTGGGTTGATCCAGAAGGTCCTCTGTTCTGGTTCTGATTCAGAGCTCCTGTTGAGACTTGGGATTTTTTATTCCAGTTGGTAGGGTTCCACTATTGTTGAATCGCCATTGGAGGAACTGTTTGAGGCCACTATTGTTGTGGTTGAACCATCATTTGAGGCATTGTCACCTATGGTGACCACAGGGGATTAGGTGCATTATACTACAGCACTGTTTGCATCTGGGGATAGGGGTAGGGAACTGTCCTTGGGACTGCATTTGGTGGGTATACCATTCCTGGCATGGGAGGAGGTAAGACTCCTCTTCCTGGAGTCATTGACAGCCTTGCTTCAACTTCGTCATACAATCTTACACCTTCCACTGCACCTTGCAGATTGACTGGTCTTCTCAATTCCACGAACTTGTGAACTTCTGGTTGTAGGCCTCTGAGAAACACTCCTTTCTGAATACCTTCGTCCAAATGATGGTTAGTCCATCTCTTCAGGATGGATTCCATTCGCGAGACATAAGCTTCTAATCTTTTTCCAAAGGATGACTAACTTAGGTTCATGAACTCCTCTCACATCCGCTCTTCAAAACCTTCACGCTTGAATTTAGTGAGGAAGGCCAACTTCAGGTAGTCCCATGTGCCAAAAGTTCCTATTTCTTGTCTCTCATACCACTGAAACGCTGCGTCTTTGAAAGTGGTGGGGAATATTGCTAACCAATGCTCAGGGGTTTTGGCATTGTTAGCTACACATGCTACCATAAATTCAACTACATGAAGATCAGGGTCTTCATTGTACTCTCCCTTAAAAACTAGCAATGGAACTACATTTGTTGGCCTGTCATCAATATTTCCAGGATAAATCTGACTAGGAAGGGGACCTTGAGTCGCCATGGGGACTTCTGTAAAGAGTGCTTTTAGGGCATCAAAGGAGGCTTCTGTTGCGAGCTCGTTCTCAGCCTTAATTTTTGCCTTCTCTCTTCTTACGTACATCTGGACTCGTTCTAACACTTGCCTCTTGATTGCGTCATTCATCAAAGGGTTGGCTCCAACTAGTTGGTCTGTACTCGATAGGATAGTATCAGAGAGGGCTTCATTCTCTTGGGGATTCCCTGGCCAATATCTCCTCTACTTCCTTCTTTTCAACATCTCTGAAATCGGCTTTCAAACCACAACAGAGGGGGAGATATTCCATTCTGAAAGTATCAAAACTCATTCTTCTTAGGAATGTTGTTGTGCCATTATAATAATGCCAACTTTTGAGGATTTCAATAGTGTATGTTGTGAAAAACACTCTGTCTACCAACTTCCAGTGGGTTGCTAATTGGACAAACAGAAGATTGTCAGTGTACCAAGCATCCCACGTATCTTGCTGTTCAGCATCCACGAACAAATTCCAACTCATTTTCTTCTTGTTTTCGTGAACCTCCACATACCATGACTCCTGAAGCTTCTTCACAATCTCCCACTTGATGATGTCTAGAAACTTATCAATGAATACCAATTCTTCCATGGATAGTCATTCTCTCTGATTCTGCTCTTCAGTTTGTTCCCAAACAATTTGCCACCAAAATGCACATTTCTGCTACTTCAACAGGAAGAGGAAATAGTCCACCACATAGAGCATGCATCATGATGGTAATTTATTTCCGCCATTGTGGGATGAACTTCTTGTGGAAAGTGGCTTTGATAATGAGAATCTCCAACTCTTCAGTGGAAGAAGGAACTTTGCAAATATCCATTGAATTCTCCTCTTCTTTGGCAATGCCATTTCCTTCATTTTTAGCCTCTTCTGATGCTTGTTGATGGCAAGTTTCTCCGGCTACGCACCAAAAACATGGAGTCCGGAGAGGAACACCAAGAAAAAGGGGATTCTACTACAAGAAAATCTATCTTGTAACATCAACAAGCTTTTATTTTATTCTTTTGATGACCAAAACAAAGAAAACATCAATTCTTCACGCAGCATCATAGTAGATATCTCCCACGGATTTAATAGAATCAACCATAATCTTCAACATCTTCATAGAACCATCAATAGAACAAAGAACACAAAGGAATACACCAGTTTTGAATGGAAATCAATCGCATAGTATTCATCTTCAATGTCTTCATAGTTTTCTCTCTCAATCTCTCATATATAGTTACACTGTTTTGATAGAATTTGCTATCTCTGGCTCTCTCTCTCAATAGTATATCATCTCCTCACTACAATACTCTAATAATGACTCTCAATAATCCTTCTTAGGTCATGGATGCACCTCTCAAGAGGTATGTCTGATGTGAAGAGGCAGCAGAGCCATTACAGTGTCTCTTCATAGCTCACTACTGTCACTGTCACTCCAGTCTTCTCTTCAGTCTTCAGCAGCTGCTTCTTCCATTTGTTTTAGCTCTTTTGAACTTAGATTCATACTTTCCAAAAGTTAGAAAACTTTTCCAAAGTCACACATATACTCTACAGAACACTTACAAAAGATCTACAGAACAGTACAGAACAGGACCAAAGCAGATAAAGAACAGAGAGAGAGTAGATACAAAGGCTCTACAGAAGGTTTACAGAGGGTTACAGAAGGTCAACAGAGAATAGTAGATCCTCATAACTCATACTAAAACCATTCCAAACTATCAAAAACTATTCAATAAGCTTCCAAAATATTTTAATCTTCATCAATCATCAATCCATGCTTCATACAGAAGAAAATCAGAACAAAATAGAAGCTATACAGAAGGTATATAGAAACAATCATAACCTCTTTAGAACCTATCAGAACATCACAAAGCTTCATATCTCCACGAAAAATCATCATGAGCTTCTAAAATATAATCAATATTATCCAAAACACTCTTAAACACTTCCATTAACAACCATACATCACTCTAAATCCATCAAAAATCAATCATTCAGACCTCAAAAACAACAAAAATCAGTCAAAAATTCAGTCTTTTTCCACTCTCAACATTGAGATACATAGGGTTACATTTCAAGAGGATCCTCCTACTACTATACAACAAGCTTGACATCCTACAGGAGCAGTAGTTGATTCCCTAGTGGCCAAAGTCCTTGATGCTACATAGGATGTACAAGCCCCACAACCAAGTTCTACTAGAGATAGATAACAACTTGTGCAATTTGAGCCCTCTATGGATTATGTTATGGTGATAGATGTTGGTGAGCCTCTTATTTATGACGAGGCTATGCATAGAGGCGATAGTCACTCTTGGGAGAGGGCCATGCAGTCAAAGCATGACTCACTGCAAAACAATCATACATGGGATTTGGTTCCTTTGCCTAGTGGAAAGCATGCTTTGCCATACAAGTGGGTGTACGAGTTGAAAAGTATCCCTAGATGCCCTAAGTTGAGATACAAGGCCAGATTGATTGCTAAGAGATTCAAGTAGGAACATGGTGTGAACTTTAATGAAATATTTTCTCTTGTTGTAAAGATGACTACCCTATGGTTGGTATGGGACTTTGGTTGCTCAGCTTTGTTGAGAATAGCAAATGATGCGTGGTATGTACGCCCATAGAGGCTAAATGTGTGCCCAAAAGAGGCTTGCCCATAAGTGGCTTTGTATGAGAGATATAGCAAAGATTTATGCTCTAGAAACTCTAGAAAGAGATGTCCAAAATCCCATATGCACAGTGAGGTACAGTGGTACTATCCAAAAAGCTATAAAGGCATGTACTTGGTTGACACTCATTTTAAGGGTAATAGTACTATCATTCTATGTTACTCAAGATTATGTTTATGAGTCCAAGTTAATCTATCTTGGAACCTAATTCACTTGAGTTATAATCCTTTATGCCAATCATGTTTTATGTTTATAACCTCCGTCCACCATAGCTAGCATAGCTCTAGATCCATGTTTTGTAACATGGTATTAGAGCCATGGCTGAGCTAGGTAGCTAGTGGTGTGTTTTCTTCTTCCTTGTAAGCTCTCAGCCACATGATAGAGGCTATGACTAATTCCTTCTCTGATTCCAATGTGCTTGGTGAAGGTGGATACGAGATTGTGTACTATGGTCAGCTACCTGAAGGTACACGCATAGCTGTGAAAAATCTTCTAAACAATAGAGGTGGAAGGTGTAGAAGAAGGGCCACCATGGATCCATATGCCTTCTTGAAAAACATAGACTCGCACAATGGCTTTATCGATGGCATGAACCCCCTCAGCAGCCTTAGTGGCCTCAACCTTACCCTTCCCCGTGGTGCTGACATTCGCGGAAAGACCAGGATCGCCCGCGAGGAGGCTGCCCTCGAGGCCAAGGTTGTGCAGATCATCACCTCCAGTGATTGGGCCTCTCTCAAGCCCAACTCCGGCAAGGCCATCTCCATTGGCGACCACAACATCTGTGTTTCCAGTCGTGAGGACACCGACACTGGCTTCCGCATCTGGGAGTGGCACGGCCACCTGCTCCTCTTCGATGATGAGGAAGGTTTCACGCTGGAGTATGTGTATGGCAACCATTTCCAGCCGCTCGAGAAGAAGGCCAAGGACAGTAATGAAATTAGCAGTACGAGTTGGGACGCCACAGATAGGGAGTGAGAGACTGAATCAGCACTACGAGCTGGGATGCCACAAACGGGGAGTGACCGGCTGATGAGTTTGACTCCAAGGATGGACAGCTATGTGGATGTAGACTCAGACGACGAGTCATCACTGTTGTGAGTGGCAACAACTCTGACGGACTGTGGCACTGAATGGCGATGCATTCGACTTCCAGCTCTACATTCCATTACTCTTCACTTCGTTTTTTGTTAACAGACTAATACTAAGGTTAAAAACCCTAGTCTTTAAAGACCATTCATACTCTACCTCTTCAAACCTCCTTGACACAAGCCTACTTATATCACACTCATCTCCATTAAAATCCTAGACAGTAAGGTAATTTGCCATTTCTTTATATTTTCCATAAAGTGTCTTTTGACACTAGCATTGTGTGCTTTCTGAATTTCTCTGAAGTTTTTTGTAATCGGATTAGACACTGCCTGAGTATACTCACGGTAAGACTTTCCCGTGTTCAAAATAAGTTCTTTACACCATGCTCAAACAATCAATACAAATGTAAGCAATGAGCCCCAGCCAAATAAATCCAACAAATCATGTATCCCAAAAATCTATGACATGTATGTCAAAGAAGACTAATAGAGAAGTACCACACATCGGAAAAAGGGATAAGAAGCACAACAAAATCCAAGGAGCATGAAGAAAAAGAAGTTCAAAAAGACAAAGAAGATCAAAGGTTGCCAATGAAGCAACAAAACAAAAAGGATGAAGAAAATAATTTTCCGCTGCTGTAAACCAATAAAATGTTTTTTCAAAAAAAAAATCCCATAGTGGATTTGTTTCCCAGAGTAGATTTAAAACCCTTATCAAGAATGTAAAGTTTCAAGCCTTAACTTGACTAGGCTACCAAAGAGCTCGTCTCATGGTCCATGTCTACATGTAGGGGAGGCAAAAGCCAGCAAGGGTAGAGACTCATCATTTGAGGGGGGTGTTGAGAATAGCAAATGATGCGTGGTATGTATGCCCATAGAGGCTAAATGTGTGCCCAAAAGAGGCTTGCCCATAAGTGGCTTTGTATGAGAGATATAGCAAAGATGTATGCTCTAGAAACTCTAGAAAGATATGTCCAAAATCCCATATGCACAGTGAGGTATAGTGGTACTATCCAAAAAGCTATAAAGGCATGTACTTGGTTGACACTCATTTTAAGGGTAATAGTACTATCATTTTGTGTTACTCAAGATTGTGTTTATGAGTCCAAGTTAATCTATCTTGGAACCTAATTCACTTGAGTTATAATCCTTTATCCCAATCATGTTTTATGTTTATAACCTCCGTCCACCATAGCTAGCATAGCTCTAGATCCATGTTTTGTAACAAGCTTGACTTAGATCTTTATCAGATGGATGTCAAGATTGATTTTCTTCATGGGGATTTGCATGATAAGATTCACATGGCATAGCCTAAGGGCTTTATAAAACATGGTAAGGACCACCTAGTGTGCAGATTGCAAAAGAATCTTTATGGCCTTAAGTATTTGGCCTTATTTGCCCACAACTCAAGACAATCAACCAAACCCCATTACATATTTCTTATGCTAGCAACACCCATAAACCTTGGTCACTTACCTTGGAGTATTCCCATTAGCATTAGTTTCAAAGATTTCATTTCCTAAGACCACCATACACTATCCCAGGGGACCCTCTTCACATATTCTCAAACACTTAGCCATCTTTTTTCCTAGAGCCATGATGAGCTAATGGGTATTCCTCCTAGTCTGGCTTTGCATACTATTCCCCTAAATGAGGGTAGTCATCTCTGTTCCACAATAAGTGAGGCATATGCCTTTTGAGCTAAGGGATGGACTATTTGAGGAGCTACAAAAATTACATAAGACTCGCATGATAATTCTTGTACAACACACGAAGTTGTGTTCGGTAGTTATCAAGAAAAAGAAAAATAATCAAATCTGTCTTTGTGTAGATTTTAGGGAGCGTAGTAAAAAAATGGTTAAAGATTACTATTTATTGTGCCATTTATTAATCGGATTCTAGATCAATTAGCGGGTAGGGATATCTATTTGTTTATGGATTGCTTTGCCGGTTATAACCAAATGGCTATCACAAAGAAGGAAGACAAATTGAAAATGACATTTATCATTGTAATTGGCACCTTTACATATCATTTTATGGCTTTTGGATTATGCAATGTGCCAAGGTCGTGGCAACATACAACAATTGATAACTTTTGATGATATTTTTCCAAAGGAGCTGAAAGTATTTATTGATGATGTGGGAGGAACCACCACAAGGGAGAGATAGTTGATTATTTTCAAAAAATGTTTTGAGCAATGCTGTAAAAGGTTGTAGAAGACTTTCTTGTTGTTTTGTATCATTTTTGTGGTAATGACAAAGAATAGTGGAAACCCCATCATTGAGAAGGTGGACAAGAACAACTACCCATCATAAAAGTTAAGTGTGGTGAACTTCCTTATTGAAAAATTCCTTTATGAGTTTGTTTTAAGTGAACAAAAGGAACTAGAGCTCAGCAACCCTATAGACTACGAATGAATTAAAGACATGGAAAGAATGAAATGCAAAGGATAAAAAGGTGATATATTGGTTATTTGCAGTCATTAATAATACTATAGTAGGGCATATCAAGAATGTTAAAACTTCACAATGTGAAGCTTGGACAAATGCAAAGGTATATAATATTCAACTCAACAAGCAAGAGTTGTATACTTTGAAGAAAGGGAAAATGAGTGTCAATGAGTATGTTTTGAAGGTGACGAGCATTGTAGATGCTTTGATATATTGATGCAATGATTGATGATGATGATTTGGTATCACTTACTTTGGGTGGCCTTAATAATGAGAAGACTTGGAAATCATTTGTCATTTTGTATGTGTACATAAGCCATTTTAGATTTTGATGAGTTGGTCTCTCTCATGATTGCTAAAGAGATCAATATACAGTGTGAGTCATATGAAAGAAATGGTGAACATGTTTAAGTATTTTACTCAAGTTCAGGAAGGGGACATGGTAGATCCTCTTCGAGAGGTCGTGGTATGGAACATGCTAGTGATAACCAGCAAAATAGGTTAAATCAATAATTCGATGAGATGCAGGTTTCATGAGGCTGTGGAAACTTTAGAGATAGGGGGAGCTCTAGAGGAAGAGGTAAGTGGCAAAATAGAGGTTTTAGCAATTCAAGTATTCTTTGTCACTATTGTGGAAAAGTAGGTCATATTGTAGCTTATTGTTATGCTAAGAATGATGATATCTATAGTGGCAAATTGCAGTAAGAGAACTATCCATAATCTTCATGATAAAATGAATCCAAGAATGAGTATTTATTTGTTATGGTACTAAAAGAAAGTAGGGTTGGTCGCATGTTCACTTTAGATGTTGGGATTCGTGCAATGAATGATGTTATGTATGCTAAAGAGAAAGGAGTGATTGTAGACATTGAAATATAACATAAACGCATTGGACATGCAAATGTGCAAAGGATGAAATTAATACAGTCCAAAGGATTGGTTACAGGGTTGTCTACTTTTAGAGTTGTAGAATTTTATAAAGTGTGTAAAGCATGTTAGTTTGGTAAGCAAGCAAGACAACCTTTTTTTCTTCATATTGCTAGCCAAACAAATTTAGATGACCTTGTCACGAATGTCCTAACCTATACCACCCATGTTGGCATTCGACCCCATAGGATATGGACCATTACCCCACCATGAAATATAATCCACACTTCTATGATTCATAAGATTTGAAGTGCTTAAATACATCACTCTTTTCCTTCATGAAATGCATCCATAGCTTCCTTGAACAATCATTTATGAACATAACAAAATATTTTGCTGCTACCAACAAGAGATATATTTTGTGTAGGTCCCCAAACATTTATATGTACAACATCAAGTATGTTTCTACTCACATCTCTTAGAATAAAGAATGAAATGACAATGATGGTCGCCTGCCACCTACAGTATTCAGGCATGGGTATTATCTCACTGTAGTAATATACATGGGGCTAGGTACAGGTGCCTTTACCCCCAACAACCTCCCACTTAAAGGCAAATATGCCTCAATGAGGAGGAAAAAAAGAAAAAAGTACATGTGTACATAAGTACAAATGGATGAGGAAAGAAATCATCTCATCCTGCATCCATCATCTTCCTAAGGAAGGCAAACGGCTCCACTGAGAGCCTTTTGTGAGCAATTTTGTAGGATTTTGGTCACTCAAGATCTTGATAGGATCTACAGCCCTATCCTCAATGACCTCACAAATGTAGTGATACCTCACCTCAATGTGTTTTTTCTTTGCATGGAAGACTAGATTCTTGGCTAATTGGATAGCACATAGAGAATTTGAATTTAGTGTAGGGACAGCATTTGTCATACCAAAATCAGCTCCAAATCTAACCCATAACATGGATATATAATTCCCGTATATATAGACATCACCCTAGCATAATCGAGCATCATAAGACCAACAAAGCTGACCATAGAAGTAGCAAACAAGGTGCTGCCATGTATTTCCAGCTAGCAAACCTCAACCAAAATAGCATAAATGAAGTGGTTAAATCAGTCCAAAATCAACTCCAAGCAATGACATAGCATCCACGAATATATAACCATCAAACAAGCTTAAAAGGGCATCATCCAACCAATGGCAATGAGTGTAGACATCAGAGATAAAAGCTGCCCTATTTCATGATCGTCTATGGACTATTATAATAGTCCAAAATTGAAGCTTAATGCTGAAATCAAATGCCAAGAGTGGAAGGATAAATTACAAGCATCAAAACCAAGTGTATAAGTGCTTGTATAGTTGCTGAATGAAAAATATATGATATAGGAGATGAAAAACGTGAGCTGTTGCCTAAAAAGGGCTTGTTCCACGCAATGTGATGCTACAATTGTAGGGTGAGGGCTATGCGGGGCCACTCAAACTTGCTCAAGAAGGCTCAAAGAGTGCCTAAGAAGAATGCAACTGATAGGAAGCTCGAATAGAGTGGCTATGGTTGCCAACAAAGAAGTGAATGCTATAGGTATTAAAAAGGAAGTTGAGAGTATGTTGGAACAAGCTGCTCGCGAAGAAGAAGGCTCTGATACCAGTTGAAGAGAGGTGAGCCTTGAAGTGGAACTATGAGCGGGAGCTATGGTGGAAGGAGCACGAGCAAGAGAGAGAGAGACTCCAAATGTGGGAACTCCAACAGTCACAATGTGTGAACGGCCTTCTCTTTATTCAAATGTCACTAAAAGAATAAAGAATGAAGTGATAGTGATGGGCACCTATTGCCTGAGGTGTGCAAGTGTGGGTACTCTCGGTGTAGTAATACACGGGTGACTAGGCAACATAGGCACCTTTACCCCCAACAAGAGGCGTTGCATCAATTTTGCATAAGTCCTCATAGTCACTAATATTAACCCACACTTCCTTAGGCTCACCAAAATCTACTAAGCACTCTACAATACCTTGCAACTTTGGCGGCTTGCTCCTAATCTCATAATCAAACTCCTGCAAAGAAATCAACCACTTGACTAGAACCACACATTCACGAATTCGAAAATTTTCATAAAGTTTGGGAATTCCTAATGTGATTAATATTTGGACACATGGTCAAATCTTATCCCCCAAGTCCCACTCTTAAATATAGGGTTAAGATTTAGCCACTTAGTCAAATCTTTACTCCTTATTTGAAAGTGGAACTTGGAAGATTCCCAAATTCTCTAATATGGTATTCTAGGTGATTAGGGGGTTAAAGCTTGTTTAGTAATAAGCGCAATCCCTTTGCCTTGGTGAAAAACACCACCTTTTCATAAATAATATAGTTTTTGAACTTCTTAGTGGTGAATACTATAGCCAAGCAAAACTTTTCCAAATATCTATAATGAAGCTCTGAAATTCCCAACTTTTAGCTTGCAAATGCAATAGGATGATAAAGTTGTGTCTTCCAAATTTGGCATACTCAATAACTAATACTATGCCTTGTCACCACTGTGAATATATAGAAAACCTCACCCCCTTTTGCGAGCGTTTAAAACCAATGCTTTGGATAATTTAAGCTTAACATTTGCAAAAACCACTTTGCATGCTTCTTTCCATTCAAAAACATGACTGTGAAATAGAAGATTCGTTAAGGGTAACAAATGTTCAACCAATGAATTAATGAATTGGCCTCCCAACAAATCGGATAACACAAAATTCAAGAACACACTCAATATTAGCAACCTTAATGTGTACTTATGTTACCATTCCTTCTGGTTGTCTTAGGCTATCATCAACCATTAGTGCCATCCTTTTGAATTGGTAGACCTAGCCTCTCTAATAAATCCATACTCATAATGCTTACAGATGAGCTGGGGGACCACCGCTACATTGTCTATCAAGATTCCATCAACATATGCCTGCACCCTACATCGACTGTGCTTCTCTACATGATCCCACCATTCACTATCTACTCGATGGACACCAAACGGTTCTACGACATAACCCATTTGTAGGATTTTCTTGAACTCCTTACGAATGCTTAGTGATAATTTAATTAGTTATAGCAAATTCACATCCTGTTTAACTTCACAAAGCATGTTTTCTAGGTCAAACTCACGGAAGTTTGCCACTACTCTCTTCTCTTTCCACACTAGCCACTCCTTTGGCTTCTTGATAATCTTAGTACCCTCCTTTCTTTGAATTTTTTTTTCCTTTTGGCCATAGCCTCCTCTAAGACACCCTCATTTATAAGAGGCCCTGCCTGGGCATTCAACATCATCTTATCATCTTTACTAGGTTTAGAGTTAACTTTGCTTGTACTAGGGTCATCTTTCTAAGTGTCTTTTAGTTTTTGTCCCCTAGTCACCACCCTAACATTGTTAGGAGATAAACTCTCACTGCTTGGAAAAGTTTCAACTAGACTTACCCCACTAGGCATTTCCTTGAGTGTGACTTTACCCCTTTGCAAAATTCACTTAGGGTCCTCTCCCTTAGTATTCTTGTTATTTGCATGATGGTTATGTAGTGGGAGCTCACGCTCAACCGCCAAGACCCACGGACCGCTTATTGCTTCAAGTGTTTCAAGCAAGCTCCAATGGCTATCTCTCACCTAGCCGACGCGCCGTCGATCCTACGAGTGTAGTGAGCTTACCTTGATGCCGATGTGAGTAGCCTCCTCCCTCACACACCTTGGTAGCTCCATGATTCTTGATGCTAGCTCAAGCATCCTCAAGCCTCCTCCATCTCCAAGCTCCATCCTCCATAGCCGCTCGCGCGAGAAAAGAGAAGAGAAGAGAAGAGAAGAGAAGAGAAGAGAAGAGAAGAGAAGAGAAGAAGAGAAGAGGAGATGGTGAAGAGCTTCACCCTCTTGATCCCTCACTCCCACACACTCACTCCCTCACTCCCTCACACTCTCACACTCCCTCTCTCAAGAGCATACACAAGCAAGAAGAAGAGAATAAGAGGAGAAGAAGAGAGCTCTTGTTAGCCACACACCAAAGAATGAGCTTCCATTCACTTTTTGAACTTTATATACAAGCCCTAAAATCCCATGGGCACCCATCCCTTTTTTACATGACCGGCCATTGTGGCAAGGTCCTTTTTCCATTTCCCTCTTCTAGCCTTATGCCTCTAGCCTGTGCCCGTCTAATATTTTACAAATGGCACAGGAGGGAGCCTGGCGCTCTTTACAAGAGTTTTCCAATTTTTTGAGGCGCCTTTCATTTAAAATTGCGCCTTTGGTCTCAGCTTAGCTTTTAGAGGTCACCTATGTGTCTTTGCTCTTCTTCCATGTTTTTTTCGCTTTTTCCTTCATTTTTCGTCATCTCGACTTGGGGTTAACATTACCCCCCTCCGAGATGGGTGCCAGTCCCATGGCACTTCTGTGTTGTTGTAGGGTGGTAGGCACTTGGGCAATGATGGTGTAAAGGGAAGGGCCACATGTAGATTCAGGTGCGTGTGGAAGCTGATGTTTGTCGGGGAAGCCAGATGGATAGCGAGTGATTGACGGGGGCCTCCGAAGTTGGTGGTTTGTTGCTTGTGTGATGCCTGAAAGGAGAAGGTGCGGTGCTCTTCCTAAGGGGAGTGTCTACCTTACTGTGTTAGTGCAATGTGCTCGTGCTAATGGAATGGGGAGGTGGGTCTAAACGGAGGAAAGCCTGGGTGATGTCCCACACTTGAGGACCCCATTTGTGTTAAGGGAGGTGCAGTGCAAGTGGCTTAGGGTGACAGGTCTAACCATAGGCGAGTGTTAGCTCCCTAGGTATGTCCTGCCCTTGATGTGCCCTAAGCATGAAGTGGGGAAGCAAAAAGGGGTAGGGGGTTAGGAGCGGAGCCGGCCGATCGAAGCCACCGGGCATGCCTAACTTGAGAACCCCTAGGTGCAGTGATAGAACTCTATGTGGTGTTTAAGTGCTTCTGCAAGTGAGTGCTTGTGTGCTTTTCCTTTCATGTTATTCTTTTCTTTGCTTTGACATTCCTTTTTAAAAAAAAAAAAAAATCACAGTTGTGGAATGACAGCCATGCCTAATTTTCTTCATCTGAATGAGGAGGGGAAGGGGGTCAGATGGATTTTCTAAAAAATTGGTAGCTTTGCATGTATCCTTTCAGATTCATGCGGATGTGGAGAGAAGTGGTGGAGAGGAAAGGGTGATTGCACCTAGTGAATTGGCTGTCATTCATATCTTCTAGGAGGGCTAGGCAAAAAGAGGGGAGGAGACTAGCCCTCATCATAAGACGAGCCATGGCGCAACTGTCAATAGAGTTAGGGTCAAAGAAGAGGGGAGGTAGGCCGCGCTCTTGTGGAGTCGGGTCCTGCTTAAGGAGTAGCTTAAGTAACCTAAGGTAATTACAGGTTGTTACAAAGGCGGGGTGAGGACATGAGGAGAAATCTCGTAAATTGAGGTTTGTATTCAATAACTAAAGGAACTCACTCAGATAAACCACTCAAGGAACCCACCAATAGGAGAGGACCCAAGACATAGACAAACCATCAAAGTGTAGATTAGGACCAAGCAAGGGGTGCCAACGACGTGGATCTAACAAGTCTACTGAACCTGATCGACAGCTTGGTGGAGCAAGACAACTCGACAATGGCAGAGGAAAGCTCAAACCACAGGTCTAATGAGTAACTCAATTTGAACGTCTTCCCAGATGCTATTCAGTACCTGGTAAGCCGTTACGATGCACATGCTTGGTATGAGCACCGCGATAGGACAGTAGATGCTATCATCGCAGATCTAGAAGAGGAGAGAAAGCTAGCCCGCAAAGCATAGCCGAATACAATAGGGATCAGCAGGCTAGAAGACAAAGGCAAAGTACGGAGTTGCGTGAGGTGCAGCGAGTGTTGAACTTAGCAAGTAGGAACCAAACAAATCACGAGAGAGCCCTAGAGGGGGACTTGACGTTGAGTGAGCTTCTCATGAAGCGACTGCTAGATAACACGGCTGCAGAGCAAAGTGCCGCGGTACTAGCAACATTGCTACTCGCAAGACTAGGAGAGAACCAAGGCTCAAAGAGCCAGTCCAAAATACCAATCGTTGCCAAGCAACTCGACAAGTATCAACCCCATGACGACCCATACAGCTTTGTTGAGTAGTTTGAGCAAGTCTGCGAAGCCAACGGCCTCAACGACCTAACTCAATGATGCTCACAAGCATTTGGGCTTTGCCTAGGCGACAAGGATAGGACATGGTATACGAGCCTAGATGCTGTAGAGCGAATCAACTTCAATGGCCTCAAGGATCTCTTCATTAAGAGATTCGCCGAGCCCGGATACTCTGATAACCTACTAGTATGCTTGATGAACGTCAAGCAGAAAGAAAAGGAGGACATTCGCGACCAGGTAACCCATGTGAGGAGTCTCTTCAAGAGAATCCCTCTGGGTGAGCGACCGCGACTGAAAGAGTAGTTTCAACTATATTCATCAGCGGAATTCGAGAGGAGGAGTTATATAAGGCTTTGGCAGGCAATTCAAGCTTGTAGCGAGACGCGATAGCTAGAGTGTTTGAGGAAGCCATCAGAGTCGATGATCAGTTGAAAGAGCGGAGCTTCAGGAGCTCGAACGTAGAGGAGACCAACTCGCGAGGTTCAGAGAGAGTATCAGCCTCTAATGAGCGATCAATCCCATCATCCCAAGATAAGGGGAAGGCCACCGAGACAGACCAAGGCTTGGCTGATGTCAAGATGGAATTAGCCAAGTTGCAAGACATGTTGAGATGACCAATGTGCCCACACGTCCAATGCGTGTACTGTGGTGGAAACCACTTACTGGCCGAGTGTCAAGACCCTAGGTCAAGACCTTGTGCTAACTGTGGTAGGTTTGGCCATGAGGTCACGCATTGTAGATTACCAAGAAGACTTCCGTACTCGCAACCCTACGGCTAGCCTTACCTAGCAAACAGGCCGCAGCCATTCTTTGGAAGGGGAGCCCCATTGGCCCTTCCCACGCCTAACGATATGAAGCCGGCTGTTCCTAGGATGGAAATAAATCCTACGGGCACCCCTAGACCGCCTAGTCCTTACGTGACCCATCCACCGAGCAATGCTCCAGTCCACTACGTGGAAGAGCCAAGTGAGGAAGAAACTTACATATACCCTTATGTCTAGCATAACGACGAGGGCAATGCTGTCCTCATGGACTATCGACCCCTGTCGGTGATGGTGTTAGGAAGAGGACAAGGTAGAGGCCTAGGAGGGCAGACACAGGATCCAATCATCTGTTGGACTTGTGGTCACCCCGGTCATGTCTCATCACGCTACCCTGAAAGAGAGCAGCAAAACAGAGACAAGGCTGACCAAAGGTGCGCAGAGTGCGGAATCACCCATCTCTTCATAGATTGCCCAAAGCGAAAGCCATCTTCTAGCTCAGCCAACATACCATCTGTCCCATTGTGGCTGTTTGGTGTCAAAAACCTTGATGGAGAGGCCACACCTATCCCATTGTGGGTCATGACCCGAGCCCAAACGAAGCAGGCCGGCATCTCTCTGCTAGGAGTTAGCAATCTTGACGCAGCCTTGATAGGGAAGAAAAGCCGCAGGCGGAAAAAGAAGAGATCGGAAGCTAAAGTCGCACTAAAAACCGAGAGTACTACAACTCTGCCTACTAGAAAGAAGGTTTTGGATGCAGAGGTAGAGACTTCAGCCCCTAAGACGGCCGAAAAGGGAAGCGCTAAGGTAGGGCAATACCCGCATCCGAAGCGACAGTTAGAGGCCATAGAAAAGGTGAATGAATGGGTAAAGGAGGCTCAAGAGCATCTCAAGGATGCTGAGCCCATCATAGAGGACGAGATCGATGATCTCTCCAGTGTAAGCACGTCAATATCACCACCTCAACCTAAGTCGACAGAAGCAACCGCACCACAAGCAGTGCCGCTAAGACCAAGCCTTGATGCTACAGAGCCGCAGATCAGTCACGGTCATTGGCCAGGACAATCCAGGTTAGGGGAGAGATGAGTATCCAACGATTTCCTGACCATGCTAGTGACTACCCCTGTAACACTTAGCCTGGGAGATCTGCTTAGCCAACATCCTACCCTATGGCAAGATCTTAAGCAGTGGGTCGAAGGGTCATGAGAGCAGGTCAGACAGACCCTCAAGACCATGACACAGAAACACAAATACTGAGTTTGACACTGCACTTTGTGCCTAAATGCCTTCTGGGAAGGTTCTGAGATGCATGCAGTCTTACCGGTCCTAGCCCTAGGCGACACAACAAGAAAGGGAATCGTAGACACGAGAGCTGGGGTTAGTGTGCTTAGCCATGCAGTGCTTCAGACTTGGGGAAACCCGCTTGTCGAAACTGCTAGGTTTAATGTCACACTAGCAAACGGTATGAGAGTAAAGCCATTCGGGGTACTTAAGAATTGGCCAGTGAAGATTGCAGGCATCCAGTTCTCTGTTGACTTTATAGTCATGAAGGGAGTGGACTATGATATCCTATTAGGCCAACCATGGATGCACAACGCTAGAGTCATTGAAGATTGGGGTAACGGCTTGATCTTCCTTGGCAACAGAACGGATGTCGTAAGGATAGAGATGGATACTTGGAAGACCTCACCAGTCGATCTAGACGCCATCTCGGCTATGCTCAAGGGTAACACTCAGGTCAAGGAGTCCTATGGGCCCTTGACCAAGTATATCCCATGCCCAGAGGATGAGCGGGATTGGATGCACGTTCTTGCTACAATCGACCTGCCATTCTCAGATCATGAGGCGTATGAGCAAACCATCAAAACGATTGGCAAGCCTAGTGACACACTCTCTGTACCAGTTTGCTTGATGGTAGGAACCCTTCGGGGAAAGCCTAAGCCTGTCAACTTCCAAGTCCCAACTAACAAACAGAAACTCCAGGAGATGCTGGAATACTTGACAGACAACCTAGCTGGCAATTCAGCTGCAAACTTCAAACCACTCCAGGATCTCTTAGGTGAATCCAAGTGGCAATGGACCAGAGTGCATGAATTAAACCTCATGTATAATTGGGCCCTACTCCCTGACCAACAACAAGAGGTGTACCAAGACCTAGGAGATGACGAGCAGTCTGATGAAGGGGATTCTAACGATGAATACGAAGACTGCCAATCCTTCAGTGATGGAACTGAGGGTGAAGTAGATACCGTAGAATACGACACTGAAGGACAAGAAATAGAGAAAATACAAGCAGACTCCAAGCCGCAG
The DNA here is from genome assembly GCF_053477565.2 of Lygodium microphyllum. Classification (NCBI taxonomy): domain Eukaryota; kingdom Viridiplantae; phylum Streptophyta; class Polypodiopsida; order Schizaeales; family Lygodiaceae; genus Lygodium; species Lygodium microphyllum. The sequence continues at coordinate 24,008,263 of NC_141136.1, read as the reverse complement.
AAAAGAAATATCTTTAGGATAGAGCGAGGGGTCATGTGCATGGAATGTGACCGCGCCTAGTTGGAACACGTAGGAGCCATAGACCTTGAACAAGCAGGCTTAGCCCAGCTAGGGACGACACCAGTCCTTAGGACAGAATCACCATCTGAACTACGTCCACCAGGGGAGACTACCTCTTCTAGCAAAGACGAGGAGTTTGACTCTGAGTCGGAGGTTAGTTCGGATAGTGATCCAGAAATCCCTAGGCTGCCCACAACTAGACGCACGAAGGGGGACCTACCTGTCCACCTAAGGCACAGGCGGTTAAGGCAGGAAAAGGTAAAACAACCCAGGAATACACGAACGAAAGAACAGTGAAAAACGTAGGACCTCCCTAAGTGCTTCACGAAATTCAAAAAAGGGGATAGGGTAGTAGTTCTGTTAGGTGCTAAATGTCAAGGACAAACCAACGAACCAATCAAGGGACCAGCCAAAGTCAAGGAGGCGAATCTGGCCCAGGAAGGGGAAACACCCCGACCAGTCTTCATTGCCGACGACTTGACTGAGGAAGAAGAAACTAGTCTTGTCTCTCTCTTGAGAGAGTACATAGACGTATTCGCCTGGTCCTTGGAAGAGCTTAAGGGGGTAGATCTGAGTGTCGTGACTCACAACATACCCATGATGCCAGACGCAATGCCAGTCAAGCAGTGACCGTACCCTATGAATCCAAAATACACTCATGCTGTCAAAGAGGAAATTGACAAGCTGATGAGAGCGGGATTCATTTATGAAATTGAGCACACAGATTGGGTATCACCCATAGTTAGCGTGATGAAGAAGAATGGAAAAATCCGAGTGTGTGTGAACGCTGCTACGAAGAGGGACAACTATCCATTGCCGTACACCGAGCACATGCTTGAGAGGGTGGCAGGCAAGGAAGCCTACAATTTTTTGGACAGCTTCTCAAGGTACAACCAGGTGCAAGTGCATCCTACGAACAGCAGGCACAAGACTGCCTTCGCCACTGAGTGGGATGTCTTTGCTTACATAGTCATGCCCTTCGGGTTGACTAACGCCCCTGCCACTTTCCAACGTCTCATGTGCACCATCTTTAAGGGCATGCTTCATAAGGAGTTATAAGTCTTTGTCGATGACCTGTGTGTCCATTCGACCTAGATCGAACACTTAGACAAACTCCGCACAGTCTTTGAACGGTGTCGCTTATATCATCTCTCCTTGAACCCCTTAAAGTGCCAGTTTTGGGTAAAGCATGGATTCATCTTAAGGCACGTGGTATCGAAGAACGACATTGCACTGATTTCTCAAAAGTTAGGGTTATTGTTGACCTTCCACCCCCAATTAATTACAAGGGAGTTCAATGCTTCTTAGGCCATACGGGGTACTATCGGCGATTTGTACTGAACTATGCATTGATCGCCAGACCATTGTACAAGCTGCTGATTGTCTTCGAGTGGACCGAGGCATGCCAACGAGCGTACGAAGAGTTGAAAAAGGCTCTAACCATGGCACCAATTCTACGAGACCCAGATTGGAACATTACCTTCCACGTGCACATCGATGCTTCTAAGTTTGCCATGGGGGCAGTGTTGTGCCAACCTGGTGAGCACAACATAGATTATCCAGTGAGCTTTGCTAGTAGACAACTCACTGAGATGGAAATGAACTAGTCGACAACAGAAAGAGAGGGATTAGCCATGGTGTTCACACTGTGAGGAAATTCCAGCATTATCTATTGGCCACACCCTTCATCTTTTTCGTGGACCATCAAGCCCTGCTCTATCTAGTAAACAAACCTTGTGCTACAGGACGCATAGCTCAATGGCTCCTTCTGCTCTTGGAATTCGATTTCTCCGTGTTGTGCAGAAAGGAAAACAGCACTACATGGCTGACCATATATCATGCATTCCCACGGGAGAAGCTGCTGGACAAGGCATCGTTGATGAATTACCCGACGCCCATCTGTTCCACCTGTCCAGACACTTTAGTGGAGACACGACAGCACGGAAGGTGCTGCACTCTCAACTATGGTGGCCCACGCTTTTCCGCGATACCACACGATTCGTCAAGCATTGTGACGAGTGCCAACGGAAAAAATTCCCGATTCGCAAGGATCAGATGGAGTTGATCCCAATTATTGCTCGACAACCCTTTGAAAAATGGGGAATCGACTTCATAGGACCCATCAGTTCTGCGGCGCAGTACTCACAAGCCAAGTACATCATTATGGCCACGGATTACCTCACGAAATGGACAGAGGCAAGAGCCACACATAAAAACAACGCTAGGACTACTACCAAGTTCTTATGGGAGCAAGTGATCTTGCAATTCGGCTGCCCTATCGAACTGGTCAGTGACCAAGGCACGCACTTCATCAACGAAGTGAGAGCGCATCTACTGTCCACCTTTCTCATTATCCATCGCAAATCATCGCCATACTACCCTCAGGCGAATGGTCAGGCAGAATCCACGAATAAGATTCTCATCAATGTCCTGACCAAAGTAGTCTCAGCCTCACGTAGCGACTAGGACAACAAGCTTATGGTAGAATTCTTTGTTCCTAGCCTGAGAATAGCTCTTCAAGAATGGTGGGAAGGGAAGAGGCATGGACGCAATGCCTGGTCGAGCTTGAACACCTATCAGAGACCCGTCTTCTAACCACCCATGTACTTATATGTGAGAAGGCCCGTTACAAGAGTTGGTTTGACAAGCATGTCAAGCAGCGTGACTTTGAACAGGGCGACTTAGTGCTCCTCTACTCCGTTAAGGGACATAAATAGAAAATGAAATTTTGAGGCCTTGGACCCTTCAAAGTTCATGCAATCAGCCGCACAGGCAATGTTGAACTCAAAACCTTAGACGGTGAGGGAATAGGCTTCTTCAATGGCAGTCGTGTCAAGAAGTACTACCCTCCCACCCATCCTTTGCATGAGCCCCCGATGTTAGAACTGCCTGTCAAAGTACGAGTGGCCACAATCATTGAGATTGATGACGAGGATGAGGAAGCCGTAGAGCCCACATACCTCCATATAACGGTCACTGCAAAACAAACCTGCGCTTTCAACACTTTGATCGATGAGGGAGCAGACTTCAATGTCCTAACTCACGATCATTGGACCAAACTTGGCAGACCACCACTTCAGCCCACGAATGCTAAATTAAGCCCATATGGGGCCCATTCCTACGCACTCCTCGGCAAGTGCAAAGTAGCCATTTTTATCGAGTCTGAGACTATCGCAATGTTTTTTTACATGTTACCAAATGCTAAAGACGCAGGCACGGAGTCGCTGCTAGGGCGCACTTTCAAAAAGCAAACTCACTGCAATGTATATTATGAGTCGCAGCGCATCCACCTCGCAATAGGCAACGTTCGCATTGTCACAGCTTTCAGCAAGGGCTGCACAACTTCATCACCATCTGCAAAGCAACCGATAGAATTCTCCATAACCAAATCTAAGGAGGGGGGTAGTGCGCGGCCGCCACCTCCCAGAATTCAAGAATCACAGCCCATAGTAGCAAAACATAAGGCTCAACAGCCTAGATTTCAATGGAAGCCTAAGCAGCTGCAACCGCCGCCTAAGAGTCGACGCTCCTGTCCTCATAAGACCAAAAACTCTAAACCTAGGAGGCAGTCATATAAAGCGCCGCATGATCAAGCAAAGATGGGTCCCTAAAGCCCTCTTACGTGTGCAAGGCTACTACGAGGGAAATACCTGGCTGTGGATCCCTAAGGCCCACACTGCCAAGGGCACCATTCATATACCGCCCTCAAGCTTGATCAAACCACGTTCCATAAACCCTCAAAACCACAAGCCGCAGTGCTCTCTTGGACCACAACCATCTGCCTCATCCACGCCTAGGCCCAAGAGAGTCCCAGAAGCCTACTGGCCCAAACTGCAGGCTCCGTCTCACAAGAGTCATCACCCGCCGAAGTCAATCTTCCTCCCCAACTCCAACTTGAATGCAACAGCCCGTCCGTCGTGGCTGCTCCTAATCCACTCAATATCCAAGCGACCCCACAAACTCACGAACCCTCCCAACTGCCCATCTTCGTTGTCAAAAGCTCTTGTTTTGTCAAACCTCAACCACCTGTCGACCTTATGCCCTCCTATGAATGAAAATCCTTTTTAGCACTAGCCGTTGACCTCGTTGAGGACACCGGGGATGACGTGGTGGATTGTATTAAAAGACTAGATGACACTTTCGTGTCACTCACGCTAAGCTATGACCGCTTGGACTTAGGTCTATTAGAAGAACCCTTTGCAACTGAAGTGCAAAATATGCCTTGCTCTTGGGAAACCTTTGAATTCGCATTCGCAAAAGATTCTCCCTTCGCTGCTGAGTTGCTTAACAGCAAAATCTCCAAGGAGCAAGCCATCAAACAGCGCCTTATCACGTCATATGATCCACGAACCACTTTTTCTATCACTAACCAAGAAATCATGGAGTTATCACAACTCGCTGATACTGGATCACCTTTCCTGAGGCAATGGTACGCTCTTAGGTTGCAATGGGAAGTTGAAGAATGTCGCATAATGACCAACACTGAGCAGCGCCACACCATCAAAACAACAGAGTATGATCCCACTTACGTCGCGCCCACCTCGTATAGAGTGTTAACCACTCTTCGGGGCCGATCCATGGAAGAACACATCAAAGGATAGCCCTATCTCGATCGCTTGTTGACTGAGGAAGAGTTACACATTGCTAGCCATGTCAACTCTGGTGACTTCCTCACAGATGTTCTCACATATATTACGCACGTGGGAATTCAACCCTTTGATTTGGACCGCGAAGCTCAATTGGAATACAATCCACATTTCTATACTTGGCTCCTTCACAAGTAACTCCTACACCAACATGCCAAAAGCCCTCGACCTTTTGACCCTCAATCCTAGGAAGGATTCTTCTCAAGATGGAAGGGGAGGGGGTAAGGTGAAATGAATCAGATGAGAAATGAATCAAAGGGGGTAAATCAAAGCAAAATCAGTGAAAAACATAAACATATATTATGAAAAAATGGATGGGGTAGGAAAATGGGCATGAAAACTTTGAAGTAAAGGGAAAAACATCCAAGTCTGAAAAGGAAAATCTACATTGCTTCTTAATGAATTCATTCAAAAAGCATAGAGTTTTTCTTTTCCAGCAATCAGCGAATTAATATGTGGAAAGCACTAATGAAAGTTACGATTTATGGCAGTAACATAAAATGTCGCAGCAAGACCGCGCCCACCGATTCCCCTTCACAGACGAGGAAAGAGAGCAATACCGCATCCACCTAGAGAACCGCGCCTTCAGCCAGCTTAAGTTTCGAACCATCCACAACATAGAAGTTGTGGTGGCCAAGGAGCAAGCAGCTTCTAGGAGGGTGGTTGAACAATGCAACCTCACGAAGTATCTTGAAAAGTTCTCACAGGAGCCAGACCACCTGAAGTACGTGGAGTTCCTCAAAACGTACAACCCAGATCAAGAATGTGGCACTGTGATGGTGGGTAGAGGAGAAAATGCAAAGCAGGTACAGGTCCGCTTAGACCCAGCCTTGGTGGAGAAGGATTTGGGGTTGGAGCCAAAGACGGAGAGGAAACAGAAAAGGGATATTTATGCCATGCTTAAAATGAAGAGGGAAAATGTGCTCACAAATGATGGCATAAGCATCCAAGATATCCCCGACGCAAAAGCCAGGATGCAAGCAAAGCTGATACATGTGATCTTCTCGAGCCGGCGCTACAACTCATTAATGCATCAAATTAGCGTACCTGTGCTGGAGAATGTAGCAGCCCATACCCTAGATGAAGTGGACTGGAACGGGTATGTGCAAAAAACGATCGACCAGGTAGCCAAAGCATTGGCCCTAGGAAGTGTGCCAGCAGGAGGAGAATCTCCAGCCTCTAAAGCTACAGAAAGAAAGAAAGCCTCCTCCAAATCCTCCTTCATCGGGTATGGAGGTTTCTTGACTGCGCTCATCCAAGAGGCAGTGAAGGAAGCATAGGATGCAGATGAAGGAGAAGGAGATACGCCAGAAAGGTTGCCTCCTCACCAGGACAAGGATAGGTCCACCGATAGAATTGAGATAGAGGAAGAAGGGGAAGAACAGACAAGCAAAAAGACAACCAAGAAGCCCAAAAAGAAGACAATGCAGAGAAAGAAGAAGGATGACGAAGGTAGAAAGAAGGAGAGAGAAGACTTGGAAAGGGCAAAGAAAGAGTCCCTAAAAGAGGCCAAGGAGAGAGAGAGGAAGAAGTGACAGGAGGAAGAGAAGGAGAAAGAAGAATTATAGAAAGCAAAGAAGGCATCAAAATAGGAAGCAGAGGAGAAGAAAAGAAAGGAAAAAGAAGAAAAAGAGAGAAAGAAGGAAGAGTAGAGAAAAGTAGAGGAGGAAAGGAGAAGAAAGGCTGATGAGGATGAGGAAGAACTAAGAAGGAAGGAGGAAGAGGACCTGGCTGAAGCCACACGCCGGTCCATCGAGCAACAAAGCCGAGCTGATGAATTGGGGAACTTGAGCCCACATAGAGAAGAAGGGCCAGGGTCTAGCACACAGGTGCCGGAGATCGTGCCACCTACAGTCACTAAGGGCAAGGGCAAGGCCCCAATTCATCCAATTCCTACCCTCCTAGTGCCTTCCACTGAACCCACCACTATCACCCCTAGCATCCCGACCAGTGCCAATGTGTCAAATTTCGTGGCATGGATGCAATACTTCATCAACAAAGAGATAGCCTAGGGACAGAGCACAGAAACCACGGCCATAGGACAAAAGAGGCCAGCTACTGATGCGGAATCCAAGCAAGATCCTAAATGACAGAAGGTGAAAGCCTCAACCTCACCCATCCACACAACGATGACACCATCGGCTAACTACAATGAGTACGTCGCCGAGCTGCTCTCCCAATTGAAGAAAGCTAAGGAGGAACGCAAGATAGTCGTGGCTGAGTTGGCAGCTAAGAAGGAATCAGTAGCCACATTCTAGCTAGATAAAACAAGGATGATAGCCATGCAGCAAAGGGAGATCGCAGATCTCAAACAAGTAGTCAAAGCTAAGTATGACAGGGAGGAGCACTGGAGACAGCAGCTCGAGAGCGAAACACAGGAGCTAGTGAAGATGCAAAGAGCGCACAAGCTCCTGATAGTGCAATACCAGGAGCTCATTACGAAACGCGCTCAGGTTGATGCGCTTGTGGCTAAGATGAATGCCAGAGATGAGGAGAGAAAACAAGACATAGAGTAGCAGCAAGAAGAGATTGAGCGCTTGACAGATCAACTAAACTCTGAAAAAGAAGAGCAAGAGAGACTGGTCAGGGAGTTGGAGGACCAAGAGCAAAGGCTCGTGATACTAACCCTAAAGAAAGGAGAGAGCATGGAGGAAATGAACAAGAGAGCAGAGGAGTGGGCTGTGCATAATGAAAAGAGGGTGAAGACACTGGCACGGTGCCTTGCTCTGGTAGAGAAGGAGAAAATCATTGCAGAGAGCAAGGCGGAAGCCGCCTAAGTGGCCTTCGGTGCCCAACAAAAAGCCTTCCTTGACACCATCATGGACACCACCCGCTCAGAGAAAGGAGAGTCGTTGGAGGTGACACAAAGAAAGCTCAGCATCGCACACAGAGCCTTACATGCTGGATTGCAGATGCCACCCCAACCTGTGGAGGTTAGGTTGAGCTTGGACGAGCAACGAAAATACCTATTGCTGGCTGGCCTAACCCCCCAGGAAATCGACGCCCTCGGATTCGAAGAGGAAGCACCACAGGGAGAACGGCAGGGGGAGGAAGCAGAACTTGAGATCGACATGAACCGAGTTAGGGAGGATGTAGTCCCACAACCCCCCTCGCCACAGTCTCAAGAGCCACCACAGGAGGACCCATCTGCAGAAAGACAATCCGCATCTAGGGAAAGACACAAAAAGCTAGTAGAGGAAGCCAGGAAACAGCTGAGAGCCAAACCAGTCGTGCTGCCGTCCGCACCCCTCCCACCTTGCCCTGATGATATCCCCACTGGATTCCACGCAGAACTGGTGCTATGGGAGAGACAAGAACAAGAAAGGGATCCATTCACCTTTAGTTTTCTCCTACCCAACAGTCTGTGGAGGGTCTTGCCGCTCAAGGTGATGGATGAGGTGATCGCGATTGGTGGCCGGTTGGGGCAAAGATGGCTAGAAGAGCGAGAAAAAACCCCGACCTCTTGGGGAATAGAAGCAGCTGATTACTGGCAAAACAAAGTTTTTGAAGTTCCACACACTGTCAGGGCCACAAAAGCCAACCCCTGTGGAGGAGGCGAGTATGCAACATCAGTATGCTCGCCTAGATGGCGTTTTGTAACACCCTACCATTCGAGCGGAACAACCCCACCTACATGGCATACCCTCGAAGGGTAGGTGTGGATTTTGATGCCACCCTCCATGGGCGGTACGACTTCCCTATTATTTATAACTCTAATGTAGTATCCTTCGAACATGCCCTTCTCTTTAACTCCGAAAGCCTAGATGATTCTATGACACAAGCAATTCCTAAGCATCTTACACACTCTCGCTTGTTTCGGGCCTGATAGGCTTGTATATCAATTTTCTGGCCATTTTGTCAGGGTTTAGGGTTTTTCTCGTATGTCGCCTTGTTCGTTTTTGGTCAATCAAGTTTTACAGCTCAGCGGTTTGCATCTAAGTCCTTGGGTCTCGCAACTGTCTACTTCTAGCTGCTAAGCGACTGCGCGCTACGATTTTTTCCTATTACGTGTGCCAGAATCAAGTTCTAAGCGCTCGAAGGGTTTCGACAGTTTGCGCTGCTGCGTTTTAGCCAGGTTAGGTTAAATTTCTAAAAAATTTGATAAAAATTTGCACTCGAACCAACTGGTCCGAATTGCAGGGTCCGAGTAGGTCACTCAGATGGGCCGAGGCACAGGGCCGAGGGCCGAATTTCAGGGTTTGACTCGGGCGGTTTTTATTCGAATAGGCTGAATGGCAAATTCGGACAAGGTGATTCGGACAGGCTGAGGCACTTGGGCCGAGGGCCAAATGTGAAAAGTGGTCGAGGGCCGAATTTGAGACTTCGGATGGGTCATTCGGACGGGCCGAGGTCGAATGTGCCATGTGGCCGAAAGTTTGACTCGGATGGGCCGAATGGGTGGACTTGGACTGGTCGTTCGGATGGGCCGAGGCCGAATGTGCCACGTGGTCGAAATTTTGACTCTGACGGGTAAAATGGGTGGACTCGGACAGTTTGCCTCGGATCCAAAGGCCGACTAGGGTTTGGGCCGAGTGGGCCGAGTGACAGGGGCCGAGGGCCGATTCTGGGACTCGGCCTAGAAAAGGCCACTTGGACGGGCCAAGTGCAGCGCATGTAAACAACGCGAACACAAATTTGATCGATTCACAAGATTTAAGCAAGCACAATGGCCATGCACTTCCAGATCCTATCTAGGGGAGTAGAGGGAGAGATTCATATACCTAAATGGGTCGGTAAGCGCGTCGGTGATGTGATCGAATCGATACTGGCTGGAGATCTCTATCTCTCTCTCTCTCTCTCTCTCTCTCACTGAAATGGCACAAATGAGCTCTCCCTTGGCCTCTTCGCTCTTATACCCCTTCCCGGGTGTGGTGTTGATGCCCCCAATCACCCACTTTTCGATCTTAGGCATCACTAGTGAGCGTTTTACCAATTTTTGCACGATTTTTACCCTGTTTTGCCCTGTTTTGAAACAATAAACCCTACCCTTCTCCGGTTCAATTTCCTAATTCTAACCTACGCTAAATGCAACAAAAATTGAAGGCAAAAAACTTAAATAAATTCTCTATGTTTTCCAATCATCAAACAACCAAAATATCCCAAAATACTTACTTGTTTTGAAGATAAAAAACACCCAAACTTCCTACCTATCTCAAGCTCCATTTCGGGGATGAATCCGCTAAATCGACGCTCGATATGAGGCGCGCAAGTGCTCAAGGAATCCGTTGGTCCCGGCAACGGAACCAAAATGTAGTGGGAGCTCACGCTCAACCGCCAAGACCCACGGACCGCTTATTGCTTCAAGCGTTTCAAGCGATCTCTAATGGCTATCTCTCACCTAGCCGACGCGTCGTCGATCCTACGAGTATAGTGAGCTTACCTTGATGCCGATGTGAGTAGCCTCCTCCCTCGCACACCTCGGTAGCTCCACGATTCTTGATGCTAGCTCAAGCATCCTCAAGCCTCATCCATCTCCAAGCTCCATCCTCCATAGCCGCGCGCACGAGAAAAGAGAAGAGAAGAGAAGAGAAGAAGAGAAGAGGAGATGGTGAAGAGCTTCACCCTCTTGAGCCCTCACTCCCACACACTCTCACACTCCCTCTCTCAAGAGCACACACAAGCAAGAAGAAGAGAAGAAGAGGAGAAGAAGAGAGCTCTTGTTAGCCACACACCAAAGAATGAGCTTCCATTCACTTTTTGAACTTTATATACAAGCCCTAAAATCCCATGGGTACCCATCCCTTTTTTACATGACCAGCCATTGTGGCAAGGTCCTTTTTCCATTTCCCTCTTCTAGCCTTATGCCTCTAGCCTGTGCCCGTCCAATATTTTACAATTGGCACAGGAGGGAGCTTGACGCTCTTTTACAAGAGTTTTCCAAGTTTTTTGAGGTGCCTTTCATTTAAAATTGCGCCTTTGGTCTTGGCTTAGCTGTTAGAGGTCGCCTGCATGTCTTCGCTCTTCTTCCATGCTTTTTCTGCTTTTTCCTTCATTTTTCGCCATTTTCCGCCATCTCAACTTGGGGTTAACAGGTTCATAGACCTAGATTGTTGACTACCTTGTTGGAGAGAACCAACCCTACTCCAATAGGTAGTGGCTAAGTGACCAGACTTCCCACATATATCACATTTGATATTAGGACAATTACAAGGGAAATGCTACTAAATACCACATATAGCTAAATCATGATGGGCACCCATCTTCGGGCTTTCTAGTATCCATTAGATTTTGTTGACGCTTTAAGAAGTTAACATCTACGGAGATTTGGCAGTATTGCTCGGTGATCATATCCATACAATGTTTCATAATATCTTTTACTTTCTCTACAATGTTTGATGCAGAGGATTCATAACCCATGGGTTCAAGAGCTACCCTCTTACTAGGTTGCACAACTTGTAAAGCGGTTGCTACCTGGACTGACCCTTGGTTTACAAAAGGAGCTCTTTGGCTCGCTGCTAGCTTAACAACATTTAGAGGAGATGGCAACAAAGGTACATTTTGCATCATGCTTTCTCTACCATTCAGGTTGGTCACAAGGGTACTAATCACACCTTGATCTCCATTAACTAATCCTAAATTATTTCCAAGACTAAGACTTGAGTTTAAATTTTTCTTCAACATGTAGGCTGCTTGTAAGCTGAACTTTACTTTCTCTACTCGGGTTATAGTAGTATCTATATCCCCTAGAGGGACACTACTCAATTGCACTTGGATATTAAAGTCCAATCCATGTAAGAGATATTGCAGTTGGGTAGTAGGTTGAATAAGAATAGAGGCTTACAATTTGTGAAAGACCTCTTTTATCTTCTTGATTTTTCGTGAGGTTCTTGACATGTCACATCTAGAACATGTAGCCGATATTATCCACCTTTTTCAGAGGCAAAATCTCTTCGAAAGGCTACAAAGAATAGATCGATCGTGTTTATGATACCCACTTCTAAGCCTTGAAACCACATTGCAACTCTCTCTTTTAGGGTCATGTTAAAAAACATCATAAGATGTCCCTCATCCTGAATTCGACAATTAAACATGAGCTTTTGGAGCTCACTAGTGTGAAGCTCCACATTCTCCTGTGCTAACCCATTAAAGATGGGTAGCGGGTACCCTAAAGCTAGAAAATCCACCATTCTTGCAGGATTTGCAATAGGTTGCGCCATAATGACAACCAGACTTGTTGTAGGAGTTTGTAGCGATGTAACTACCACTCCACTTGAAGTGGGCTGATTTGTTGGGAGAAGGGGAGCACTCAAGCTTTCTCCTCCTAATAGAATATTTGTAATACTAGGGTTACTAAGACCTCTCCCTTGTAGGGGTATTAGGTTGCTACGTTGAGGGGAATACCTGGTAGCGATTTCAGCCCACCATCTAGACTTTTCAATTCTTTCTTGTTTTTGGATCTTGACTTGACAGTATTTATTGGGAAATAAAGGGTCTATCTTGATTCTCTTTGGCATAAACTAGCTGACTAGTCCCTATTTAACCAAGATTCAAAAACCACCACTTATTAGCTGCTCCTGATATATGCACCATGTGTCGAGACTAAAAATAGGCCCAATACTAGCTCTAGGGCTCTAGCCGGGCCTCCTAATCTTACCTAAACAACCCCATGCCTTGCAACCATAAGATCATGTAGACACTATGAACTGATTTAATGAAAGAATGCATTTCTAATACTATTTCTAAATCGTAGTCCAACATGTTTCCCTTTTTGACTCCAAGAAATCGGAGTTCCCGAACATAACGATGTCTAGCACCTCGTAGAACAAACAAAGGGAGCACCCCCAACTTATTGTTGTGGCCCCACTACGGCTCTCCTACACCCCAAGGATTAGCCCCAAGATGCGCTTTCAACATAAATCACATATGCAACACAGTCCACTCTTTTAATGAAATGTTCCAGGAGATAACTTAATCCTGACCACATCAATCTCCAAAGGAAATGATAACACTAGACCTATGGCTTAGAGAACCTCATAATCAACGTGTGTCAATTGCTCGAAAACAAGTGCTATGCATCCAGCAGATCATTGCCCCACCATACATTCACGGACATATTCATAAATTTTTGTAAATTTTTCATGCATAATATCTATTTTTTAAATTTATCTTATTATTTATTATTTATTTTTTGATTTTCAAACATGTAGAACTTTTATAAACCAAGATACAACATTATATTCCATATGAGCCTATGTGAACACCATAAGAACCATGAAAACTCATAAAACCCTCAATTTTTCCAAAATCCTGCAATTCTGAATTTTCTCGATTTTCATGTTTATTATATGAACAACAAGAACCAACTGAGAATTTTGATTTTTAAAGCACTAGCAATCAATTTCGATCATTTGAAACAATTTTCCATAATATGTACGAAAGAATCATTATAAAACATGAAAATCGAGCACTTAACGAGGTTAATTTCATACAAATCCACACACATTTTAAAGTTGGGAAGTCATTGATGCTCATCTATGACTGCTAATGCATCCTCAACCTTTGATTTACGCTCCATAATACTTAAGCATCGTCACACGTCCAAAATCTTTCATCTCAGCCCACCCCCTCTCTCACATAGAATAACCATGGGAACAAGGTATAGAGAGGAGAGAGAAAGACTGAAATTAGAGAATTCCATTCATGGCACCATATCTCATGTGCATACAGTCAAACTAGAGCACTCGGTGAGCATATCAATGCCTTGCCTTTCATCCTTACCAAATTGCCCAACACAAAAAGCCATCATGATGCCAATCAAGGGGGTGCAAAAGAACTCTGCTCCCCCCCTCCATGCTAAGATTTTGTGTTTTTTTGATCCATTAAGGCTTAATCTTTAAACTTTAAATTATCATGTTCCATCTCCTATGTGTTCACACTTTTTGAAAGTGGTTTCGGCCTCATTAGAGTGGTAAATGGCCTCCAAAACTATATGACTGGCTTCGTGGCATCGAGATCTCTGAACCTAGCCTCCGTCATGCACTTTTTGGTTCCTGAATCTAATAGCCACTTCACAATGCCATATCTTGCAACCATTAAATGTTTGGTCAAACGATCTCCGATTGAGGAAGGAGACTTGCATTGGATTCCTAGTGTTGAAATGCATCTAGGAAAACTCCAGCTCCTTGATCCGGTCTCAATTCCTTTTCCATTAAAGTTTACTTTTTTACACCTCCTGAGCCACTTTGATGCTTTAAAAACGGCTTCAAATTTTAGCTCTCATTTGTGCACTCAAAGTCATCCACTTTGCATTGCATTGCATCGACATAGTATAAAGAGAACTACCTCCTGGATGCATAACACTTGGTTTCAAACTATTGACCTATGATGAGTGTGAGGCTCCCTCTATTGTAGATCTAATATAATTATTTCCTTGGGGACTTACTTGGTGAGGAATATACTATCTCCTAAAAAAAATATTGTGAAGAGTGGAATTTGTGCGTATGTGTTATATATTGAGATGACATATCTTGGGGCTAATCCCTAGGGTATAAGAGAGCCATAGTGGGGCCATAGAGATAAGCTAGGGAGTGCTCCCTTTAGTTGTGTTGCAAGGTGCTAGCCACCTATATGTTTAGGTACTCACTTTGCTTGGAGTCGCGAAGAACATCATGTTAGACTACACTCTAGATTGTATTTACAAATGTGTTCTTTTGATAAATGAGTTCATAGTGTCTATACACTCTTACTTGTGAGGTTGTGGGTTGTTTGGGTGAGTATAAGAGGCCCGCCGACTAGAGTCCTAGAGTTAGTGTTTGGGCCATTTTTGGTCCTGATATGTGGTGCGCTTTTTGAGAGTTGATGATAAAGTGGCAGTTCCTAAACCTTGGTTAATTAGAGACTAGTTAGTCAGTTTATGCCAAAGAGTATCGAGACAGACCCTTTTTTAAAAAATAAACACCGTTAAGCCGAGATCCAAAAACAAGAAAGAGCCAAAAGAATTGGACAACACGTAGAGATCCTTAGGAGATATTCCCCTCAATGTAGTAGCTTGATACCCCTACAAGAGAGAGGTCTTGGTGACTCTAATACCACAAACCATCCATTAGGAGGAGGAGGAAGCTCTAGTGCTCCCCTTCTCCTAGTAAGTCAACCCACTTCAAGTGGGACTGTAGTCACAACATTACAAAATCCTATAGCAAATCCGATTGTTGTTATGACACAATCTATTGCAATTCTTGAAGGAATGCGAGATTTGCCATCTTTACGTTTTCCTCTATCCATCTTTAATGGGTTAGTGGAGGAGGATGCGGTGCATCACATTAGTGAGTTCTAGAAACTCATGTTTAATTTCCGAATTCAGGACGAGGGACATCTAATGATGTTCTTTAACATGACCCTACAAGGGAGGGCTGCAATGTGGTATCATGGCTTAAAAGCGGGCACCATAACCACAATTATTTTATTTTATGCAACCTTTCGAAGGGGAATTTCCCCTGAAACAAGTGGATAATATTGGTTGTATGTGCTAAATGTGACATGTCAAGAGCTCCATGAAGATGCCCGAGCATATGCCAAGAAGATGAAAGAGGTCTTTTGTAAATTGCAAGCCTCTATCCCTATCCCACCTATTGCCCAACTGCAATATTTATTGCATGGATTAGACTTCAATAGCCAAGTGCAATTGAGTAGCGTCCCTTTAGCAGACATAGATACAGCTATAACTTGAGGAGAGGAAGTAGAGTTCTACTTAGAAGCAGCCTATGCATTGAGGGAAAATCTAAATTTGAGACTTAATCCTAGAAATAATTTGAGATTCGTTAGTGGAGATCAAGGTGTAGTCAATACCCCTATGACCAAGTTGAATGGTAGATGAAGCATGATGCAAAATGTGCCTTTGTTGCCAACTCCTCCAAATGTCATTAATCTAATAGCTAGCCAAAGAGCTCCTTTTGTAAACCAAGGGTTAGTAGTACAAATAGTACCCACTTTGTGCAACCTAGTGGGGGGTAGCTCCTGAAGCCACTAGTTATGAGTCCTTTGCATCAAACATTATGGAGGAAGTAAAAGATATGATGAAACATTATAAAGATATGATCAATAAGCAATACTGCCAAATCACCGTAGATATTAATTTTTTAAAGCGCCAGCAAAAACTAATGGGTATTAGAAAGCTCGATGATGTAGACCCATTATGATTCAGTTGTAAGTGGTGTGGTGGATAGCATTTCCCTTGAAGTTGTCCTAATGTGAAATGTGATATATGCAAGAAGTTTGGTCACTTAGCCACTATCTATTGGAGTAGGGTTAGTTCTCTCCAGCAAGGTAGTTAGAAACCTAGGCCTATGAACCATCGTGTGAATAATGAGAATACTAAAGGAGAGGGCCCTTAGCAAATTTTGCAAACGGGTAAAGCCACACTCGAGGAAATGCCCAGTGGGGTAAGTCTAGTTGAAACTTTGCCAATCAGTGAGATTTTATCTCCTACCAATGTTAGGGTAGTAACTAGGGGTGAGAAACTGAAACATGATCAAAAAGATGACCCTAGTACAAGCCTTAGCACTAATAGTTTCATTAAGCCCTATACCCTATTCATTCTCCAAAATAATCACTGGATTTGATTGTGAACACATGACAACCCCAATCATTACATCTGACTTAAAAGTGACATGTTTTTTCTTAATTGGTCTCACCTCCAAGTCCTCTACAATTTCTACTAAGTTTGCTACTGAGTCAGCAATACCTTTACCCTTTTCTTGGCTTTGTGAAGATGTACTTTCTCTTGGACAATCCTTTTCATAATGACCCTCAAGGCCACACTTGGCACACAAAGGGACATGATCCTTCTCTTCTGCTCATTTGGGTAAAATCTAGCCATGTGACCAGGTTGCTCACATCTCCAACAATGGTGTTTTAGAGGAGCATATGCTCAAAAGAAAATGGAAATCAAAAGAAAAGGAGGATACTAAGATTATCAAGAAGCCAAAAGAGTGGTTGGTGTGGAAAGAGAAGAGAGTAGTAGCAAACTTCCATGAGTTTGGCCTAGGAAATGCGCTATGTGAAGTTGAACCGGAGGTGAATCTACTACAACTAATCCAACTGTTACCAAACATTTGTACGGAGTTCAAGAAAATCCTACAAATAGGTTATGTCATAGAACCTTCTGGTGTCCATTGAGTGGGTAGTGAATGGGTGGGATCATGTTAAGAAGCACTACCCTAGTAGGGTGTAGACATATGTGGATCGAATTTTAATAGAAAATGTAATGGTGGACCTCGACTCATCCGTAAACATTATAAGTATGGATTTATTAGAGAGACTGGGTCTATCAATGCAAAAGGATGTCATGATGGTTTAAAAAATGGTTGATGATGAGCGTGTAGATTATGCGGCACTCCTACAAGAGTTTAGGGATATATTTGCATGAAATTATAACAAATTGAAGGGTATTCTCCCTCTATTGCCATGCATATGATCCCATTGAAAGAAGGTAGTAAGATAGTGAGAAGATAGAAGGTTATACATATGCCTTTTGAGTTGAGAGAGCCTCTTTTTGAGGAGTTGATACATTTAAGAAAGGATGGTCTAATCTTTCATATTAAACATACAGAATGGTGCTCATCAGTCTCATAATAAGAAAGAAAAAGAACAATCAAATCAATATGTGTGTGGATTTTAAGGAATTGAACAAGTAGATGGTGAAGGACTATCATCCTCTGCTCTTTATTGATCAAATTTTAGATCAGTTGGTAGAACGAGAGATATACTCTTTCATGGAACAGGTCAGAATCAGATGGCCATTGCTGAAGAGGATAAGTTAAAGATGACATTCATTATAGTTTTTGGTACTTTTGCATACCATGTGATGGATTTTGAACCATGTAATGCTCCTGGGTGGTCTTGGCAAAGAACGACTAACAAGATGTTTGCTGATATATCCCTTGAAAAGCTTAAGGTTTACATAGATGATTTGGGGGCAGCTACCATGACGTATCATAGAAAATTGATTGTTCTATGTGCATGATTTGAGCGATGTCATGAGTATTGCATAGCGTTGAATCCTCGGAAGTGTGTATTCGAGAGGCACCTTATGATTTGCTATTGGGTCATGTTGTGAGTGCAGCTGGTATTGCCACCAACCTCGAAAAGGTGGTTGTTATTGTGGTCGTAAGCCCACCCACTTTCCCTAAGAAAGTTCACAGTTTTGTTTTATCCATGGGATACTATTGTCAATTCATTAATGCATTGGTTGAACATTCATTATCCTCAATGAATCTCTTATCTCTCAAAGCCATGTTTTTGAATGGATAAAAGCATGCAAAAAGTGGCATTTGAAGATGTTAAAATGGTATTATCCAAAGTGCCAATTTTAAAATCTCCAAAAAGAGGTGAGGTTTTCTATATATTCACGGTAGCGACAAGGCAGAGTTTTAGTTGTTGCCTATCCCAAATTTGGGAGGCACATCTTTATCATCCTATGGCATTCGCAGTCAAAAGTTGGGAATTTCAGAGCTTTGTTTTTACAGCTATTTAGAGAAGGTTTTCTTGGATATGGTGTTTGCCACCAAGAAGTTCATACACTATATTCTTTACGAGAAGATGATGTTCTTCACCAAGGCAAAGGGATTGTGCTTATTATTGAACAAGCTTCAACCACCTAATCGTCTAGCCAAGTGGTTAATCTCTTTATAGGAGTTTGAAGGAGCAAGCCACGAAAGTTGCAAGGTATCATAGAGTGTCTAGTAGATTTTGGTGAGCCTAAGGAAGAGTGGGATGATATTAGTAACCACAAGGATTTATGTAGAATTGATGCAGCTTCTATTCCATCATGGTATGTGTCTATCATGCATTATCTATCAATAGGCGACCTGACAAAACTCTTTCTAAATCCAAGAATAGAAAGATTAAGTAGCAGGCACTTCACTTTTCAATAATAGTGGGTGTCTTATATAGCAAATGTGTGGATGAGATTTATCGTCATTGTGTGATTCTTGATGAGGTACCCTTTATTCTAGAGGAATGTCATGATTTAGCATGCGGAGGCCATTTTGTTGGATGGCTCACCACCCAAAAAGGTTTACGTGCTGGCTATTGGTGACATACAATTTTCCAATATGATTTTGCATATGTTAAGAATTGTGATGTCTATCAGAGACACGATGCTAGGGAAAATCATAAGCAGCTGGCTAATCCTATTCTTATGACTTTACCCCTTGAGAGGTGGGATATCAAAATTTTTTGGACTTGTATATCCTTGGTCTACTACACGGAAGCATTATATCATAGTGGCGATGAACTACTTTACAAAATGGCCTAAAGCTTAAGCTACAATGAAGAACAATGCCAATGAAAATGTTAGTTTTACTAGGAAACAAATTGTTTGCCTTTTGATCCACCTAAAGAACTAGTGTCTGATGACCGTGGGACACACTTTCTGAGTAAGGTCATAAAAGCCTTGACTGAAGCTCTAAAAATTTAACATAATAAAACCACCCCATATAATCCCCAAATGAATGGACAAGTAGAGAGTACCAACAAGCAGCTTAAAGGGATTTTATCTCAAGACTGTATCTGAGGGTAAGTGCAACTAGGACAAGAAACTTCATGTGGCTATCTGGGCTTATAATACTAAGTTCAAGAGAGAAACAAGCCACACCCCATTTAAGTTGGTATATTGAGTTACACACTGTGAGGTTTGTGTTGAACCATTCTTTGGGTGAAGAGGAAGCATTGCAAGAAAGGTTGACCTTCCTAGCACATCTTGATAAGATGCAATTGCAAGCTTTGTTACATCAAGAGGTAGAAAAGAAGAGGATGAAAGTGCTTCATGACCTTCATGCTAAAAGATATAAATTTGTGAAGGGTCAGTTGGTCCTATATTACGATGCATATTACAAGTTATTTTATGGAAAGTTAAAACCCAAATGGGATGGCCGTCCATATAGGAAAGAATGGCTCTCCAACCCTTTTAGTAAATTTGTAGTGGGTAGAGTTTAAAAATAAAGTAAACTTTGATTAGTTGAAGCCCTGTTATATGAAGGTATTGACATTGGACTTGGTGCCTTTGCAGGTCTTCTAGGATCTAGCTTAAACTTGTAGTAGGTGCCCAGGCAATCGGATGGGCAGAATCATTCCTTATCTTGAACATCCGTATTTAGGGCAACATTATCACCAAGGTCAAGTGATCTAGTGGAGTAAGGGTTCTCATATTACTGAGTGGCAAGGTGGATCTTTCATGTTGGATATTAAGATCTATTGCCACCATTGTCATAGGGTTCTTATTAGTGTCCCTATTGAGTTTAGTGAGGAAGGAGGGATTTTATCTATCAAATATCCTCTCTCTCAAATCCACTTTAACTACCATAAGTATGGGTAGGTTGATCGGTATGGCATGGCCTGTCAATGAAGAATGGGTCTATACTTTGTATTTTTAGACAAAGCTTCACGAGGGCCTGCTAAGCATGCAAGTGTCTGTATAGTTATTAAAGACCCTTTATGAAAATGGGAGTTTATTTAGGCACTATTTTTACTAATAACATGGCAAAATACAAGGCCTTAATCATGGGGGTGAATATAGACCGACATGGTGGTATCCACCATTTATTGGCGAAAGGTTACTCATAGCTAGTGATCGACCAATTGAATGGGACCTATGGTGTGAGGGATCCCATTTTGCCGGATGTATCATTGTGCATCTGATGCCAGGAGACATATTCCACGGTGGATTCCATGAGGTTTTGCAGTGGATTCCGTAAAATTTTATTATTACCGGGGCTCATACACAAAGTGGATTCTTTGTGATGGGGACGCCTATCCTTTTCAGGCATTTTGTTAATTTTATGTGTACATGGGTGATTCCATAGCGGGTGATTCCGCAAAATACATATTTAAATTAATAAACATTTATGAGTTTAGAGTGCGCACTCGTGATAAATTAAGGTTAGGATTGATTTCTAACCAATTTATTTATGTACTTGAAGACTGCTAGGTATTCACTTTTGTCGGTTTAATTGTATTATTTTTCTAACAACTGTGAATGCTTCAGTTGATGTATAGAGCGAGCAACGGTGGCATTGGGAAGCATTGAAGGATAGCATGTATTCAAATTATCGTCAAATTTTGATGGGCGCGTATTTTAGGCATGGCGCCTATATTTTGTCGTGCTTATTTATCAAAGCGCTTGATATTTATTTATTATTTTTGTATGCGCATGGGCGCATAATTTAAATACTTGTATTGGACATTGTATTTGGGTACCACCTGACTTCTTGGGCGCCCATTAGCTTTAATTCTTTATTGGCACAAAAGCAAACTCAAAAGCTAAAGTGTGCTATTTTGTAATTTGGGCTATTATTTGAGCTTGAAGATGAATAATATATGAAATACATGCTTTGTGGGGTGCTCACACAAGGCATGGGGGGAGATTGCACCCAATTGGTCTCTTGTTCATGTCATGCAAGCTTTCTTCATTGATTTGTGTGCAAAAAGTAGAGTTCTTTTATTCTTGGGGACCTTCTGATGCTCACTACGCGCGCATATGGCGACTGATCTGTGCATCAGTGGTATCAGAGCGAAGCTGAGATCGAGAGCTTCCAATCGCTTACCATCTTGCGCGAAGGCGGAGCTCCTGGAACGATCGAGCTCTATAGTAAGTTTCGTCACGAACGTTGATACCAGTGCCCTTCCTGGCGGTCAAGAACCCCCTTCTGCACCCTCTGATCACGAAAGACCAGCCTCTGTAGGCGGAGGACCAGGTGGATATCTCCTTCATCAAGTCGTGAGTAAATAGATAAGCCTCCATAGCTTCATACCCTCAAAGCTTCAAAGCTTTAATACAAAGCTTAGTAAGCTTAATAATAAGCTTATTAAAAAGCTTATCTCTTCGAATTATTGCGTCTGCGGTGGCGGGAGTATCTTTTCGCTGCCGTCGAATTCGTCGCCAATATACTGACGTCCTCAAAATCACGATTGGTTTAATCTACTAAAGCTTACTATTACTTCAAGTCTTCTAAGAAATCTAAGTTACAAAGATCATTAAAGTCTTCTTCAACAACTATTTAAGAGACATTTCATACTCAGAAGCACACGAACCAGTCTATTGCTCTCTAGTAGACCCTGTTCACACTTGTAGACTTGCTCAACCAATTTCAGCAAGAACAGAAGTTCATACGCAGTTTCTACGCAACACTGTTCTCTTGGAAGACGGTTGTGACAATGAATACTGCATACGTAAAGGAGAAAGAATACAAAAGCCAAACAAAATATACAAGCCTTGTATACACGCCTTTGAGCTACGCTCATCCCGCTAATAAGATTTCGAGAGTGTGAGGTCTTTTGGATTTTATAGGATGACTGAACAAAACATGGACGATCTTATGGCTGAAGGTGAACTACCCGAACCAACGATGGAGCAAAAGTTGGATTTGATTATGATGCAGCCCGAAGAAGAACGAAGAGCCCGACAAGCTTTACAAGTTCAATTGGCACCATCGACCAAGATGGATCACAACCCAAAGATCTTATACGACGTACCATCGATGCAACACTTGAAGCCCAATCCATTCGCAAAGAAACAAAGATAAGTAAAAGAAACTTCAAATTTCGTACTTTCAATGGATCACGCGATGGAAAGACTGTACTTGCTTTTATCAGTCAATTTGATGATTACTTCCATGAAGAAATATATGCAAAGAAAGACAAAATTAAATGTGTCACTAACCATTTAGTTGATCGAGCATCCTTATGGTGGACTGTGGTCTGCAAGAGCGTTGATTTCCCTACTAATTTCCTTCCTCCTCAATGCCATGAAAAAGCCATCAAGCAATGGGATCTTCTACAACAAAGAGATCGCGAACCTATTTCCCAATACACTAAACGTTTCTGGAATGCCCTATTGCAACTACGTATGCTTGAAGATGTACCTGAAGCAACTCACAAATGCAAGTTTATGTTTGGCCTACTTGGACATTTCTATGCTAAAGTCAATATGTTCAAGCCAACAACCCTTGAAGATGCAATTTCCTTGGCTCATGACACTGAAGACAAGATTCGAGGACGAGACAAGCAACCACAACAATTTCCAACTAATGGTAACTTTGGTTCCAAACAATTCAATTCAAATTTCAAAAGATTCAATCAAAGTCGTTTTCTTCCATCTTCATTCCGTAAATCTTGGACACGACCACCTGCCTTGCCATCAAACACCAATCCAAACCCTAAGCCATCCTCACAGTCAAATCCCAACATTCCTAAACTTCCTGCCATTACAAATAATGTATCTAAAGCCAAACCCATAGTTTGTTACAAATGCCATCAACCTGGACATCTAGCAGCCAATTGCCAAACCAAAAAGCCACCTGTCCATATAAATTATTTGGAAGCAATCAAAGAATAACAACGTGAGGAAATGCCGGACTTTACGGAAGATGATGACGACATTGGTACTACTTCGGATACTTTGCCAGGTATGCCAACTCCCCATTCTTTGTTAACAATGAAATGTTTTGTGCATGGTAAAGAAAAGACTATTTTACATGATGATGGGAGCACACATGACTTTATTTTTGCAAAGCTAGTCAAAGAATTGAATTTACAAACTGTTTCTACAAATTATCGCATCAAGTCTGCATTCCTAGGAACAAGATATAATGGAACACAAGAGGTGCATAATTTAGAAATTAAAATTGGTGAATATACTGAACGAAGAAATTTCTTAGTTGTACCTTTATAGTCTAGTGACATTATCTTAGGAATGCCTTGGCATCATCAATACAATCTTGACATAGATTATTCTACGCATTCAATTAAATTTATTTTCAAGGAAAACAAATCACATTGCATGGTATGCACGCTTCCAATCACTTTCCACTGCTTACTCATACGCAGGCTAAACATGCATTACGTAAAAGTAGCAAATATTATTTAATATGGGTAAATGAACTTCAAGCTAAAGAAAAACAAATGCATCCTAGGCATACACAATTTCTTGCCCAATTTCAAGATTGTTTTGTTGCTGATTTACCACCTGGATTTCCACCTTCACGTCCTGAAGATCATAAAATAGATTTAATTCCTGGAACACAACCACATGTAAAGCACCATATAGACATAACCAAATTGAACAGAAAGAAATTTAAAATCAAATAGAAGAATTGCTTAACAGAGGATTAATTAGACCTAATAGTTCTCCATTTGGTACACCTGTCTTATTAGTGAAGAAGAAGAATAATACTTATCGCATGTGCATTGATTATCGTGCCCTAAATAAAATTACTGTTAAGAATAGATATCTGATTCCTAGGGTAGATGATCTTATGGATAAACTACAAGGATTTGCCATATTCAGTAAGATAGATCTTAAATCTGGCTATCACCAAGTAAGATTGGATAAATCTGATATATTCAAAACTGCATTTAGAACACAATTTGGACACTATGAATTTCTAGTTATGCCTTTCGGTCTAACTAATGCACCAGCCACATTTAGTCATATGATGAATTGCATATTTTTGAAACATCAGCATTGTGTCATAGTATTCTTTGATGACATATTAGTATTCAATAAAAATGAGAATGAGCATTATGACCATTTGTCTTTAGTTTTTAAGTTGTTAAAAGACAATCAATTATATGCTAATCCAGAAAAGAGTGAATTCTTTCAAACAGAAATTGAATATCTAGGACATCTTATTTCATCAGAAGGTATTAAAGTCGACCGTAAAAAGATAGAAGTAATTTCAAATTGGCCCATACCCAAAAATATGCATGAATTACGTTCTTTTCTAGGTCTTGCTAGTTTTTACAGAAAGTTTGTAAGGAATTTCTCATTACTTGCATTACCTTTGTCAAAAATTTTAAAGAAGGGTATTGTGTATAACTGCTCTAACAATCAACAAAAATCTTTTGATTTATTGAAACATGCTTTAACTCATGCTCCTGTATTACAATTACCTGACTTCAATAGACCATTCTTCTTAGTAGTTACTGATGCTAGTGGATCTGGAATAGGAGCCGTCCTTATGCAAGATAATCATCCCATAGCCTACTCTAGCTATAAACTCAAACCATCTAAACTTAAATATTCTACCTACGATAAGGAATTGCTAGCTGTAGTACAAGCTTTATGTCAATGGAAACATTATTTAATGGGATCTGAATTTATGATCAAAACTGACCAACAAAGCATTAGATATCTCCTTAGTCAACCACAAATATCTGATCGACACATTAAATGGGCCGCTTTTATTCAAAGTTTTCATCCCCTTATACAATATCAACCTGGAAAAGAGAATGTTGTAGTTGATGCTTTGAGTAGAAGATTGGCCTATTGTTCTTGTAATTGCACACACTTTCAGCACACATGTCCTCTTTTCCTTAAAAAAATACTCGCTGACAATGTAAAACGTACGATTTTTTCCTTTGATCCTTGAGTCTTCAAAATAAATATTCTCTAGATATGAACTTGTTTTTTTTAAAATGCAGTGTACCCTAGTAGGAATATGCTATGAAAGAGAACTCTGTGCACAACCATACATGATTTGAGAAAACATGCAATTTATCGAATCTATGACATGCTACCATTCAAACAATGCTCACACAAAAAATATGGATGCATTGGAAGAATTGTGCCTAGCCTATCTAGATGTGCTAGTGCGTCATGCAAAATGCAAACAAAATTCCTTGTTAATTTAAATCATTATCCTCACCTCTTAACTCTCATCAATAAAATATCAATCTCTGCTCCACCCATCTTAAATCTCACAATCACTCTAGAAAATGATGGTCCTCAAGATGTTGACCAGATAAGAACAACCCATCTCACAATTGGTGGCATCCTTCACGACTCTCGAACTCTCCCAACCACCTTACACTCTCAACCAGAGATTCCTAACTTTGTGATGAGCATCCCAAATATCGTGCGTACAAGAAATGTGCATGCTCAATGACAGGTGCTCGCTCATGTGCGCGTGCATCTAAAACTTACTGCATATAGCTGCAGCGGACCTCATGTTGTGCTAGCGCTCAATGATGGTGCAAAACGTGCATAATCCCAACCCATGGCATGGAAGTATTTGATAAGAACAGGAGATGACCCTCGAGTATAGTACATCAACAAGTGCAACGTGAAGTGCTCGTGAATCCATTATCCCTGTGATGTGTAAAAGTCTTGACAAGAAAACATACCTAGCTCCTCAATGTTCAGTAGCTATTGACAAACACAAGCTTCGTCTTGTTCAAAAAAATACCAAGCTCGACCAAGGTTATCAAGCTTCACACTCAACAAATCAAACAAAATGATAGAAGCAAATCCTAGGCTAAACAAATACAAGAAATCCAACTATGAAATAACAAAACAAACTGTCACACAAATAACTAAGCTAGCAAAAATCAAACCTAACTACAGTTTGACTAGGGATTTTCAGTTTTCAGAAAAACACTTGACAACGGTTGCAGATCAACAAGTTGGTAGATGCATTTTGATGCTAGAAATCCAACACAAGTGTCCATTCATCAATTGAAATTCGTTTAACCCCCCATTTCAAGGCCACAAGGTTTGGTGTTATGAAGCAAATACTAGATCCGAAAGCCGAAAAGCATGTGACGCAGAGGCAAGGGTGATAGATTTTGACATCAAAAAGCTCCCCATCTAGTCGGATCGTAATTTTGAGCTCGTTTTTCCCCTCAACCGGGTCGGAACCACATTGCTTAAGTGTGAAAAAACCAAAATAAACTAGATAATTTAAAGCTTAGTAGTAATTATGATTAAAAGAAGGCTAGCTAATGAAAAATGAAACATGCTGGGAGACACCATTTTTTTGTGCCTTCTCAAATCATCCAAAAATGGCATTTTTGGGCCTGTAACCATTCTCTTCCTACTCTTGGGCCTGAGTTCCATCATTTTTTAAATCTCCATTGCTCCAAATTTCATGAAGAATGATGTAGTATTCAACAAGATCAAAAATCAATCTTTATTTCTCCTCTTTCTCTCTCATCATAAATGTGGTTCATATGGGCTAAGAGAATGAGAGGGAATGGATATTGACTTGTGACAGAATATGAGAGATAGATCAAGGAAGCACCAAGGAAGCATCAGTGGTTGTAAATGCGTGTTAGTGGCTTTCGGTTTATTAATTCTGAAGCGTGCATATACGATTTTATGAGTAAGTGAGCTTCCTCTCGATTTTATGATGCATATTGGTTTCCTATGGTTGAAATTGGTTTCTAGTATGTGAAAATGGTTCATTCTATCATAAACATCAACATGAACAGCTAGTTTTCATCATTTATATACTTTATTCAAAACACACAAAAGTCGCAAAAGTGTGATTTTGAATTAAATCATTAATTTTATAAGTTCCATTATGGAAAATTGTGTTTCCATGGAGAGAAATGGAGAGTAATAATGAATCTTAGAATTTTTAAGTGTTTCACATTAGAAAATGTAGAAAAAATAGAATTTTAATTTCAAATAGTTGTGAAAAATAGAGAAAATTGAGTTTTAATTGAGAGAAATTTAGTTTTTGCACATGAAAAATTAGGGCTATGTTTGTGCAAGTTGTAATGGAGGTAGGGCATGCAAATTTATCTCATGTTACCCCCATTTATATATTTTAGTAACTATTTATTTCTTACATTATGAAGAGATATACATGGAAACACCTCTTAACTTATCTATCACAAATAAAACCCTAAATGGTAGGAAGAGTCGGGGTTTTATGTATTGAATATGGTTCAAAATATGATTTTTTTAACTGTACCTTTCATATAGATTTTGATTTTATTTTAAGTATTAAGAGGTACACTGGCATGGGGTAGTCCCTTAGCATCACAGCAAAGTCATTAGTGAAAAAAAATGATGGAATGAATGCTTGAGCACATGCACAATGATGATTTTATTTGAGTAAAATGTTTGTGCACTCAAAATCATCCACTTTGCATTGCATTCCATTGACATGGTATAAAGAGAACTATCTCCTAGATACATATCACTTGGTTTCAAACTATTAACCTAGGATGAGTGTGAGACTTGCTATAGATCTAGTATAATTGTTTTCTTGGGGACTGATTTGGTGAGGAATATACTATCTCTTGAAATGAATATTGTGAAGAGTGAACTTTGTGTGTATATGTTATATGTTGAGACAATGTATTATGGGGCCAATCCCTAGGGTGTAGAAGAGCCATAGTAGGGCCACAACAATAAGCTAGGGGATGCTCCCTTTATTTGTGTTATGATGATAGATGATTTTTTATGCCGAGAAGTGCTTAAAAATAGCCAAAAATTACAAATATCAGGGGAAAAATAGACTTCATCGAAGGGGGCAGTGGCAATCAGTACAATTTTAAGAGGCAAGTCCCTAAAGCGCTAGTGCTTATTTTCATGGAAATCAAATGGTGGCGGATGGCCAAGCTGGAGTTTTCTTAGATGCAAAATGATGTCAGGAATCCAACGCAAGTCTCGGATCTCCATTCCGAGGTCGTTTGATCCCCCATTTAATCCCTACAAGGTTCGGGGTTGTGAAGTAGCTATTGGATCTAGAAGCCGGGAAAAGCGTGACAGGGCTCATCTTTGTAGATTTTGATGTCACAGAACCACCCGTCCAGACAGATCTCGAATCCATTGTCGTTTGCCCCTCCAAAAGTCAAAAAACCACTTACTGGAAGTGTGAAAGCAAAAGGCATGAATTAGATAATTTGATTAAGAGATTAAAAGCTCTTAACAAAGAGCTTAATGCTCACGAAATGAAATGTTGGGGGAGGGGGGTGTTAGTTTTTGTGCCCCATTTTCCCCCCATTCTTCATCATTTTCTGAAGATCGGTGGAGGTAGGAGGAATCCTCTTGGCCCTGAGATGCTTCGATCCTTCGCCCTCCATCACCACAAATGGATCAAGGAATGATGCACTGAGCAAAGAGATAAAAAACCTGTCTTTCTCTCTCCTCCCTCTCTCTCCTGCATAGAGGCAATTCATGTGCAAGGAATCAAGAAGAAGAGGGGCTGAAGAATGATTGTCCAACTGTGATCGGATTGCTTCAAAATGAAGAGGAGGCTGAGGAAAGAGGTTCAGCACTGAAGAATGGTTGCTGGTCGACGGTTTGTGGGCTGCCCAGAATAATTATTAAAAAACTCGCAACACGCAAGATACGCGGTATGCTCCAATTTTATGATGAAATTTGATTGTTTTTGTTATTTCATGGTCCAAATGTTGTTCATATGCGATGAATTTTTGTTTGAACCTTGTTTACATCATGTTAGAAATGCAGAACCTGTAATGATTTAGAGCCGTTATTAATTCTTTAAAACCCGTAAAATATCATTTTTAATGAAAATTAGTGGTTTTTTTAGATTTTGAGTTGGGAGAAAGGAGTGAAAATGGGATAAACTCAGAGAAATATTAAGTTTCAGTCAAAATGATAAGCCAACACAAATAAATCAGAAAATACCTATTTTCCATGAATAATAAATATAAAAAAATAGTAAAAAATGAAGAAAATTGAGGTTTTCGTACTAAAAATATATGAAAAAATAAGATTTATGTGCCTGAATGTTTGGTGAGGTTAAAGCATGAGCTTAAGCCTCAGTTTGGACTCATCCTTTGTGTTACAGTATGTGTTTATTGCTTGATTTACACCTATGCACCACAGCAACACCTAAATGATGAGGGGACACGAAGTTTGTGTGACGATCTAATTGCTGAAAAGATATAAATTTTGATTTTTCTCTTTGTGCATAGCATTTAGGGATCATTCCATAATTAAATATAGGTGGCTAGTAGCACGGAAGTTCCGGTGCTAGTCCCTAAAGTAGCGCAACACGTAATGCTTAGTTAAAATTCCTAAAAGGGCTGTTTTTCGCACCTCACATGGCTGGTTTTTTTAATCATAAAATGGTTGTACACAATCGTCATACACCTTGTATCAAGCATGCCATATGGTATCTCCTGGAATGCATTATAATTGATTGATAAACTTTGACCAATGCTGAGAGGACAGGAAACCTAAGTCATAGGTTAGACGGGTGCTTCCATTGGGGAAAGTTTTGTGAGGCAAATCAAAATCTCTTGGAATGCTGAATTATAAAAGAGTGGAGTTTGTGTGTTATGTTTTATATGTTGGAGCGATGCATCTTGGGGCCAATCCCTGAGGTGTAGGAGAGTCGCCGTGGAGCCGCGGCAATTAGCCAAGAGGTGCTTCCTTATGTGTGTATTACAAGGCATTATGTCTATATATTATGGGATCTCCCTCTGAGGAGAAGGGAAGGTGAACGTTGGACTACATATTGGATACAAACACAAAATCCTCATAAGCATTTAGTGCAAAGTGAGTTTTAGACGCTCCTGGCCCGCGAGGCCGTGTGGTGGGGTTGTCTGTCGTATGCATGAGGTCCGGCTAGTGCCATAGCCAGTGCCAGCCCATTTTAGGTCCCATCAGTGGTGCATTTTACGGGAGCTGCCTATAAGTGGTGGTTTTCGAATCTTGGTCTTATAAGGGACTTGTTAGCTTTATTATATAGTTGATAGCCGCCTTGAAGCCGTGGATGCTAAGATAGACGGATTCAAGTTTCAGCCATGAGCATGATGATGAAACCAAGGAATCCCTGTAACCCTAAAAATACCTTGCCCATTCTAAATGGTGTGATGTTAGGATGGCACAATCATTTGTGATCCTCAAAAGCGATAAGTTTTTGAAGGAAAAGATCGTGATGCCATTAGTCAAAGTAATATATGTGATACCAAGAGGCATATTCCATGGTGGATTCCGTGAGGTTTTACGGTGGATTCCGCAAAATTTTATTACCGGGGCTCATACACAAAGTGGATTCTTTGTGCGAAAAGTTGATGGGGACGCCTATCCTTTTCGGGCATTTTGTTAATTTAATGTGTAAGTGGGTGATTCCATAGTGGGTGATTCCGCAAAATACATATTTAAATTAATAAAAGTTTATGAGTTTAGAGGTTGCACTCGTAATAAATTAAGGTTAGGATTGATTTCTAACCAATTTATTTTTGTAGCTGAAGACTGCTAGGTGTTCACTTTTGTCGGTTTAATTGTATTATTTTTCTAACAATTGTGAATGCTTCAGTTGATGTGTAGAGCAAGCAGCGGTGGCAGTGGGAAGCATTGGAGGATAGCGTGTATTCAAATGATCATCAAATTTTTGATGGGCGCGTATCTTAGGCATGGCGTCTATATTTTATCGCGCTTATTTATTAAAGCGCTTGATATTTATTTATTATTTTTGTATACGCATGGGTGCACGATTTAAATATTTGTATTAGACATTATATTTGGGTACCGCCTGACTTCTTGGGTGCCCAATAGCTTTAATTCTTTAGTGGCACAAAAGCAAACACAAAAGCTAAAGCGTGCTATTTTGTAAATTGGGCTATTTCTTGAGCTTGAAGATGAATAATATATGAAATACATGCTTTGTGGAGCACTCACAGAAGGCTTGGGGGGAGATTGCACCCAATTGGTCTCTTGTTCATGTCGTGCAAGCTTTCTTCATTGATTTTTGTGCAAAAAGTAGAGTTTTTTTGTTCTTCGGGACCTTCTGATACTCACTACGTGCGCATACGACGTCCCATCTGTGCACCAGTGGTATCGGAGCGAAGCTAAGATCGAGAGCTTCCAACGGCTTACCATCTCGTGCAAAGTCGGAGCCCTTGGAACGATCGAGCTCTACAGTCAGTCTTGTGGCAAACGGTCGATACCAGCGTGTTCCTGGCAGTCAAGAACCCCCTGCTATACACTCAGATCACAAGGGACTAGCCTCTGCAGGCGGAGGACCACGCGGGAAGCTCCTTCAAGAAGTCATGGAAGAACAAATAAGAATTTTCCTTCATAGCTTTTAAGCTTTCATAATAAACTTATAAGCTTCAAAAAGAAGCTTATTAAAAGCTTCATTAGTCGTTTTATTCCACCTGTGGCGGCAGTATGAACTGGCCGCCGTCGACTCAGGCGAGGATATACTTAGGTCCTCAAAATTTACGCTTAGTCAACAAAGCTTTAAACTCTCAGTTCTCTAAGTTGCCCAAGTCACCAAGGTCCTACAAGTCATCTTCATTGATTATCATAGCGGCAGTTCGTATTCAACAACACACGACTCACTTTACTACTTTCTGGAAGCCCCTGTTCACACATGTGAACTGATAGAAGCAAATTATAGCAATCAATTATCAACACGCAGACTATACGCAATCTATACGCAAAATTACTTTCTTGGAAGACGGTTGTGACATTGAATTTCGCAATCGTAAAGGAGAGATACTACAAAAGCCAAACAATATATATACAAGCCTTGTAAACCCGCCTTTGAGCTACGCTCATCCCGCTAACAAGGTTTCGAGTGTGTAAGGTCTTTTGGAATTTTGCAGGATGATTGATCAAAACATGGACGATTTTATGGCTGAAGGTGATTTACCTGAACTAACAATGGAGTAAAAGTTGGATTTGATTATGATGCAGCTACAAAAGGAATGAAGAGCACGACAAACTTTGCAAGCTCAATTGGCCAATCTGCAACGATCTACCACCGACCAAGATGGATCGCAACCTGAAGATCTTATACGACATACCTTCCATGCAACACTTGAAGCCCAATCTATTCGGAAAGAAACAAAGATAAGTAAAAGAAACTTCAAATTTCGTACCTTCAATGGATCACGCGATGGAAAGACTGTTCTTGCTTTTATCAATCAATTTGATGATTATTTCCATGAAGAAACATATGCTGAGAAAGACAAAATTAAATGTGTCACTAACCATTTAGTTGACCGAGCATCCTTATGGTGGGCTGTGGTCCGCAAGAGCGTTGATTGTCCCACTACTTGGGAGACTTTCCAA
Source organism: Lygodium microphyllum (assembly GCF_053477565.2). Taxonomy (NCBI): domain Eukaryota; kingdom Viridiplantae; phylum Streptophyta; class Polypodiopsida; order Schizaeales; family Lygodiaceae; genus Lygodium; species Lygodium microphyllum. The sequence goes on along the minus strand of NC_141136.1, from coordinate 23,975,776 downwards.
AAGAAATTTTTGCAGAATTTTCTTCCTCCCCAATTCCACGAAAAAGCAATCAAGCGACGGGATCTTCTGCAACAAAGGGATCGCGAACCTATTTCCTAATATACTGAACGTTTCTGGAATGCCCTATTGCAACTACGTATGCTCAAAGATGTACCTGAAGCAACTCATAAACATAAGTTTATGTCTGGCCTACTTGGATATTTTTATGCAGAAGTTAATATGTTCAAGCCAACAACCCTTGAAGATGCAATTTCCTTGGCCCATGACACTGAAGAAAAAATTCGCGGATGAGACAAGCGACCACAACAATTCTCAACTAATGGTAACTTTGGTTCCAAACAATTCAATTCAAATATTCAAAGATTCAATCAAAGTCATTTTCTTCCATCTTCATTCCCTAAATCTTGGACACGACCACCTGCCTTGCCATCAAACACCAATCCAAACCCTAAGCCATCTCTATAGTCAAATCCCAACATTCCTAAACTTCCTGCCATTACCAATAATGTATCCAAAGCAAAACCCATAGTTTGTTATAAATGTCATCAACCTGGACATCTAGCAGCCAATTGTCAATCCAAAAAGCCATCCATCCATATCAATTATCTGGGAGCAATAGAAGATGAAGAACGTGAAGAGATGCTGGACTTTACAGAAGACGATGACAACATTGGTACTACTTCGGATACTTTGCCAGGTATGCCAACTCCCCATTATTTATTAACAATGAAATATTTTGTGCATGGTAAAGAAAAAACTATTTTACATGATGGTGGGAGCACACATGACTTTATTTCTGCAAAATTAGTCAAAGAATTAAATTTACAAACTATTTCTACACATTATTGCATCAAGGCTGCATTCCTAGGTACGAGATATAATGGAACACAAGAGGTGCATAATTTAGAAATTAAAATTGGTGATTATACTGAACGAAGAAATTTCTTAGTTGTACCTTTGCAGTCTAGTGACATTATCTTAGGAATGCCTTGGCGTCATCAATATAATCCTGATATAGATTATTCTACGCATTCAATTAAATTTATTTCCAAGGAAAACAAATCACACTGCATGGTATGCACGCTTCCAATAATTTTCCATTGCTTACTCATACTCAGGCTAAACGTACATTACGTAAAAGTAGCAAATCCTATTTAATATGGGTGAATGAAATTCAAGCTAAAGAAAAACAGATGCATCCTAGGCATACACAATTTCTTGCCCAATTCCAAGATTGTTTTGCTATTGATTTACCACCTGGATTACCACCTTCACGTCCTGAAGATCATAAGATAGATTTAATTCCTGGAACACAACCACCATGTAAAGCACCATATAGACATAACCAAATTGAACAGAAAGAAATTCAAAACCAAATAGAAGAATTGCTTAACAGAGGATTAATTAGACCTAGTAGTTCTCCATTTGGTGCACCTGTCTTATTAGTGAAAAAGAAAAATAATGCCTATCACATATGCATTGATTATTGTGCCCTAAATAAAATTACTGTTAAGAATAGATATCCGATTCCTAGGGTAGATGATCTTATGGATCAGCTACAAGGATCTACCACATTCAATAAGATAGATCTTAAATCTGGATATCACCAAGTAAGATTGGACAAATCTGATATATTCAAAACTGCATTTAGAACAAAATTTGGACACTATGAATTTCTAGTTATGCCTTTCGGTTTAACTAATGCACCAACCACATTCAGTCGTATGATGAATCACATATTTATGAAACACCAGCATTGTGTCATTGTTTTCTTTGATGACACAATGCTGATGTTTCATAATGCTGATGTTTTCTTTGATGAATGTTTCACAATGCTGATGTTTCACAATGCTGATTCAGTAAAAATGAGAAAGAGCATTATGAACATTTGTCTTTAGTTTTAAGTAATTAAAAGACAATTAATTATATGCTAATCCCGAAAAGAGTGAATTCTTCCAAACAGAAATTGAATATCTAGGACATCTTATTTCATCAGAAGGTATTAAAGTCGACCCTAAAAAGATAGAAGCAATTTTAAATTGGCCGATACCCAAACATGTGCATGAATTACATTCTTTTCTAGGTCTTGCTAGCTTTTACAGAAAATTTGTGAGGAATTTCTCATTACTTGCATTACCTTTGACAAAACTCTTAAAGAAGGGTATCGTGTATAATTGGTCTGACAATCAACAAAAATCCTTTGATTTGCTGAAACATGCTTTAACTCATGCTCCTGTATTACAATTACATGACTTCAATAGACCATTCTTCTTGGTAGTTACTGACGCTAGTGGATCTGGAATATGAGCAGTCCTTATGCAAGGTTCTCATCCCATAGCATACTCTAGCTGCAAACTCAAACCATCTGAACTTAAATATTCTACCTATGATAAGGAATTGTTAGCCATAGTACAAGCCTTACGTCAATGGAAACATTATTTAATGGGATCTGAAACTGACCAACAAAGCATTAGGCATCTCCTTAGTCAACCACAAATATCTGACCGACACATTAAATGGGCCGCTTTTATTCAAAGTTTTCATCCCCTTATACAATATCAACCTAGAAAAGAGAATGTTGTTGCTGATGCTTTGAGTAGAAGACTGACAATTCAAAATATTTCTGTGATATCATTTGATTCCCTTATTCCTATGAAATATACCTATCATCAGGATCCTACTTTTCAAGCTGATTGGAATAAACTAGTTGCAAATAACTGGATTCCTATTGATTCATTGTCTTACACTAATGGATTTATGTTTTATGAAAAAAGATTATGTGTGACTGTTCCATTTCGATCATTTATTTTGCATGAAATTCATTGTCCCCCATATCAAGGTCATAGAGGAATTATATCTACTTTGCATACATTGATTGAAGATTTTTATTGGCCATATATGGACACTAATGTATCTAACTTTGTATCTGAATGCCTAATTTGTCAACGAGTAAAAAGACACCATGGTAAACAATATGGTTTACTTATGCCATTATCCATTCCATCACGACCATGAGAACAGATTTCAATGGATTTTATCACTGGTCTACCTAACACTAAAGCTAACCATGATATGATTTGGATTGTTGTAGACAGGTTTAGCAAACAAGCATATTTTATTCCATACAAGAAAACTTTAACTGCATCTCAAGCTGCTCAATTGTTTTTGAAAACTGTTTTCACCAACCATGGTTTACCAAAAGTCATTATTTCTGATCGTGATTCTTGATTCTGCAATAATTTTTGGATTACTTTGTTTGCTAACTTAGGAACAAAGATTGATTTTTCATCTGCAATTCATCCTGAAACAAATGGTCAAACAGAAGCTACTAACAGTACTATTTTAGATCTTTTGCGTGCTTACACCATTTCAAAATCACATACATGGGATACACATCTACATTTACTTTAGTTTGCATATAATAACACACCACATACAGCTACAAAGAAAGCACAATTTGAAATTATTTATGGATATCGATTGCCTACGCCTGTTACATCATTATCAAACAAAGTTCAAACTGCTGATGATATTGTTAACATGCATGCTACTATTTTTGATGAAGTTAAAGATATGATTGCCAAAGCCCAGCAATCATATACAAAACAAGCAAACAAGAAAAGGAAAGCTATGAATTTTAAAGTTGATCATTATGTTTGGTTGCGAATTGAAAAACGAAGATTATAAAGTGTAGATAAACACCCAGTTGTCAAATTAGCACCTAGATTTTATGGACCATTCAAGATTATACACAAAATCAATGACAATGCATTTAAACTAGAATTACCACAACATTGGAAAATCCACAACACCTTCTATATCAGTTTATTACGACCTTTTAGAGGACAACTACCTATACACCCTGTCTATGAAAACCCTCCTTTGCTAGATGAAGAAACTGAAATCCTTGAGCTTGAAACTATTATAGATACTGACTTTATGACCACTAGAACTAGCCATAGATATTCTAGATATTTGGTCAAGTTTAAAAACCATCCTGTTGAAGAGGCCTAATGGATGCACGCTAGAGACCTAAGTGCTTTCCCCACACTGCTAGCTCCACATTGAGCTAATAGCAATTGAGGACAATTGCTATCCCACCCCGGGGGTATGATGCCAGGAGGCATATTCCACGATGGATTCTGTGAGATTTTGTGGTGGATTCTGTAAAATTTTATTACCGGGGCTCATACACAAAGTGGATTCTTTGTGCGAAAAGTTGATGGGGACGCCTATCCTTTTCGGGAGTTTTGTTAATTTAATGTGTAAGTGGGTGATTCCATAGCGAGTGATTTCACAAAATACATATTTAAATTAATAAACGTTTATGAGTTTAGAGTGCGCACTCATAATAAATTAAGGTTAGGATTGATTTCTAACCAATTTATTTTTGTAGCTGAAGACTGCTAGGTATTCACTTTTTTTGGTTGAATTGTATTATTTTTCTAACAATTGTGAATGCTTTAGTTGATGTGTAGAGCAAGCGGTGTTAGTGGGAAGCATTGGAGGATAGCGTGTATTCAAATGATCATCAAATTTTTTATAGGCGCGTATCTTAGGCATGGCGTCTATATTTTGTCACGCTTATTTATTAAAGCACTTGATATTTATTTATTATTTTTGTATGCGCATGGACGCACGATTTAAATATTTGTATTGGACATTATATTTGGGTACTGTCTGACTTCTTGGGTGCCCAATAGCTTTAATTCTTTAGTGGCACAAAAGCAAACACAAAAGCTAAAGCGTGCTATTTTGTAAATTGGGCTATTTCTTGAGCTTGAAGATGAATAATATATAAAATACATGCTTTGTGGAGCACTCACACAAGGCATGGGGGGAGATTGCACCCAATTGGTCTCTTGTTCATGTCGTGCAAGCTTTCTTCATTGATTTTTGTGCAAAAAGTAGAGTTCTTTTGTTCTTGGGGACGTTCTGACGCTCACTACGCGCGCATACGGCGTCCGATCTGTGCACCAATATGCCTATGAGCAAGAGATACCTTCGATGCTAGGGCGTGATGCAGGGTTCCAAATCAATTTTGCAGATCCATAAAGCATTGGACGATATCTACATATGTGGAAAACCCTTATTAGAAAGGAATGAGAGAGATTTATTTAAGACTGATCTAATGCCATATTGGCCGGATGACATAGTCCAAGTGCTTGAGTACGGACTACCTAAGCGACCAATAGAAAAAGCCCAACTTAGGCGCTTAATCCTTAAGATCCAGCCCTATTAGCTGATTGCATGCCAACTCTATAGGCTGGGGCAAGATGGATTGCTGCATAGATGCGTATGTGAGCATGAGATGCACGATGTGCTCTCGGAGGCACACAGCGGCATTGCACATGAACTGCAACTGTGGGAGTTCTGTTCGTAATGTAAACAGCAGTATGGATAGCCTCAGACCAAAAATGTTTGGGCATATTCTTTTCAGCCGTTAATGCCTGTGCAACTTCTGCAATATGCTTGTTTTTTCTTTCTGCAACACCATTTTGTTGTGGAGTATACCTGCAAGTAAATTGCCTCTTTATCCAATCCTCTATTAAGACCTACCTCTGATTCTAGGGAAACAATAGCAAATCAGGATAAAATTACTAAAACACCAACATCAAGCGATGGAGTAGACTCCTTAGTGCGTAGCATAGGACTCCCTAGACCACTCTGTGAGTTGGCAAAAAGGGATAGCAAGGATGATATTAACCTTCCTACACCAGTAAAGGTGGAAATGGAAGAGGTTTGAGACCCCAAGACACTAGAGTTAGGTCATGAATATGAGGATTTTAATGGCCCAGTGCTGATCCCGAAGGAAAGGACTAAATGCCCTCCTCCTTATAGGGATCTCCCAGTGTTTCATGGGCTGGTTAATGAGGATCCGATGGTGCATTTACGAGAATACGGCCTAACTTGCCTTGCAAGTGGGTTCAATGATATTCATCGGATGCTCATATTCTCAAGTACCCTAAAGGGAGAGGCTAGAAAATGGTACTGGAGCCTCCCAAGGGGGTCTATTAAATCCTTTGAGGAGTTGAGTGATCGATTTTTAGATGAATATGAGAAGAAGGTGCCTATGACCCAAGTTTTAGGGCAGCTGATGCAGATTAGGCAAGATTCCAATCCTTCTATTAAAGAATACGTTAGAGCCTTTGATGATATTCTGAGGCTTTTTGAGTGGCTTAGAGATTAACATGCAAATCCAAGTGGGATTGCGGAATACTAAGTTGTTAAGGGAAGAAAAAATGCATGCCATTGATTATGAGGGATATATTCAGAGATGTTGGAAAAACTTTTGGAGTTTTCCCCGCTTAGTACAAGTGCATCCTAGCTTCCAACCATTTCTACAAGGAGATAGCTCACTTGTTGATACCAAGGCAGCCTACGAGAGGAACCTTGGTAGCCAAAATCTCCAAGCAGAAAATGGCAATAGTAGGGATAATATACCCCCTAGGGATAAAAAGATTCCAAGCCCCGTAAGTCCCATCAAGGCTTGCAACACTTCCATGAGAGGTAGTTGTGACGGTGGAATTGATAGAACCATTAGGTATACAAGCTTAAATGAGCATTCTATGAGTGGTTCTAGTTGTTCTCCTAGTAAGGCTCTTGAGAGACCTTTCCAATTTATAGACGAATCATGCTTTCGAGTAGATGCTATTCCTTTTCGTAAAAGCATGGTTCCTATGGCTAAGCAGTTGTAGAGTGGACAAAGGAAAGGGAAGACATCTCATATGAAGAAGATGCAGCATGCCAAAGGTCCACCTATACTAAATAGAAGCCATAAGGCTGTGAGGCTATCTGCTAGTGGTGATAAATCCACAGTGAGTCCATTGGACCAATGTGGGCAGATGAGGTAGTCCAAGAATATGAAAATGAATATGAGATGGGTTTGGAGGCCCAAAACCCCTAAAACTACTGTTGGTGTGTGAGATGAAGGGCCACGAATTGCATGTGGACATGCTTTGCTGGATTCCCAAGAGGATGTGACTGAAGGCCATAATGCGACATCTGACAATAGGGACTGCCGCCCAGAGATGCATTTATGTGATGGGTCTAGACTTGAAGCTTTGTCTAGTTTGGATCGTATCATTGACATATGGAATGGTCCAACTAGAGAAGAGTTGAATGATCATAAATCCATGATTCTCCCTGTAGGAGAAGTTACTGGAAAGTTGGGACAAGCAATCTATTTGAATGATGACCAAGGGGATGAGATATATCAACCTAATGATGTCATTCATTCAGCTCATAGTACCCAAGAAGAGATGTCCATTATTACAGAGATATCAGTAGAAAGGATTGGGCTAGTGAATCTACAAAGAGCATAGATCAAGTTTTTAGCTGACTCGAATGAGAAGATGAGGCTAGTCCTCCTATTTTATGCTATCCTGATTAGTTTGATAGGATGTGTTGTATATGCCAAGGAGATCATATATTGCATGGATTATAATGAACTATCCATTTTAGGCCAAGAGGGCTAGTTAGTTTGCAGTGAAATGCTTTATTTCTTTAGGCTAAGAGGGACAATTGTTTGTTTAGTACGTGTGTAGTTAATGGTTTCTTGTTTTAGTCTTGTGCTAGACAGGTTCAACGAAGAGCATGGACGGAGCCTTTGTCGCGTGGAAGCTTCTCGTGGCCCTATCCAGGTGATATCTCTTCTTTACGAGTGCCTGTTCTTTCACGTTATATGTATCTGTGTAATTGAAGGGGGCTTTCTTTCTTGTTGGGGACCGAAAATCAAGGCATGAAGTCCCAGGTTTAGGCTCTGTATGTTTGAGGGAGGTCTGAGTAGTCCTTGCCTCTTGCAAGGCATTGTCAGGCATTGAAAGACCTATTTTCGATGGGAGTTCTAGTGACCCTGTTCTGCTGACCTGCTAGGCAGCCATTCTAGGAGTTCCTATTAGTTGTGAGGCAGTTAGAGAAGCCTACTAAAATAATGATGAAAGAGACAAAACCCTAAAGATCTGAAAGACAATATATGAATATACAGAGGTGTGTAAAAAGGGGTTCTAACCCCTATAAAAAAAGAAAAGGAAAGAAAGAAAAATCCTTGAGTTGTTGTTTATCACCTTGCGAAGGCTTGGTAGGTTCTTGGGGATGAGACAAGATCCGAGGCCGATGCCTTGCCTTCCTTGGGGTGATATCTTGCCATAAAATAAAGAAAATAAAAGAGGGTTGAAGCGAAAGTAAAAGTGATCGTTAGAAAAGGATTAAGTGTCTCCTCGCGAGGGCTTGGTAGGTTCTTGGGTATCAAGATAGGACCCGAGGCCGATGCCCTATTCTCCTTGGGTCACTACGCTCAGCTCCCTCCTTTTTACACGCCCAAGTATGGAAAATGAGAGGTTAAAAGAGTAATGCACTAAAAGAAAATATTTCTTGATGAGGCTATAGGAGTCCTCGCCTAGGGGGAGCTCCTGGTTGAGTTGTCCTTAGTTAGGTAGGTAGTCCAAACCACCACTTGGGGCGACCTCTTTGATAGTTCTTTTTATCTTGGCTGTGCGCAGTTGGTTAGCGACTAGCTTCGGGCCTTCTATTAGATTATGCTGGGACTACTCCTCGTGGATTTCATGTCTTGGTTTTGTCAGGGGGTAGGGTTGTGAAAGTACATGGATCTAGAGCATGGCAGTTAGTTATGGTGGATGAAAGGAGAAGAGTAAACTCATGATGGAGGAGACAAAGACACTGTTTGTTACACAAGTGAATTAGGTTCCAAGATTGAGACTTGGACTCATAAACACAATCTTGTGTATGTGGACAATGACCCTGACACTTTACTGATAAGAAAAGAGTACTATCATTGCATTAAGAAAAGGAAGCAAGTACAATGCTTTATAGGAAAGTAGGAAACTGCAGTAGGCACCACTGTGCATATGGGATAGGTAAGCCTGCATGTCCTTGGCCCTGAAGCTCCATACAAAGAGGCTGTCAGTGAGTGTGATTGTTGAATCTCAACATCCCTCCTCAATCACAACTAAAAAGGCACAAAGTGTGTAGAGGCTGTAATGAGAACCACCTGCAAAGTGTGGGCACACCACAAACATGGTAGACACCAGAGGCTGTCGCAGAAAAGGCTAAGTGTGGGCACCAAAACATGATGGACATCCAGAGGCTGTAACAGGGGCCTCACAAAGTGTACAGGGACTGTAGTGCCAAGTTACATGAGGAGTTTACAAAGCTTATGGCAAGAAGCATTAGGGCTAGGAAATACAAGGCTTTTAAAAAAGTCTATCAGAGTAATGAGAGTAGAAGGACTGATGAGGCTTGTCCTTCCGATCCTGGTGGTCTTCATCTTTATCTTCATCTTCATCTTTTGGTCCATGGTCTTCTTCTTCTTTCATACTTACAAGATAGGCCTTTTGGGACCTCTTCCTAGCATGACAGAACTTCTCAGTGTGTCTGGTCCTTTTGCAGAAGTCACAGAAGAGCGGTTCCTTTTTACCTTTGTATCTGTTGTTTACATATAACATTTGTTCATCCTTTGAAGTGTTAGGCTCTTCTTTGCTTTTAAGTTTCTTTTCTTCCTTTAGTAGAGAGGATTTAATATCAACAAGTTGAGGATCAGGCATATTGGTTAGAGTGGTTGATACATTATCATAGACAGGAGACAGACTTTTTAACAAGACACCAATACAAACATCTTCATCCATTTTTAGCTTTATCCCTGCAAGTTGAGTAAGCAGGCTTTCCATGTAGTTCAGATGGGATGCCAGGGATGTATGAGGCTTCATATCAAGTCGAAAAAATTCAATCAATAGACCATACTTAGACGACTTTGACTGTGCACCAAATAAGGTATCCAATTTGTCCCAAGTGTCATGGGACATGTCACAGGCATCCACATGATGGATGTAGCTGCCATCCAATTCCAGCTTAATGATGGCTTGTGCCTTGTCATCATTTTTCTGCCAAGTAACTGCAAGGTCCGAAGCCCGAGGTTTCTTCTCTTTGCCATTGGTAATGGCCCAAAGACCCTTCTTCATCAGAATGAGCTTGATGCGGGTTTGCCAGGTGTGAAACCCGACTCCCTTGAACCGAGCATTTGGAGAGTCTTTTCCCATGTTGGATGGCTGAAGCAGGAGCAAATCAGCACCAATTTCTCAGATTTCAGCAGCAGAAGAGTTGGTTGTGTCACAAGACACAAGTGCTAAGAGCACTAGCTGAGTATCAATGGACACTATGTTTGTATCTTCTTCCTTGAGTCTTCCAAATCTGCAAAATTCTTTAAGATCTTCAAAATAACACAATATTAGTGAATTTGGGAATCTCCCAATTCCCATTTTTTGAATACTAAAAAGGTGGCACCCGGATAACATTCCCATAAGTTTCTCAAAACCATATGATGTGACCTATCATTGGAAATCGCTTTAAAAATGGAATCTATTGAGCTATAGAGTGCTCAATTTGGAGTTATAGTGTTCAAGTTATGAGAAATCCAAAGATTTGACCACTTGTCCCAAACTTATGGAAAATTTCCATATTTCCCAATATGGTGTTAAATCCAAATCTTCCCCTCCTTGATTTGATACTGGGAACTTCAGATTTAGTAGGCTTTAGCTTGGTTTAGTGGCAAGAGTGAGAAACTGAGAGAAAAATGAGCTTGGGAGATTTTGGCTATGGTGGAATTAGGGTTTCTGAGACAGGGACCTGGTTTTTCAGCTGCTGTGAACTCAATACGATCATTTTCAAAAGTTTTTTTATGAAAATGAAGCTTACTTCAAGGGCTATCAAAGCCCCATAGCAATCGACCAGATCGTGGGCAGTACGGTGCGCGCATAGAGCTTAATCAGAAATGGTGCAGATTAGGACAGGCGTAGCCAATTTCTCCAATGCCGGGGCCAGAGAGCAATAATGTGATCGATTGATGTGCAAGGGTGGAGCGCATTGAGAACAATCCCCTAGAAGAAAGCAGGAGCTGAAGTGGTCTGATTGAGGAGTTATGGAAGCTCCAAGTGAGGTAAGTCCTGTCTGGCTATGGCAGACACAGGGCAAATATTGAGAATTTTCACAATGTTAAGCTCTAGACAGCCAAATATCATGGATTGATGTGATACAGGGAAGCTTTGTGAGCTGGAGAACACTTTTCCAGAAGGAAGCTCCAAGAGATTTGACCTGTGGAGAGAGATCCAGGAGCTTGAAGCAGGCAGGGTGCAGGCTGGCTATGGCTGCCAAGGAAGGTCAAGTAGAGATGGAGGTGAGAAATGGAACCATAAACTTGACTTGAGCTGACCTGAGATGGAGATGAGCTGAGAGAGAGTAGAGGAGAGCTAAGCCATACTCAGCTGAGCTCTGATACCATGTGAAAGTACATGGATCTAGAGCATGGCAGTTAGTTATGGTGGATGAAAGGAGAAGAGTAAACTCATGATGGAGGAGACAAAGACACTTTTTGTTACACAAGTGAATTAGGTTCCAAGATTGAGACTTGGACTCATAAACACAATCTTGTGTATGTGGACAATGACACTAACTCTTTACTGATAAGAAAAGAGTACTATCATTGCATTAAGAAAAGGAAGCAAGTACAATGCTTTATAGGAAAGTAGGAAACTGCAGTAGGCACCACTGTGCATATGGGATAGGTAAGCCTGCATGTCCTTGGCCCTAAAGCTCCATACAAAGAGGCTATCAGTGAGTGTGATTGCTGAATCTCAACAAGGGTATGAGCTATGATGTGTTGTGTTGTGTATTTTTTGTATCAGCTTGATGCTCCTTTTTGTTGTTTATGTGCAGATCTATTCGTGGGATTCGACGTACTGAGTCGTCCTATCCCGTGGTCACCAATGACAGATGATTTTTTATGTCAAGAAGTGCTTAAAAATAGCCAAAAATTACGAATATCAGGGAAAAAATAGACTTCGTTGAAGGCGGCGGTGGCAATCAGTACGATTTTAAGCAGCAAGTCCCTAAAGCGCTAGTGCTTATTTTCATGGAAATCAAACGGTGGCAGATGGCAGAGTTGGAGTTTTCCTAAATGCAAAATGACGTCAGGAATCCAATGCAAGTCTCGGATCTCCATTTCCAGGTCGTTTGATCCCCCATTTAATCCCCGCAAGGTTCGGGATTGTGAAGTAGCTACTGGATTTGGAAGCCAGGAAGAGTGTGACGGGCCCCAGCTTTGTAGTTTTCGACGTCAAGGAACCACCCGTCTAGACGGATCTCGAATCCGATGTCGTTTGCCCCTCCAAAAGTGAAAAAACCACTTGCCAGAAGTGTAAAAGAAAAGGGCATGAACTAGATAATTTGATTAAGAGCTTAAAAGCTCTTAACAAAGAGCTTAATGCTCACGAAATGAAACGTTGGGGGGGTGTCAGTTTTTTGCGCCCCATTTTCCCCCCATTCTTCATCATTTTTTGATCGCGGTGGAGGCAAGAGGAATCCTCCTGGCCCTGAGATGCTTCTATCCTTCGCCCTCCATCGCCACAAATGGATCAAGGAATGATGCACTGAGCAAAGAGATTAAAAACCAGTCTTTCTCTCTCCTCCCTCTCTCTCCTGCATAGAGGCAATTCATGTGCAAGAAATCAAGAAGAAGAGAGGCTGAAGAATGCTTGTTCGGCTGTGATCGGATTGCTTTAAGATAAAGAGGAGGTTGAGGAAAGCTGGTCGGTCCGTGGGCTTTCCAGAATAATTATTAAAAACCCCGCAACAAGCAAGACACGCTGTATGCTCCAATTTTATGAAGAAATTTGATTGTTTTTGTTGTTTCATGGTCCAAATGTTGTTCATATGCAATGAATTTTTGTCTGAATATTTTTTGCATCATGTTCAAGGGCTGTAACTACAGAAATGCAGAACCCGTAATGATTTAGAGCTGTTATTAATTCTTTAAAACCCGTAAAATTTCATTTTTAATGGAAATTAGTGGTTCTTTTCGATTTTGCATTGGGAGAAAGGAGTGGAAATGGAATAACCTCAAAGAAAATGTTAAGTTTCAGTCAAAATGATAAGCCAACACAAATAAATAAAAAAATACCTATTTTTCATGAATAATAAATAGAAAAACATTGTAAAAAATGAAGAAAATTGGGATTTTCGCACTCAAAAAATATGGAAAAATAAGATTTATGTGCGTGAATGTTTGGTGAGGTTAAAGCATGAGGTTAAGACTCAGTTTGGCCTCATCCTTTGTGTTATAGTATGTGTTTATTGCTTTTTACATACAAAAATGATACAAAACAACCATTTACACCTATGCACCGCAGCAACACCTAAACTGTGAGGGGGGAGGAAGTTTGTGCGATGATCTAATTGCTGAAAAGATACAAATTCTGATTTCCCTCTTTGTGCATAGCATTTAGGGATCATTCCATAATTAAATATAGGCGACTAGTAGCACGGAAGTTCCGGTGCTAGTCCCTAAAGCAGCGCAACACGTAACACTTAGTTAAAATTCATGAAAGGGCTGTTTTCCGCACCTCACATGGCTGGTTTTTTAAATCATAAAATGGTTGTGAAAAGTCTCATACACCTTCATCAAGCATTCCACATGGTATCTCCTGGAATGCATTGCAATTGACTGATAAACTTTGACCAACGTTGAGAGGATAGGAAACCTAAGTTGTAGGTTAGACGGGTGGGTGCTTCCGTTGGGGAAAGTTTTGTGAGGCAAAAAAAAAACTCCTGGAATGCTGAATTATGAACTAGTGGAGTTTGTGCGTTATGTTTCATATGTTGGAGCAATGCATCTTGGGGCCAATCCCCGAGGTGTAGGAGAGTCGCGGTGGAGCCGTGGCAATCAGCCGAGAGGTGCTTCCCTATGTGTGTATTATGAGGCATTATGCCTATATGTTATGGGATCTCCCTCTGAGGAGAAGGGAAGGTGAACGTTGGACTACATATTGGATACAAATGCAAAATCGTCATAAGCATTTAGTGCAAAGTGAGGTTTAGACACTCTTGGCCCGCGAGGCCCTGTGGTGGGGTTGTCTATCATATGCATGAGGTTCGGCTAGTGCCATAGCCAGTGCCGGACCATTTTAGGTCCCATCATATAAGGTGCTAGCCACCTATATGTTTGGATACTTCCTTAGCTTGGAGTTGAGAACGGCATGACGTTGGACTACAATTTAAAGATTGTATCTACAAATGCATTCTTTTGATAAATTAGTTCATAATATCTATATGCTATGTCTATACGCTCTTGGTGCTGAAGCCATGGGACTATTTAGGTGAGTATAGGAGGCTTGGCTAGAGCCCTGGAGCCAGTGTCATGCCATTTTTGGTCCTGAAAAGATGAAATACTTAGCTCATATTATGGGAGAACAAGGAATTAGAGTGGATCCAAACAAGGTGAAATGTGTCAAAGAATGGCCTATCCCTACCAATTCAATATATTTGAGAGAATTCATAGGATTATGTTCTTTCTATAAGAGGTTCATAAAAAATTATGCTCATGTGGTAGCTCTATTAATGGTGGATACGCTTGAAAAGGAAGCTTTCTATTGGGATTCCATAGCCAACAAAAGCAATAATGGGCTGAAATCTCTTCTAGTTTGAGCACCTATTCTTGCACGCTCGGACTTCTCTAAGGATTTTATCATTTATATGGATGCTTGTGGAAGAGGAGTAGGAACTAATTTATATCAAGATCATGGAGTTGTAGCTTATGAGAGTTGAAAGCTTGATGACAAGGAGCTCCAACTACATGTTTATGAGCAAGAGATGTTAGCAATATTCTATGCTATTAAAAAGTGGCATCACTATATCTATGGTAGCCATTTCAAAGTCAAAAGCCATCATTGTACGCTGAAATACTTTCTTTAGAAACCAAATTTGTCTCCTAAGCAACCAAGTTGGTTGGCCACTCTTCAAGGATATGACTTTGAGATAGCAAATGCTTTGTCAAGAATGTGGGCATGTTCCATTTCCACTATTTCCACCATGCATAAAGATTGGATCCATGACATTCAACAAGAGTACTTGCTTGATGAGTAAGCATCCAAAATGCTTAAGGATTTGAAGTAAGGAAAAGGAGAAGAGTATCCAAATTATAAGTGGCATAATGGTCTTCTTTGGTATCATGGACATGTCTATTTGACTCCTCATTTATCTTTCAAAGATCATATTTTGCAAGAGATGTGCTCTTCAACTTTAGCAGGTCATCATGGTTTGTTCAATAAAATTTAGAATATCCATAAGAGATTTTATTAGAAAGAAATCTGGAGGGATGTAAAAGATTATGTCATGAGATGTCTTCCATGTTAACAAAACAAGAATTCCACACTTCTACTCGGTGGATTGCTTCAACCACTACCTATTCCTCATGGTAAGTAGACTACATTAGCATTTATTTTATTATGGGATTTCCTAGAACAAAGCATGGGTGGAATAACATTACATGGTTGTAGATCGGTTGACTAAATCAGCCCATTTCATCCCCATAAAGGTTCAATTTACAACAAAGCAAGTGGATGATCAATTTATTGAAAGTGACTTTTAACTTCATGGGATGCAAATATAGATTGTGCCAGATCATGATACTAAATTTATAGAAAAAATTTGGCACTTCTATGGGGAATATTTTGACTCCTAGCACCGCTTATCATCCACAAACAAACTGCCAAACTAAAAGGGTCAATAAATGGCTAGAGGTCTATTTGCGATACTTTAACTTTGATAAATAGAATGCATGGGATCATTTCCTTCACCTTGCAGAATTTTGCTATAATAATACTCATCATATAAGTATTGGAATGTCTCCTTTCAAAGCATTATATGATTACAAAGTTCAAGTTCCTTCCTGGTTTCTTCATGATGATGTGAATCCTCATGCACGTGTAGAGTTAGAGAAGATGGAAGCTCTTATGAAGCAATGCAAGGATAATATTTGAAAAGCTCAAGAGACAATGAAATCTTATGCAGAAGATGAGAAATGAAGGTATGTGTAATTTTACAAAGGTGAATGGGTTTTCTTGAAGGTTTTGAATCCCATTATGCTTCTATTAAGGGAGGGCATAATAAAATTACCCATCACTTTTATGGTCCATACAAAATAATCAAGCAAGTTGGGAATCTTGCCTATCAACTTGGTTTATTTTCAACTACTTGTATTCACAATATCTTTCATGTATTTCAACTTAAGAAGTATGTTGGCCTTGAAATTCAAGTTCTTGAAGAATTTATCTCCCCTTGATGAAGATGGTTTGATAATTTACAAACAATAAAAGATTTTTGGCAACTACAAGAAGGTTTTAAAAGGAACCAAAATCTTGTGGGGTATCTCATTAAAGTGGAAGGGTTTGCCTATGGAAGAGTCCTCTTGGTGGCAACACACTTTCTATTTGAAACAATTTCCATGGCTCCTTGAAGAGGATACTTTGTTCATGGAGTAGTAAAGAACTTGTATTAAATTTGTTTACAAAAATTTAATTGCTTTATCTTCATCAAAATTAGATTTAGACAGCATAGCGGTGTTGCAAAGAATTTTCACGGGGGTTCGTGAAAGTTGCTCGGCACGGGGACGCTTTGCGATGGGAGTACTCAACGTAAAATAATTATCCAAACGAATTTAAGATTCAAGACAAATGAGAAATCAAATTCTTTGATTAAAGATATAGACAAGATACAAGATCAAAAGATTCTCGGATATGATCAAAAGATCTCGAGGAAGATAAGTTTGAAATCTTGAACTGAGAGAGAAGAGAAAAAGATGGAATGTCAAGATTTGTGGAAGCATTTTCAAGGAAGGGGAGGAGCACCAAGCTCGAACTCAAGCCACTCTCATAGAATTTGATGATGAGAACTTCAAAGAGGGCAAGGAGCTCATAGCTTGACTCAAAAGCCACTCCATGGAACTTGATGATGACCTTCAAAGTAGGCAAGGGGCTTAAAGCTTGATCTCAAGCCTCTCTCTCAAATTTGATGATAAAGCTTCGAAGAGCGTGAGGGATACAAAGACACACCTCAAGCCTCTCTCTCTCTTGATTTTGATGATAAAGCTTCGAAGAGGGCAAGGGATTCAAAGCTCCACCTCAAGCCTCTCTCTCTTGATTTTGATGGCCTCTAAGACTCTCATAGTGTCACCCTTTTATAGTTTTCTCTCCTACATCTTCACATTGTGCTTTTCTTTACAAAAAAAAAAGCCTAAGACATGTAGCTTTAAAAAACATTAAGGTTTATGTTTTTAATGCTTTAAAATACACTTAAACGTTGAACACGTAATTTCTTCTCTTCCTTATAAAAGCTTACATATTAATCTTTTTTCACCTCCTTATATGTCAATGATGATCTTCCTACAAGTAAGATGAGCATCAAGCTCTTCTTCATCCATTATATGAACACAAAACACACTAGCATGATGACTGAAAAATCGCCTCCTGACTATTCGAAGGCTTGCCATACAATAGTCCAATATAGTTCTTGAATTCCTTATTACTTGTCATCTCCATCAATGCAAGCTTTGAAATTTTCCTCATAAGACCAACATCACCATGCAGTCCACCAATCGCAAAACGCCCTGATGAAAGATTATCTTCTCATCCAAGTTCTTCTTTGGAATGATAATAACAATCTCATTGTTAGTAACTGTCTCATCATGTTGAGTTGATATCAACATAGTATGGACAAGAATCAGAACCATTGCACTAATTGTATGAATTAATTCCTGCATGTTGGATGGTGAGAGCTTCAAGTCAAATGAAACATGCTATTGTACTAATGAGAAAAGCAAGGAGGATGGCTATGGCAGCAGCTTTTGGAGCTTTGTCATGGCCTCGTCGTAGCTTAGTTTAAAATATTTAATCAATGGATGACCTTACTTTAGACATGTAATATAATGGGGATACGCTTGTGTATTCACTTCAGCTCCTTTGGTTGAGGCATAGTTGTTCTCATCATTGATTGCTTTAGCTAGGCATATCTATTGACTTCTGATGCACACAAAGGTTTTAGAAAAGGGCATTTGAATTTGATGAAGTTCTTGGCTTAATATCTTCTTGCTCCATGAGTTTTCTTGGTCACTTTAGCATTCCTTTCTAATGTGTCCAATTTTCGTGTAGTTCATGGGCTTGTGTTTATGATAGCAAGCAATAACTTCATGTCATGTTCTTTCACAATGGGTAGAAGTGAC
This sequence comes from Lygodium microphyllum, assembly GCF_053477565.2. Classification (NCBI taxonomy): domain Eukaryota; kingdom Viridiplantae; phylum Streptophyta; class Polypodiopsida; order Schizaeales; family Lygodiaceae; genus Lygodium; species Lygodium microphyllum. The sequence continues at coordinate 23,957,712 of NC_141136.1, read as the reverse complement.
TTTGTTACTATTTTTCTTGGACGGTGGTTTCCTAGAGTAGAGTATCACATCTTTAACTAGTGTAGTCTTCTCCTTGAGTAAGAGGGAAAATTCCATGTTCCTCAGTGTCTGTCAGGTGATTATGTAAAACTTACGACCTTTTCATTTGATCCTTGAGTCTTCAAAATGAATACCTTCATATGAGCTATTTTTCCCTTCAATGTTCCCTATCAAGAATATGCTTTGGAAGAGAATTCTGTGCCAAATCATTCATGTGGTTTTCAAATTAAAATCCATGTAATGCAATCAATCAAATGATGCTTCCACAAAAAATTATGAATGTACCAAAGAAAATGTGCCTAGCCTATCTACATGTGCTCGTGCATCATGAAAAATGCACACAACAAAAAACACATTCCTAATGACGCTGACTAATGAGTTCAAAATCTTGGCAAAAAACTCCACCCTTACGTTGGCAGTGGTGGACATCCGCTCGCTCCAAACATGCATATCTTGCGGATGAAGATACAGCTACCCATACTCATCATTGCCAAGCTTGATGGTCAATGTGATCTCCTCATCTTCTACAAAATCAGTTGTAATATCCACATCCTCATCAACTTCATGTCCTGGCTCAAGTCCATCGTAAATCTCATCATCCAACTCCTCAATTGCATAGGCTACATCATCTCTTCTCTTGAACAATTTGATTCTCTTCCCTGCAATTGGAATCCGCAAGGCCATACCATCAAGCTCTGCTATGGAATATGTAGCATTGTCATGGACATGCTGCACCAAATAAGGCCCAAACCATTGTCTCAAAACCTTGCAAATAGCACTATATTGATTGTCTAGACTGTTGTCATAGACCAACACCCAATATCCTTCCTCAATCTCTTTAGGTCTCAATCTGTGTCTACTATCAAATCAGTCTTTGCTGTGAATTCTGGCCTCTTGAGCTTTTGAACAACTCTTTCAATAACTTCTGATCTCCTCTCCAATCGACAAATACGAAGAGCCCAAATATCCTCTCTAGTCATCTCATCTTGCTATCAAGGTAAAGCACTCCAAGTAAATGTGCAAGTCTTTGTAGGCATGACTGGTTTTTGCCCATACATCAACTCAGCTAGCATATATCATGTAGTCACACTGTGAGTAGTGTGATCATCCCATAAGGCATAAGGCAACAACCTAGGCCACTCTCTGATTGGCGATCCACCGCAATCTTTGGCTAAGGCTTTCAAAATTGGCGAATGGCCTCTTTCGCTCTTTCTGTTGCCTTCTGGATTATATGGTGCATTCAAAGCAAGTTTAATGCCAAGGAGAGAGAAAAACTCCCTAGCCTCATCAACATCCAACTCACCTCTATCTGTTGTTATTTTCCCAATGCATACATACCTGCAAATAACATCCTTCAACAAAAACTTATAAACCATTGATGAAGACTTAATCCTCAATGCTCTTCCTTCCACTTGATTTGTGAGATCTTCTCGTGCCAAAAAAATGTAATGCATTTTCCATAATCCAATATGCATAGTAATTAAATCAAGAACCCACTTGTAGTGAATACATAGCGGCGGGTAAGTAGGATGAAGCTCATATCTATGCCTCATTGAAGAAAACATTTGACAATCAGTGCAAGTCTCAACAAATTGTGAGATATCTCTGTACATGCCTCTCCACCAATAGTGCTCTTTAATCTTCTCATAGGTCACCCAAACAACTCTATGTCGAGCCCAAAGACTTTCATGAAACTCATTCATGATTTGCACTTGTGAAGCTCTATCACATACAACTCTCAATGGTTGTTCTCCTTGCTTTTGTGGATGTTTCCAAAGCAGCCCACTCTACAAGAATAAACATAAGCTTTTCTCCTTATCTTCTTGAAGTCCACATCAGTCCATCCATCTTGTCTAGACATGGTACTCAAATAACGACCAATTTGTAAATACTCTCTTGTATACAAAGACTCATCAAAGCTTTCCAAAGTAGATACATGACAAGTATGATCAACATGCATGGATGAAAGATCGGCCCCATCATCAACATCATCAATGCAAGAAAAATCCATATCATCATACCTCGCTCATGAAAGCATATCGGCTACTGGGTTGTATTTACCTGCTATGTGCTTGAACTCAAGATTCATGGATTTTATGTACCCAATCCACCTAAGAATGGCAATGTATGGAGTAGAACAACTTGTGATCATACCTAGAAGAGGCAGGCAATCAATGTTGACCACCATAGTAGCACCAATGAAGTACTCTTTATCATTCTTGAGAGCCGTGACAATTCCCAAGAGCTCCCTCTTAATCTGTAGATACATGCATTGCCACTCATTTAGGACTTTTTCCCTAAATTGAATAGCCTACTATTCCCATTTGCATCATCTTTGCCAACAACCCATCCAATGCCGATAGGACTAGTATCAATAGTCATTACAATAGGTCTTCCACACTCATAATATGATTTTCAAAGAGTCAGAGAAACTCTCAACAATCTATTCAGTTTCTGCATAGCTTTAGTGTGTCTCATGTCCCAAGAAAAACGTTATCCCTTCCTCAAGAGTAGGTAGAGATCATTTGCAATATGAGAAAAATGAGGAATCCAAATAAGAAAAAATACACAAGCTCCAAGAAACCTACAAACCTCCGAAGTAGAAGAGCAAGTCTCTACAATCTTCTCTATGGCATCAACCTTCGCAGGGGAAGACTTCCTACCATAATATCCACACATATGTCCAACAATCAAAACCTATTTGGCATCAAAAATAGATTTCACCCTAAAAAGGTCAAATTCACTTCCTCTAGCCTAAAAAGAATCCTCTCAACATCTCTAATATGTGCGGCCATAAAGAAATTGCATCCATGATAATCTAAAGTCTTATCCTTTTCTTTCTCTTAACAACCCTTAAAAGGAAGATCATCAATGAAAGGCATGGTAAGCCCATGAATAAAATCCCATAGGTAAGATCTTGCTCATTCCATTCGTCATATGAGCAACCGAATTAGTAGCTCCTTGTAAAAGCATACATATCTAGACAAGGCCTAAAGGTGTCTTCATCGTAGTCAAATCCTTGCTTTTAAGGGCAAGCTGGAACTAGTCATATCCAGAAGAAAGATCTCCAAGAAAATAGATAGCACATCTAGAAAAACCCTCTCCAAAATCATCCACAATAGGTCATACACCAACATTCCGTATAGTGACCCTATTCATCGCTGGCTATAAGGCTATAAGTCTGGTATGAATTTGAGTGTCCCATTCTTCTTAGGAACTGTGAACCATCTATTAGAATACGGAGTTGAAGATGGTTATAGAATCCCCATATTGATCCGCTCATTCAAAATTAGACAAGTGAGCCCTAGGCACAGGAATAGGTCGTAGATTCCAAGGGACATGTGGAATGGTAAAAATAAACATAGGCATCACAACCCTAGGATCAATGCATCCAATATCATGCGGAAAAAAAAGAAAAAGCTCTCCCATGTCTTACAACATCTCTTCAAAACATCTCACCTTTGTTGGAACAAAAAATCTTCAGTCCTCCCAATCTTCATCTCTTTTAGTGTCTCAGCAGAAAACTTATGTCCAATACCTACAGGATCATGTAAAGAAGGTTGCATAGCTATTCTTCTAATCATCTCATCATTATCCAAAGGTAGCGGTCTTGCACGCCTGGTCTAATCTTCTTGTCAACTGTCTTATATTTTGTCTGTACTTTGGTTTCTTTGCTACAACCTGCAAATTTCATCCCTTATTGCAAATGCCCTCGAAAACACAAATTTTGTTGTGTATAAATAACAGCATCCAACTCTTTTTGCTGAAATATCTAAGCACCCAAATTTTCTTGAAGCATGAAATAAAAAAATTTGCAATACATCGCCAAAGAATGGACCTGTAAGACATATGTCAACTCTTGATTTTCACTTTTCAGCAATGCTGAAAGATCCTTCATAGTATTCGAGCATGACAGCCCATCATAGAGACCATCTACCCTTGTCTTCTTCCCGTAGAACACCTACAAGCTTCAATTCTTTCTCTTTTCTCTTCACATACTACCTCGTAACTCTAGGCATTTCTGAAATATGCTGAAAGCACAAAATACTTTCAATAGATACACTATAAACACATGAGGAAAAATTGCCACTGTGCCAAGAGGCAAGAGCTTTCCCTATCTCATATCACCGTCATCTCGCAAAACAACGGTACTTTAAAAAATCCAGTTCTCTTGCTAGAAGAGGGGAATCCCTCAAGGAATCCTTATCCTATTGATGGTTGACACAAATGGTTGCGAATTGACAACCCTCTTTCCATTCCTTGCTTCGGATCCGTGCATAGGTAGACCATCGTCCAGAACCTTAGTCTCCATGCGAGGCTTAGCCGTAAATGGCTACCCCAAAATAATAGGATAGGAACAAAATTAAATGATAAGACTTATCCACATCTCCAATAGAAATATTCAAGTTCAGACAAGTAGCATACAAATCTCCCTGTAGTATTGTTGGCACATGCATGCGCCAACCATGATCCACATCAACTGGTCATCTGCCAGTATCATATAATCCATGCACTATGACATTAATCTCAGATCCATGATCCAAAAGAGCAATACAAGCGATCTTTGTCTCACCAAGCTTGACTGTAGTATCCATAACTGTACGAGCCCAGTGACTACAAGAAAAATGGCTAGGAGGCACCAATTTAGGCACGTCATTACTCTTCGCATACTGTACGGGCTAAAGTAAAGACTGAAGAGTCTTCTTGGACTACATACATAAGGATCCATCTGTAGAATCCTAAGTAATCTCCTCATCAAAATCAATATCCTTAATCTGTAACCCATAGATAATAGCCTTAGTATGCTAAAGCCTCTCAATGGATCATATCCTATGTCGGCTCTTCAATAACATGTCATTTTCTTTTAATGATGTCGATGAGATAACATAATGAAATTATCTTTTGGAAATCCCCAAGACTTTTCTAAGAGTGAATTCAATTTTCCAATTAAGAATCCAATCCTCAAGTACATTTTTCAAGTTTGTAGCCATCTCAATGTTGGAAAGTAGCTTAAATCTAGGTTGCTTTTTCAGCTCCGAATCCTTTGTCTTTGGGGCTTTTTGATCTTCTTGTACTTTTGGCTTCTAAACATCAGACATACTCTGCTCCGAATCTGAGGAAGAAGGTTGAGAAGCTGGATCATTCCTCCTAGTCACCCTCTTCAAACCTTCAGGCTGATCATTATCTCTTTTTCACTTCTCCTCAACAAGTGCTTCAAATCCATGAGATTTTGCCATATAAGCATAGATGGAAGAGACAACAAATCGATAATCCCATCTAGTCCCTTTTCTGATTGCATCACCTATGACTGGAAGTTTGGATTATGAAGCTTTTCCCTTCTTCTCTGCATGCAATGCATAGGACCATAAATGAGATTTTTCTTTCAGCAACAGCTCCAATTGAAGGCCATGGCATCAGCTTCTCTTGCCACCTCTCGCATCACATAAGAAGAGCACAAAAGAGACTCCTCCAACAATTTCTTCATACAACCCTTACCAAAATTTGGTTTAATTGGCTGCTTTGTATCTCCAAAACATATCATCTTGTCCTTCTAGACTACCAACTTTAGCCTTTTTGCCTCTTCAAAATCTTGACAATCCTTCTGCTCATGATTTGGACTATCACACCACATACAACAATGAACACGATCATTCCTAGAAGAATTTGTAGGAGTAGAAGAAGTTGGGGCTGAAATTGAAGCTGGACTAAGTGGCTACTGTTCCATTCTAGTCATCTTGATTTTTAGGTCTTTTAAGTTCTTTGAAATCTCCTCCACCATATCTTCGATAATCGGTTTTGCAGATGGTCTGACAATCGCAACATGAATAATGAGAAGTAGTGGATGGTGCAACAAGAGAATTAGGAGAGGTCGAGGAAGGAGAAGACATCACTGGTGGTGATTGCATTCCATCTTCACCTCTCTGTAAGTGTAGAAATCGCATCGATAGCATCCTGCCAACTCATCTTGAAGTGCAAGATTAGCCACCTCTAATAATAACTCCACTTTCTCTGAGTTTAGAGCTCTTTACTCTAGTGCATCCAATTGGTTGTATTGCTCTTCAAACTCCCGCAACAACTCAGAAGCAACAAGACCTTTTTTGGGCTGATAGACCCACTCTCTAAATGTCTTCAGCGTAGTAATACCATAATCCTCCAAAAAATATTCATATTTGAGCACTTTCTTGGAAACATTCCAATTAGATTCTAACCTGAAAAGCAAGCATAATAAGTCATAAGAAGTAATTGCTTCAATTGGTTAGAACTCCCAAGAAGCGCATGTGGCTTTCAAAGTCTTTAATGTAGGCTGAAACGTTTCGACCATCAAATAATTTGTGCTCAATAACCACAGCCTTGATTGCCTTGGTCACACCATGCGTATGCTCTTGTTCTTGATGCAATAGTTGTTGTTGATCCAATTGTTGCTCTGTTATTGCATAGATAATTGCATTTGCTGATTCCGCATCATAATGGTTAAGGAAAGAGTTTGTAATAGGGTCTTCAACTCATCAATTGAAAATAAATAATTAATTGATGAAGTGGGTGGATTAGTCAAAGAGTCTTCCATCTCGATGATTAGAAGTGACACTTTCATGTCGGGTTCACAAACGAATTTGCACGGGGGTTTGTGAAAGTCACTCGCCGTAGGGATGCTTTGCGATGGGAGTACTCAGCGTAAAATAATTATCAAGAAGAATTTTAGATTCAAGACGAATGAGAAATCAAATTCTTTGATTAAAGATATAGACAAGATACAAGATTTCTCAGATGTGATCAAAAGATATCGAGGAAGACAAGGTTGCAATCTCGAACTGAGAGAGAAGAGAAGAAGGTGGAATGTCAGGATTTGTGGAAAGATTTTCAAGGAAGGCGAGGAGCACCAAGCTCGAACTCAAGCCACTCTCGTAGAATTTCAGGATGAGAACTTTAAAGAGGGTGAGGGATACAAAGCTCCACCTCAAGTTTCTCTCTTTTGATTTTGATGATAAAGCTTCGAAGAGGGCAAAGGATACAAAGCTCCACCTCAAGCCTCTCTCTCTTGATTTTGATGACCCCTAAGGCTCTCATAGTGTCACCATTTCATAGTTTTCTCTCCTACATCTTCATGTTGTGCTTTTTTTTACAAAAAAAGCTTTTAAAAACATTAAGGTTTATGTTTTTAAAGCTTATTCTTTAAAACAAACTTAAACACTGAACGTGTCATTTCTTCTCTTTGTTAAGAACTTACGTATTAAGCTTTTTTCTCCACCTTAGATGTCAATGATGATCTTCCTACCAGTAAGACCAACATCAAGCTCTTCTTCATCCATTACATGAACACAAAACACATGAGCATGATGACTGACCTACTGACCAACTCGTCTCTTGACTGTTTGAAGGCTTGCCATATAATAGCAGTCCAATATAGTTCTTGAATTCCTTATTACTTGTCATCTCCATCAATGAAAGATTTGATATTTTCCTCATAAGATCAACATCACTGTGGAGTCCTCCAATAGCAAATGCCTTGATGAAAGATTGTCTTCTCATCCAAGTTCTTCTCTAGAATGATAGCAGCAATCTCATCGTAGTAACTGTCTCATTATATTGAGTTGATATCAGCACAGTATGGATGTGAATCAAAACCATTGCACTAATTGTCTGAATTAATGCCGACATGTTGGATGGTGAGAGCTTCCAGACAAACAAAACATGTTGTTGTACTAACGAGAAAATCAAGGAGGATGGCTATGGCGGCAACTTCTAGAGCTTCATCATGGCCCAAGCCAAGATTATCGTAGCTTAGTTTAAAATATTTAATCAATGGATGACCTTACTTTAGACATTTAATATAATGGGGATACACTTGCGTATTCACTTCAGCTCCTTTGGTTGAGGCATAGTTGTTCTCATCATTGATTGCTTTAGCTAGGCATATCTATTGACTTCTGATGCACACAAAGGTTTTAGAAAAGGGCATTTGAATTTGATGAAGTTCTTGGTTTAATATCTTCTTGCTCCATGAGTTTGCTTGGTCACTTTAGCACTCCTTTCTAGTGTGTCCAATTTTCGTGTAGTTCATGGGCTTGTGTTTATGATAGCAAGCAATAACTTCATGTCATGTTCTTTCACAATGGGTAGAAGTGACTTTGTTACCATTTTCCTTGGATGGTGGTTTCCTAGAGTATAGAATCACATCTTTAACTAGGGTAGTCTTCTCCTTCAGTAAGAGGGAAAATTCCATGTTCCTCAATGTCCGTTAGGTGATGATGTAAAACTTAGGACCTTTTCCTTTTATCCTTAAGTCTTTAAAATGGATACCTTCATATGAACCTATTTTTCCATGCAATGTGCCCTATCAAGAATATGATTTGGAAGATAATTTTGTGCCGAATCATTCATGTGGTTTGCAAGATAAAATCCATGAAATGCAATCAATCAAATGATGCTTCTAGAAAAAATTATGAATGCGCTGAAGAAGATGTGCCTAGCCTATCTACATGTGCTCATGCGCCATGAAAAATGCACACAATGGAAAACAAATTCCTAATGACACTGACTAATGAGTTCAAAATCTTGGTGAAAAACTCCATCCTGAGGTTCATAGTGGTGGACGTGTAGCATCATGCTAACTAATGAGTTCAAAATCCTGGTGAAAAACTCCGTCCTGAGGTTCGTAGTTGTGGACATGCTGCATCACGACAGCGGGATACTATATATTGTCCTTTACATTTCTATAGTTCACACATGAAAACTGGACACTTCTACTTCAAGTTATGGCCAAAATTGTACTAGAGCTTGTTTTGGATGACCTACATTAGCTTCTTGAGCATATATACTTCTGCTTCATCGATTTATATAATCTTCTTCAACTTGAAGTTTCATTTCAGCATGGATTTATGTGTTTCAGAAATATGGCATTCTTATGATTTTAGTATATTTTTATTTTTATTATTTCAGCTTGCTATGGAAATGAGCTTCTTTACAATGGTATCGGAGCCTTGAATTTGATTCTTGGCAAGGTTATTTTCAAGTCTAGATCTGGGCACTAGTACCATTTAGGGTAACTAGTATTCAAGATTTGGTATCGTTCAAATTGTGACTAGTCAAGGTATCCTCCAGTTAGCCTTGACCAATTTTAGAGCTCTTGTAGAAGATTTGAAGAAGAAATGGTGGATTCTTGGACATTTTAGCAATTTGTGGCCAAGAGGAGACAATTTTGGAGGTTCTTGGTATAACTAGGATTAATGGAGGGAAGCTTCAAGCTCTACCCCGAGACCTACGGACCACTTATTGCTCAAGTGTTTTGAACCGAGCGGCCATGGCTACCTCTCACATAGCCGACGCGCAATGCCTACCTTATGGGTGTAGTGAGCTTACCTTGATGCTTGATCGAGTACCCTCCTCTTTTTTGCACACTGGTAGCTCCACGATCCTTGAGGCAAGCTCAAGCAACCTCAATCCCTCTCCCATGAGCTTCATCCTCCATAGCCACGCGCGAGACAAGAGAAGAGAAGAGAGGAGGAGAAGATGAAGAGAGAAGATGGAGAGCTTCTTCTCCAAGATCCCTCACTCTCACACAATCACTCCCTCACTCCCTCACACTCTCTCAATCCCTCTCTCAAGCACAAGCAAGAAGGCAAGAAACAAGAGAAGAAGAAGAAGAAGCTTTGGCCACACACAAGAATGAGCTTCCCATTCACTTTTCAACTTTATATACATGCCCTATTTTCCATGGGCGGTCATCCCCCTTTTTTACATGGCCGGCCATTAGCCTAGGCCCCTTTTCTCATTGTCCTTCTATCTTCCTAGCTTCCTTTCCACCGCCTGTCTACATTTACAAATTGCACGGGTGAGAGCCCGGTGCTCTTTTACAAGATTTCAGGGTGCGCCTTTTTATTTTAAAATGCGCCTTTCCCCTTTTGCATTTGCCTTGGACTTTTAAGGTTGCCCTTGCGCTTTTGGCCTTTTCTCTTCTTCTTTCTTCAGTCGGGCTACCTTTTTTTTGCCTTTGCCTTGCATCTTTTCCACTTCCTTTTGCTTTCTTTGTGTTGGGGTTAACATTACCCCCCTCCTAGACGAGTGCCAGTCCCATGGCACTGTGGTGGGAAGCAGTGGGATAGATGATGCAATTGCTAGGTGGAACTAGTGGGTAGATGACACTGATGCTTGTGAATGAGAGGTGATGGAGTTTGATGACGATGACCAAGAGAGATTCCAACATGCTTTAGGCTTCCTGAAGATTCTCGGCATCATTCACACTGTTCTGGTGCCCCTATGGAGCTGGTCGTCTTTTGAGTATCTGAAATGCTTAAAGCAATAAGCAATCCCTTAGGAGGATGGTATTGGAGGGATTTATTCTAGAGAAACCCCCCGAACGCTGTTTTCCTTGAAGAGCCATGGCTTGGGCTGAAAACCCTTGTCTGGGAGTAGAGGAACCAGTTTTGAGTTGAAAGTCTTCAGGCTTGTGGTATCAATAAGCAATTCGTAGATCTTGAGGTGGTGGGTATGGATCCTCGGACGATGAGGTTCCAAGATCTATGCCAATGGCAGCCCATCACGGGGTTTTCCTTCTGCTTGATTTGGTTCAGTCATGGCAGCCACCATCAGTAGGCGGATGATTGGCAACATGAAATCTGTTGAGCCATTTAAACCTTCGCAGCGAAGCTCCTCAAGTTGCAGTAATGGGGTCATGTCCGACTCCTGGAAAAATTCCTTGTCATTGGAGGATGTAGTAGACGATCTCCTTCAACCAAGTAGCCCGTTCTTGAAACATAAACATAACCTGCAAGAAAAGTGGTGCACTTCCTAGGGGGTGTGTCTGTCTCACTGTGTAGTGCATGGTGCCCGTGCCAATGGAACTGGGAGATGGGTCTAACCTTGGGCAAGCCCTTGGTAATGTCCCACACTTGAGGACCCAGTTCATGCGGCATTGGAGATGCAATGCAAAACTTAGGGTGACAGGTCTGAAAGTCCTGCCCTTGATGTGCCCTAAGTGTGACGTGGGGGAGGGGCTAGAGAGGGCTCTAGATGCAGTGAGTGTGGTGCACAATAATAGTGAAGGAAGACTGCAAGCACTTTTTTTTTGGATGGGAGAGAGTATATTGGGCAAGGTATGCGGCACCTATTTAGTCACGGGGCGGTTGCAGGCATTGTGATAAAAATGCGCGACTTTGTAGGTATTCTTTAATGCCGGCTTCAGCTCTTAGAGGAGTGGTGGACAAAAAGGGGTGATTACACCTTGCAAAACGGGTGGCACTCATATTTTCTAATAGCTCTAAGCAAAAGGCAGGGAGGAGAGTAGCGCGCATCATCAACCGCATCATGGCTCTACTATCTATTCCTAGGTTAATATTAAAAAAAAAAGAGTGGTGGGAGATAGGCTTCCTCTGCTGCAGGTTTCTGGAGTAGCAGGAAATTGAGAAGTCGGAGGTAATTACAAGTGGTTAAGAATGTTGGATCAGGGCAGGAAGAGAAGTCTACAAGAAAATGATTTATGGAGGGAAGTATATCTTCTACCCTAAATACTAAGCACTCCTTCGGGCTTCTAGCATTTACATTATAGATTTTCGGGAAGTCATAATCCCCATGTAAATCTCTGTCGTAGTCCACTCCATGCCTACATACGGAACTGAAGCCATTTTGCCCTTAGAATTCTTCATCCCTAGTTTGAGGCTAGCAGTCCAGGAAGAGAGGCTTGGACGAACCGCTTAGTGGAACTCGAGCACTTAACGGAGACCCGACTTCTCGCCACTCACTCTCTGATTTGTGAAAAGGCTCGACGAAAAATGTGGTTTGACAGGCATGTCAAGCAGCGAGACTTCGAACAAGGGGACCTTGTTCTGCTGTACTCGGTAAAAGGACATAAACAGAAGATGAAGTTTCGGGGGCTAGGGCCTTTCAAAGTACGCATGATCGGTAGGACCGGGAATGTCGAGTTGGAGACACTTGACGGTGAAGGAATAGGATTTTTTAACAGCAGCCGCATTAAGAAGTACTATCCTCCTTCACATCCATTACATGAGCCACCCATGCTAGAACCGGCACTGAACGTCTGCATGGCTACTGTAACTGACCTTACTATCAAGCGACCTTTATTTTTCATATCCTCAACAAAGCATCCATGAGAATTAAATCTGACCTGCAAGCCCTGCTCAACCATTTGACCAAAATAAACCAGGTTCTTGGTGATATTCGGGACATGAAATACATCCGACAGGTATTTCTTTTTCCCATCCTGCATAGACAAATGAATTTTTCCAATCTACACAATAGGATGTGCAGTATCATCATCAGTCTCCACAAATCCTAGTTTTTCCATTTTCCTTACATCCTGCATCCATTCTGCATGACCTGTCATGTGGTTTGATGCACCTGAGTCAACATACCACACATCGTTGCTTTCTTCTGCACTTGTCACAGAATTGGTCATGTGGTGCACCATAAAGAAATGATCATTTCTATCATCACCCTGTCTACTAGAAGATGCATAATTCCCTTGTTGCAATTTTCCATTCATGATGTCATTCTGCGTTTTATAGCAGTCTTTAGCCATATGACCCATTTTACCACAGTAGTAGCATTCAAAATTGTTGTTTGCATTTTGGCCTCTTTGCCGTCCACCACGACCTCTTTGGCTCCCCCTGCCTCTAGAGTTACCACGTCTCCTCCATAGGACTGGTTTTCTTGAGTTTGCTGCATATTCTGATTTCTACCACGGCCTCCAGATCGGCCTTCTCTACCTTCGCCTCTATCTCTTCCAGCATTTGAGTAGAAGACAGCTTCTTTTGAAGTTCCTCCTGAAGAAGATGCACCACCATTTCTCTGCTCCTCAGAAATTAGAAGAGCAATCAACTCCTCAAAATCAGGAAATCTTTCACGGACGGAAATGGATGTTTGGAACTGTGCATAATCCTTTCCTAGACCATTCAAGGTCACAGAAACTAAATCATCATCTTCCACTGGCGACCCAATGGAAGAAAGTGCATCTGCAATCTTCTTCACCTTCATGTGGTAGTCATTGATGCTCATACTTTCTCTTTGCACATTGTGCAACTCTTGGTTGAGTTGCATTTTCCTGGCTTGCGTATTTGTGCTATACATTTTTGACAAAGTATCCCAAGCCTCCTTTGCCGTACTTGCATCCTGAATATGCACAATCATAGAGTCTGAAATACTGATAGACAGCTAGTACATAACTTTTCTGGCTCTCTCATGCCATCCTTTAAATGCCTGCATTTGTTGTTGATTGGGAACATCAGGAAGAACTGGTTCTTCTTCATTTTCTGCAACGAATTCCCAATATCCTTTTTCCATAATAAAATTCGTCATTCAAAACTTCCATGCTTGGAAGTTGTTCTTGTCAAGCTTTTCAGTGACAATCTGTGAAAGAGAATCAGACGCCATTACAGAACACTGCAAAAAATTTTGTCACTGTAAAAAACACAGCTTCAGCCTTACAAGGGCAAATCTGCAAAACTAACAAAAGTAGTATTTGACCATGTAGTCACTTTCTAGTGACGATTTTGCATCAATAGGCAACAAGGATGATTCTGTAACTCCCAATATCTCTGCACACAGGCATATGATGCAATCTCTACAGTAACTTTTCACCGACCTATAGAACAGTGGTCGCACAGCAAAAAACAAGGCCTTTTCCTGAGTGCATGCGAAAAACTTCCGTCTCCAAAACAGGCCCCGAAATGGCCTCAAATAAAAAAAACAAGGCAACCAAGGGCTAAAGCCCTTACCCGCAGCATATACTGCCCTCTTGCTACACAACGAAGGGCATCTCAATCTGAGACAATGCACTCTTGCACTTTTTGGCTGTGCTACCTGCAAAGACTTGCTCCCAAACTCGAAAAATGAAAGCAACACTGGTCCTCTTACCAGAACACTGCGGACTTGGTTTGCTTTCTTGAGCTCCTTACCACGAACCAGGCTCTGATACCATGTCAAGATTGTGGGAGAGAAGGAAGGAGTCTCACTTGTAGCTTTCTCACTTGCACAATTGGGGAATACACACAAAGGTAGAGGTTGAAAACAGTTTTCCTCTTTTTAGTTGTGTAAGCCAAAAAGGACGCTCGTACAGAGAAATAGAAGAACCCTATATATGGGTCTCAAAACCAAACTCAACTAACTAAGGTGGCATACTAACTGAGCCACAAACTAGAGTAGATAAGGATAGTTGTCATCTAGCTATCATTCATGGGCGGTGTACCAATCGCATATGAAGCTAACAAGTCGGTGACATAAATGCACAATGGTCACCCTGGCATATCACGACTAGAGCTCGATATCTCAACAAGTGCAGTGTGAATCCGCTTCGGACCTTGCATTTCTGTGTAAAGTAGTTCGTTCGGGTTCGACGCTAGTTGCCGTTAGGAAATGACCAATAGGAAAAACCCTAATTCAGGTCGGTCCTAAGTGGGCACAGCTGGAATACTTACGCTACGTGGCAGATGCGAAAAGTCCTAGATCGCAAACCCCGTAACATTCCATGGGAATGCGGGGCGGAGCTTTCTAGACATTCTTTCCGATGGACTGCTAAGACATGTCATGAAGATAACAGGTGGACACGTTACAATTAGTATCAGAGCCAACCAACGAAGGATTTATTTTTATGAAATATTAATAAAATAAAGTAAAGAAAATGTTGTTGTCCAAACATTTTCTTACTTTCAATGTTGTCTTGTAGAATTACGAATCATGGAACAAGTTCTTAGTATTCCGAGTCATGTTTATGACTGTGATGCATTCCCGCATTATAAACAAAGGGTTGAGATGATGAACATCCTAGAATGTATCTATAATCCATCGCCTTTGTACTTGGAATGAAGATGGACGGGTACCTCAGGAATCTACTATATAGATGCCCACCAGTTTTCATACCTTCAAACCAACCTAAAGAGGATCAAGTGGTTGGAAGACCTGAAAGTCGTGAAGCTGTTCATTTTTGTGGAGGCTCACGTAAATTCAACTTTACATATTCGAGGTCGGAGGGTTGAGCTGAACTCATATGTATATGAGGAAGTGACTCGTGTAATCCCCGCCGACAAGATTAAAGTGTTGGGGCACCATGAGAAGAATGGGTTCCAAAGGAAAGGATACCCTGAACTTCCAATGACTTACCGATTCCTGAAGATCCATGACCCGAAACCATACTATTATCTAGTTTCTGTAGATAAATGTAATACAACATTATTCTCCCCAAACTAAATGTAAACAGTTGGCTTATCATCGCAAGAAATATTGTATTCCGAAAGGGCTATGCCCATATAAATACAATAAGACTTCTTTTTATCAATGTCTGTTCTGTCGTTGAGAATTGATAAGAAGTTAAGTGGTTAGATTACTTGGTTGATTGCTGAAATGGAAACGGAATATAAATCACATCATTTAACGAGTACTAACGATAAGAAATCTTTGTCCAGGCACAACCCCAGGTACAAAATCCTAGTTCGCCTCCTACATCAAGTACTAATGTAATCCAGGAGAAGAAGTTTCTTCTCAAGCAGATTAAGCCACCCGAATTTGACGGGAGAGGCAGGTCCGTCCAAGCAGATGCAGAAATTTGGATTGAATCCATGGAGGATTACTTTGAAGCAGTCGGTACTGCACCTGCCAATCAGGCTATGCTCGCCAAGCTGAGGCTCACCGGTGAAGCAAGGCTTTGGTGGAAGCAATGGTGCATAGATCAAGGGATCGCGGAATGGGAGAAGCTGAAAAAATCCATGCAGGAAAGATACTTACCACCTACGTATCACACGTAGAAAATGAATGAGTTCTACGAGCTAAAACAGTTGGGACTCACTCTTGATGCATACTATTCCAAATTTGTCTCACTTCTTAAGTATGCGCCACAGATGGACATGACACAACAGGTGTCAAAATTTTGTGTTGGTTTAAACCTGCCAGTGAATACCCATCTCAAATCTATGCGCCCATCGGATCTACAAGACACACTCATTCGAGCTGTCCCTATAATTCAGGAGGTGTAGGCTAACCAAGAGGTAACAAAACTTGGTCTTATAATGACCCGAACAGAGGAGCATTCATGCCTGAAATGAAGAGAGTTCAAGGTCAGAATCAGGGACAAAGAAAGAAAGAAAGGACTAATAATGTCAACAACTTTGTCCCTACTCAAAGAAATGGTTGAAACCTCCGTTGTTTCCACTGCAATGAGCCCGGTCATTTCAAGAGGCAATGTCCCAAGCTTGGAGGAGGACATCGCCAAGCACCTTTCCAAGGAACTGACTGTGGTCAGGGAGCCGCTACCCGAGGCAGAGGAAGAACCGCCTGCATTGCCAATAGGCAAATGTGTGAAGAAGAAGAAGATCTGACCATGGAAGCAGAGTTTGAAACGGCGACAGTCCATGCCGCTCTTCATAAGAAAGGGCCGAATTGCCAATTCTTGGTGATTCAGACACCGTCGGACTACCAAGATAAAGGTTTTAAAACCTTGATTGATGGTGGCAGTACACGTTCCTTTATCTCACCAGCTTTGCAAAAAGATTAGGAATAGCCATAGTAGAAGCATCTATCTTGCTTGTGGAATTGGCAAATGGTCGTGAGGTTACTTGTACCAGGCAAACTGCTAAGGTGTAATTCTTTCTGGGAGGAAAGATGACTTCGGTCAAATTCAGAGTCATGAATTTAGGTATCCATGAGTGTCTACTCGGAATGGATTGGCTTAAGCCTAATGACACCCACATTCATTGTGGGAAGGGCCAAATTTCCTTTCGAAACTTTGAAGGGGAATTGGTCACAACTCAAGGAGAAGCAGGGAAGCCAAAAATTCAATTGGCCAAGGCATCTCGGATTATAAAGGGAGTCAGAAAAGGACTACCTGTCTACTTGATTAAGCTCAATAAGTTAGATAAGAAATAGGAGTCTAGTGAAGGACCTTCTTGGCTAAAGGAATACGCAGATGTATTTCCTGAAGAGTTGATAGAACTCCCACCTCAAAGAGAAGTGGATCATGAGATCAAGTTAATGCCAAGAGCTGCGCCAATCGCAAAGAGACCTTATAGAATGTCTATCCTGGAAGCAATTGAGCTGAAGGAACAACTCAAGCAACTGCTAGATCAGGGCTATATCCGTCCTAGCAGTTCACCATGGGGAGCTCCCGTACTATTCCAGAAAAAGAAAGATGGAATGCTTTGACTATGTATTGATTATCAAGGGTTGAATCAATCAACTGTCAAGAACAAGTACCCTATTCCTAGAATAGATGATCTTCTTGATCGTCTTCAAGGTGCGAAGATCTTCTCCAAGATTGATCTCAGGTCTGGCTACTATCACATAAGAATCAAGGACGAAGATATTCCAAAGACGGCCTTCAACACAAGATATGGGCACTTTGAGTTCCTAGTTATGTCGTTCGGGCTTACGAATGCGCCTGCCACCTTCAATAGGTTTATGCAGGATATCTTTAGGCCATATCTTGATGATTTCATGCTCATCTTCTTTGACGACACTCTAGTCTATTCTAAACAGGAAGAAGATCATGAACCCCAACTTCGGATTGTCCTTGAAACAATGAGGTCACATAAGCTATATGCTAAGATGAAGAAGTGTACATTCTTCAAGCGTCAGATTGAATATCTAGGATTCATCGTATCAGTAGAAGGAATCTCAGTGGACCCAGCCAAGGTCAGAGATGTGCTAGAATGGCCAATACCAAGAACTGTCAAAGAAATACGCAGCTTTCTTGGATTGACAGGATGGTATAGGGTCTTCATCAAAAACTATGCTTTGATCGCAGCACCTCGATGGACTTACTAAAGAAGCAAACATCCATTGCATGGTCAACTCCCGAACAAACCAGCTTTGATAGATTGAAGCAAAGTTTGGTATCAGCACCTATCCTAAAACTTCTAGACCTCAATAAGGAGTTCGAGGTAGTAAAAGATGCTAGCACGCTTGCCTTAGGATGTGTGCTCATGCAGGAAGGTCATCCTGTAGCATACTCTTCAAGGAAATTGAAGAGTCATGAGAAGAATTATGCTACGCATGATCTGGAATTGTTAGCTGTCATCCATGCTCTAAAGCTTTGCAGACACTACTTGTTGGATAACAAGTTTACTCTAGTGACTGATCATAAGAGTCTCAAGTGGATCTTTACCCAGAACGAGCTCAACATGAGGCAACATCGGTGGATTGAAGTGTTGGAGGAGTATGACTTTGAAATCAAGTACCGACCAGGAAAAGAGAATGTAGTTGCCGATGCACTTAGTCGCAAGGCATTCCTTAATTCTCTAATCTTTCAAAATCCATCAACAGCTAGATCTCTAGCCACAAAGGTGTCCATGCCAAACAACCTAATACTTGAGCTAGCTAGAGAAGAAGCATGCCATGATCCAACATATCAGAAGATGCTAAGGGAAATCTCTATCAAAGACCAGGATCAAAAGCTACAGGTTAAGTATCATGAATTCTGTCAATAGTGGGCTTGTCTACTATAGAACGAGGCTATGTATATCGGAAAGCCAGTCACTTAAGCAGAAGATATTGTGGGACGCTCATGATTTCCCTTTCTCAGGACATCTTGGCTATGCCAAGACTCTCAATGCAGTTAGGAAGAGCTATCATTGGGAAAGGCTTAAAAGTGACGTTCTCAAATATATCACCGAGTGTTTGTCTTGTCAACGTATCAAAGCCGAGCATGTTAAGATGCCAGGCAAATTACAACCACTTGACATTCCCCAAATGAACTCGGAATTCATCAGTATGGATTTTGTTGTTGGCCTACCCCAAGTTTAGAGGGGGGATACAACTCCATCATGGTTGTGGTTGACATGCTAACTAAGGTTGCACACCTTATTCCAGTAAAGACAAACTATAAAGCCTCAGACATTGCAAGATTTTTTTATCAAGGAGATATTCAAGCTACATGGGCTACCAAGAAGAATCGTTAGTGATCGTGATTCTCTCTTCACATCACACTTTTGGAGAGCCATCTTTGAAGCCATTGGGACTCAACTCTATTTTAGCACAGCTTACCATCCCCAAACTGATGGCCAAACGGAGCGAGTCAACCAAGTCATCGAGGATATGCTTAGGGCACACTGCTGTCATGAGCCAAAAAGGTGGATTTAATACTTGCCTTTGGTTGAATTTGCCTACAGTGCTTCTTACCAATAGAGCATTCAGATGACCCCTTTCCTAGCATTATATGGTCATGACTATCGAAGCCCCCTAAACTTGTCAGATCCAACCTTGAGGGTTGAAGCTTCAAGGCACATGTTGGAAGAGATGGATGACCAAATAAAGTCAATAAGATAGGACATCCAAGCCGCCAAGTATAGACAGAAGGCATACACGGATTTGAACCGTCAAGATAGAATTTTCGAGGAAGGAGATATGGTCTTCATTCGCGTACATCCAAAGAAGAGTTTCCTATCCTTAGAAGATTGCAAAAAGCTAAGTCCAAGGTATTGTGGACTGTACAAGATCCTCAAGTGCCTAGGACCTAATGCTTATAGACTGCAACTCCCTGAGAACCTAAAGGTTCATAATGTATTCCATATCAGCCTATTGAAGAAGTATGTACCTAATCCTAACCATGTACTCGATGACTAACAAGTTGTAATGCCTAGTCAAGGAGTCCTTGAACTAAGGCCTGACAGGATCTTAGATGTTAGGGAGAGACAACTGAGATCCAGAACCTTGAGAGAATGCCTCGTCTAGTGGAAAGATTATCCCGAAGAGGATGCTACTTGGATAGATGAAAGCACTCTCAACCATCAATATCCCCAGTTTATCTCGAGATGAGGACATTTTGATTCCTCCAAGGGGGAGAGAATGTAACATTCACGAATCTAAACTACGCATTCTGCATACTAATCTCCTCTTAGGAGGCTAAAAGGTTAGGATAATGGCAAATTTTTTTATTATTATTCCCCTTATCCCCCCAGTCGACTATCGTGCTGGAGGGGAGGGGAATAGCAAGTATGATCAAGCTCCTCGATGGAGCTTGTAGGGCAAAAGAACTCATGCAAAATGACGCGTGGGGGAGGGAGGATCCCCTCCCCTCACCTATTTAATTTGTGACAGAGGCTACAGAGGCTAGAGAGGCTAAGGTGGTAAATGGAAGGGTGGTCGGCTGCCGTGGAGCAAGAAGAAGACGTCGTTAGAAGGCCGTCGAGAGAGAGAGTCGACACTCTGATGCAGGCCAACACACTGATGCTGCCGTACTGGAGGGGAAAGTTGTCGCTGCCGCCCAGAGGAGGGCTGTGAGGCTGCGGACATTGCCATCGAGAGTGGAGGGAGGAGTTGTTAGACTCTTGGTTGCTGCTGTGATAGGGAGAGGAGGAGTGGAGAGGAGGTGTGGAAACGCTGCCGCTGCCGTGAGAGGGAGAGGAGGAGTGGAGACGTTGTCGCTATCGTAAAGGAGGGAGAATCTGCCAACGCCTTCTCTCTCGCTACGTGGGGCTTCCATGGCTTCTCAAGAAGCATCAGAAGCTTCTTAGGAAGCTTCTATAGCTCCTAAGAAGCCCCCTTCATGTGGCCTAGTTAAGGCCCTTTCATATAACACCCCCCCCACAAATTCTTCTCTCGGGCTCCCTCCTAGCCCTGGATCATGTGGGCTTGCTAAAACACCCCCTGCCCCGGGAATCCAAAGCCCCCCTTCTCGTGCCCATTCTTAATACCCTTTCAAGCGGGTTAAACGCCCAGTTACTCCCTGATTTAACCCCTCACTAGCGAGTTATACATTCTCCTTATTTCCTTTTCTGATCCACTAAGACCACGTTTAAGACCCTCCCAAGGTTTAAGCACCCCCTTTTTCGTGAAATCCTCGCTTCCAGGTTTCAAAACCCTTTTCCCATTGACCCTACAAAGTGGGTTTTCTTTAAAAATGAGAGTTTAAGCCCTTAGCATTTCCACAATGTCATTTTTGACGGTTGTAAGGTCCTAATCGTGAAATCCCTACTTCAAGGAAGAAACCTTCTAAAAACCGTTTTCGAAAGATGGTGCAAGCTATCACAAAGGGGAGCTACGTGTGCAAAGGAGATGGCCAAGGACATAAATCTACATCCAAGACGGAAAGGCCGCATTCGCAATGGCTCCTAAGAAAGCACAAGGCACAGCTGCAGGAGGATCGTCTCCTAACATCCACGTGGACATCTCACCACAAGTCCAGGTTTTTCTTCCTAATTTTTATTTTACATCGTTATAATTCAATCGTGCATGGATGATTTTTGGAGATAGGATGCATTTTTTCTTAAATACTTTGGTTAATTTAAAAGAATTAGCTCACGACGGAGGAGTTTGGCCATTAGTATTTTCAATAAAACGAACAAAACAAAGTGAGTAGAAGATTGATATGCATTTCTAGCAAGTAGTTTTCGTGCATTGCAACGAATTGAAATTAGATTAATGTCCATATTTACAAAATGGAATTATGAAAGTACACTCCGATTAAGCATAAAAGGAATAAACCGCATATTGCATTATTGAATATCTTTTGAAATGATTCTTAAAGAAAGTTATTAGCAATCGTAGGAAAATTGCTAGGACTACATGAAGAAGATTTAACTAGGCAAGTGGTCTAAAAACTTAATTTAACGGAAGGGTGTGTAAGTTTTGCATATGACAAATTCATTCGGAAATGAAAGTAGTAAAAGGCTGCAGTTTTAGCATGAATCTTGTTTGCATGTTATAGGATGATTAATTGGAATTAGGCTATAACCTAACGTATGCTTGATCTTAAACCGAAAAGTTAGGGTTTGAAATTCAACTTACGCGTAGACAATGAGTCATGTGGTTATGGAAATGATAGCGTAATTATCTTCAAGAATAGTCAGGTTAAATTGGCATAAACCTAAAACACCTAAAACCGCGGAGTACTCATTTAGAAAAGGGTTAATTCAATGCAACGTATCCCAAGGAACTGACTAGGGTTAGCAAGGTGAAGACATTTACCTAGTTGCACGTATTGCCAAAACTGAAACTCCTATACCCTAAATACTTGCCCACATTCACGGAATGTAGGGACATTAGGACATACTTACGAGAAAAGATCTAGGGTTTTTTCCTAAGAATTTCTCACTAAAAAGATGAAACTCGGAACCCTAGGACCAACAATGTCGGCCTAATGCAATCAGGAATGGATTGTTATATCTAATCATGACACCGTGATTAGAAGGCATCGTTGATGGATAGAATAGTCCCACAGTTTGATGCGACACTTGTGCAACAAGTTGCAGAGTCACATGATCTTGTGATTGGATCACAAGGGAAGTGCCAATTCCTCGGAATGAGGTTGGCAGATTCTTACGTAAGTTATCTTGCAAGAGGATGAATAATCGTCCTAATATAGTATTTTTATTGGGTAAAGATAATTGCTTGGAAGCAAAAGACCAACCAATAATTTGGAATAACATATGAACTTAAAGTATTGATCAAGTCGGGTTAATAGGGTACACCCTAACCTAGAATATAGGGGATCTTGCCAAGTCGGTAGTAATCCCGGATCGAGTGCTGGATGCATTCAGAAAGAAGGACTCACTCCTTAGCAGTTGGCCAACAATAATGACCAATGAAAATGATTGCTTTGTTTGATCAAAGAATTAAAGGTTAAATGGATATCTAATGCTTCAGGATGAAGGCCTGAAGGGAGAGGCAGCTTGAGTTACCCCTGACTGCTTGCCTGACCCTAACCAAGGGGATTGTTAACCGCACCGGGAAGGTGGACCGAACCCATTGCAAGAGGTCTCTCCGTTAAGCGCTACTTGGAGCAGGAGGACGCTTGGGTGCCAGGGGGGCTCTGGCCATAAATCCCTCGCCTTCCGGGCCCTGCACAAGAGGCTAAGGTGACTTGGGATTGGATCTCGAGGCCCGCATACTAGTCTATGGGCAGAATCTTGGATTAGTAATCCCTATGGATTGCTGGATAGTCTTCGGGCGGATTGTCGATAAGCCTACGAGCTGGACTTTATGTATTTTAAAGATAAATATGATAACCTGTTAAAAAGAAACTTGTTTGACATTGCTTTTCTATGTCAAGTGCTATGATTACATGAAGGAACCAGTGCCTAACAGGCTAATTAAGGAAGTTGATTAATACATGTCCAACTAAATGTGTTAGATAATTAAATAACTAAAACAATTTGAGGAAAGTGCGGTGGATGTGGCCATAGGTCCGTCCTATGGATGGGTGGTCCCGATTGGCCGGGAACTTTTCTCAATCAAGATGGACAATAGGAAGATCGTTCAAGAACACGAATAGCAAGAACGTTGACCTAGATCCTAGCTTTGTACCTACTAACAGAACCATCTGCATTGTGCTTAATCTTATAAACCCACTTACATCCAATAGCTTTCTTGCCCTTTGGCAATGATATTAGATCCCAAGTCTTATTGGCCTCTAATGCAGCCATCTCCTCATCCATTGTTGCATCCCAATGAGCATGACCAACAGCCTCCTCAAAATATGTGGGCTCAACATCCTCAATCACTTTCACCATATAAGCATAATGGTGAGCTGCATAACCTTCAAAACCAAATCTGTTAATAGGGTATCTCACCTTGCTAGACCTGCGCACCACTAGATCACTCAATGGAGTCTTTGCATTGACGCGTGCTCTCTGCACAACTGGAGTCCTCACTGAAGGAATGCCAAGCTCATCATTCAAGCTCTTTGAGCCACTGGAGTCTCCATCAAGAACTGCATCAATGCCATCTAACACTATATTCTTTCCTTTGTCTTTACTTGTAGTGCTACTAGATGCACCTGAAGATATAGAGCTACTCCTTAGTCTCCCATACCAAGGACTACTAGATGATGTCTCTGGTCCACTAAGAGTCCGTGATTCTTGCTTTTCAGCCTGCACATGAGTGTCATGATCATCATCATCATCCAATGCATCACCACTAGATGCATACCAAGTGCTCATTTCATCAAAGATGACATCCCTGCTCACTCTGAACTTACATGTGGTAGGGTTATAACAACGATACCCTTTTTGCTCTAAAGAGTATCCAATAAAGACACACTTTTTAGCCCTTGGATCCAGTTTCTTCTGCAACTCATCTGGCACATGAACATATGCAATACAGCCAAACACTTTCAAGTGTGAGACATCACACTTCTTACCTGTAAAACATTCTTCGGGGGTCATACCATGAACTGCAGCTGTGGGAGTTCTCTTCATAATATAAACAACAGTATGAATAGTCTCAGACCAAAAATGCTTAGGCATATTCTTTTCAACCATCAAGGCGCATGCAACTTCTGCAATATGCCTGTTTTTCCTTTTTGCAACCCCATTTTGCTGTGGAATATACCTGCATGTGAACTGTCTCTTTATCCCATGAGACCTAAGAAAATCACTGAACTCATTTGAGAGGTACTCTCCCCCTCCATCTGACCTCGAGCACTTTACTTTCAATCCTATTTCTCTTTCAATTGCAGCCTTGAAAGTTCTAAAGTGCTCAAGCGCTTCACTCTTTTCCTTCATAAAATATACCCACAGCTTTCTAGAACAATCGTCAATGAATGTGACAAAGTATGAACTGCCTCCAAGAGATACATTTTGTGTAGGCCCCCAAATATCTGTATGCACAACATCAAGGATATTTCTACTTACATCTCTGTCATGTGAAAAGGGTTGTCTTTCTTGCTTACCAAACTGACATGCTTCGCATATCTTATGAAATTCTGCAATTCTAAATGTAGGCAAACCTATAACCAACCCTTTGGACTGCATTAATTTCAGCCTTTGTTCATTTGCATGTCTAATGGGTTTGTGCCAATTTTCAATATCTGCAACAACACCTTTTCCTTTAGCATACATAGCAGCATTCATAGTAGGAATTCCAGCATCCAGAGTAAATATACGTCCAACTCTACTTCCCTTTGCAACCAACCTACACTTGTCATTGAAGTCTTCTACAAAGCAGCCCTTTGCATTAAATCTGACTTGCAGCCCTTGCTCTACCATCTGACCGACTGACACCAAGTTCTTTGTAATAGATGGCACATGTAATACATCTGAAAGACTCTTTGTCTTACCATCATGCAAGGACAAGGAAACTTTTTCAATGTGTGAAATTGGGTGGCATGAATCATCACCCGTCTGCACATAACCTGCATTTTGCAAATCTTGCATCTCTCCAAACCATTCTGCATGGCTGGTCATATGATTGGATGCACCTGAATCAACATACCAAACATCATCATGTGTTCCCTTTCCTGTAATAGCATTCAGAATATGCTGCATAACAAACAGACGTTCATTTTTGTCTTCACTCTGTCGTAAAGACGATGCATAGTTTCCTTGCTGCAACTTACCACTGCGAATATCATCTTTCTTAGCATAACATTGGGTTGCAATATGACCTATTTTTCCACAATAGTGACACACAATACCGGAGTTGTTAGAACCTCTGTTCTGCCATCCACCTCTTCCTCTAGAGCTCCCCCTGTCTCTAAAGTTTCCTCTGCCTCCAGAAACCTGCATTTCACCAAACTGTTGATTGAACCTGTTTTGCTGGTTATCGCCACCATGTCCCATACCACGGCCTCTCGAAGAGGATCTTCCACGTCCCCTTCCTGAACTCGAGTAAAATGCTTGGACCTGCTCACCATTTCTTTTAGAGGAATCATCTTGCATATTGATCTCTTCAGTAATCATGAGAGAGATCAACTCATCAAAATCTGGAAATGGCTTCCGTACATATACTGAAGTAACAAATGATTTCCATGCCTTCTCATTGTTAAGGCTACTCAGAGTGGATGAAACCAAATCGCTGCTAAGGCATCTGCAATGCTCTTCACCTTCAAAACATACTCATTGACAGGCATTTTCCCTTTCATCAAGGAATTCAACTCTTGCCTGAGTTGAATCTTTCATGCCTTTGTATTTACTAAAAACATGCTCTCAAAAATTGTCCAAGTTGCATGTGAAGTTTCTGCATTCTTGATATATCCCAGCATAGTATTATCAATTACTGCAGATAGCTAGTATATTACCTTTTTGTCTTTTGCATTCCACTCTTTCCATGCTTTTAACTCATCTGCAGTCGGAGGGATACCCAGCTCTGGCTTCTTTTCTTCACCTGAAACAAATTCATAAAGGCCCTTTCCAATAAGGAAGTTTGTCACACGGAACTTCCATAAAGGGTAGTTGTTCTTGTCGAGCTTCTCAATAATGGGATTTCCACTATTCTCTACCATTATCACAAAACTAATACCAAACAGCAAGCAAATCTTCTGCAACCCTCAACCTGTAGTGCACAGCAATACACCAAATAGCCTTTTTCACTGTCTGCTCAACAATACATGCAATCTACAACTAGTTTGCAGATAAACCTTGTGTTTATTTGCTGGTAAACACCTTTGAACTAACAGATCTGAAATCTGTAACCTATGCACCTATATATGGCAGATACAGCTGAAATTGCAGGATACCTCGAACTGCTGTCCACAACCTTGCGAGTCTAAAACGGGACCTGAAATGACCTCGAATGGCCAAAATAGCAGCGGGCAAGCCCTTAAGGGCATATTTGTAGAATACTCAGCGCTCTTCGCGCACACCAAATCTCACTGCAATCTGAGATTTTTGCTCTGTCATGCTTCCGGTGCCTCCACAGGCACTATCCAAGAGAGAGAGTGGAAGAATGGGAGAGCTTCTTACCCGTTGCTTGCTTGCTCAAACCTTGCTTCTTCTCCTTCACTTCAGCCTTCAAAATCAGCCTGTCTCAGTGGCGCGGCTCTGATAGCATGTCAAGAATCGCATGGTGGAGGGATTTGCTCAAGATGCTGCGCCGAACACACACAGAATGCACAAGGAGAAGCTCACTTAAGAGACAAGAAGAGAGATGGAGACCAAAACGTTTCTTGCTGGTTTCTTCTTCTTCTTCCACACACTTTACAATGTACACAAAGTATAGATAAGATACAACATAAAGGAAAGTGGCCTACTAAGTCAAACAATGCATAACCGACTACACTAGTCGACTGGCGCTATAACTATGCCAGCTATAAATAGGTGTAACAACCCGAATATAATAAGTAATGAGTCAGTGGCTATGTGAGAGTCATAATGACCATGGACGTGCTAAGTGTAGACGTGTAGACCCATCTAACCAGGGAGTCCATCATCAATGTCCGCATGTGTTGAGCTTGTCATCTCAACAATATATTGGGAGATTATGTTATCTTATACATTACTTGTGGAGTTCCTAAAGACAATATGAAAATTTCCATAGTGCTTCATGAAGTGCGGGGTCTTTTGGACTTGTTTTTGGTGATGATAGAAGTATAAAGTAGCTTCATGAAGTGGTGGCACTATATGATATTCAAATTTGATTTATGCAATTTGCCTTGTGGATAATCTATTTTCATATCTAGTTCTCAAGATATTATGCCTTGGCAAAGTGCTATCATGGTTGTGGGAGAGTGTATCTTGAAGTGACTTCTATCTTTTTATTTTAGATTTGTATGTCATGATTTAGAGGGTCAACTAAATTTAACTTCAATTCCTTTGGTACTTCGAGTGTGTGAAGTCACAAAATATCAGTTACATGAGGTATTTTTGAGGAGACAAGAGACTTATGTCACATTCACTGTGAGTACAACTAGTTATCAGTGTGATGTCATCTCTCTTCAAGGAATTCAACTCATTGTCAAGTAAGACAAGGGCAAAAAGGCCAAAGTATGGGAATGAAGGTTCGTGTGTTGTCGCTTGCACCCATAAAATTGTGCCTTCCACCAATCTCATGCCATCATCCTTTGTCAATTTCTTCTTCTCTCTTCATCCGGAATCAGCAAACAGGTTGTGGCTAATGCTGCCATGGTTAAGACAAGGCAAAGGAAGTGTGCAAAGCTTCCTCTGAAGCATGGGTAACAATAGCCGAAGGTTGTCCAAGAGCGTGACGAAAGCTGGAATGATAGTCCACCTGAGTCGACTCCATCAAAGGTCAAGGACTCTACAACCAAGGCATCCTCTACTATGTCAAGTGAGGATGAAGGTGAAATGCTTATGCCTATGTTAGATTGTGCTATTGTTTTGGATACCCATGAGCCTAATGCTAGGGGTTGGTTAAAGAAAATTGGTCTTTTTGGTTTTGCTGAGTTGCCATGGGACGTTTGGATAAATAATGTTCATGCTCAGCAGCAATTGTTATTGATTCTGGAAAGTGGAAAGATTGGTGGCAAGTTATAGCTTACTCCTTCTCTTATAGCTCAAGTCTTCTCTCTTGACTTGAATGATCAACCTAAACATTGGTGGTGTACCGATGAAGCAATACAACATGAATTTGGAGCTACTACTAGTGTCTGCAGTTAACATGTATTGAGACATATTGATCCCAAGAGGAGGTTCTTTATAAAATGGTTTATGCAAAGATTTTTGTTGTTCATTAAGGAAGATATAATCACAAAGGATACCTTTGGACTTTTATGGTATGTTGAGGATGCTGGGATTCCAAATTGGCTGGGAACTCTATATGATAAATTGATGCAAGAAGTTTTATCTCATAGAGCATGTAGTGCAATTTTGTCTCATAGAGCATTTTATGATTTTCTTACTGTTTCTCAGCCTTATGTAGTTCTACAATAGACATTTGTGTCTGAGAATATGGAGGCATTAATCCATGAGAAAGACATGTTGAAGGAGAAATTGGATGGTTTGTAGGCTAAGTATCATCGACTTGTGGACATGCTTGATGGTTTGCAGTAGGTTAAACATGTTCATGGTGTTGAAAATCGGCCTACAAAGGTTGATGAAGGCTGATGTTAATGATGTGTTGCAAGATCTTAACTAGAAAGTTAAGATCGGTTCATGATATGGCTATCTTACCTTTTGGTTCACATGAGCAGCATGATTAAGAGCAGTCAGTTTACTAATTGCCATGATGTTCATGAGCCTACTACTCATGAGTGATTTTGATGTTCCAACTACCAGACTTTGTTTCTTTCTTTGTCTATCATACTTCCATCAGATTATGACATGTATGCCTCTATGATTATGCCTTTATGTTTTGTTTTGACTATCTCTTGAGGGACTTATGCAACTGCAGTAGAAGGCTATAAGTACCCTACTAGAGAGGCTCTACTTATGGTTTTTCTCTCTATCTTACTTTACAATGAAAGGCTACGTGTAAGGCATAATCTTTCTCATTAGGTATGTCAATTTTGGATAAGGCATTTGTACTTCATACATCATGTAAGGGTTCGTGTCATGGCTGTGCCAGCCATCCACCAGGCTACCAGGTGTTAGACATGGTCATGGTCTCACAATATATTGATCATGTATTGTGCCCTTAGCATGTTAGACCTTAGTTGTGTTAGTTCTATGTGTGAGGCAGCCTCTAATTGTCTCATGAAGTTCTTTTCCTCATGAAGTGCAGTTTTTGGATAGTTGTAAAAACGTGACCTAATGAGGCATTTTCGTGTATCCTTGTTATCTATCTGATCATCTCTGATGTCTACTTCCAATGTATGATGGACTTACTCTGAAATATGAAGGATTTGGGAGTCGGCACCATCATTTCTAGTGTATTTGTTCTATTTATAGCATGCTTTAGGCATTATGGTTCTTATTATTTGATTTATAGTGTTGAGTAGAGTAGATCTATGTTGTCATATGATTATTTCTGAGTTTCTATGATTTCTAGGCATGATATGGAGTATTTGCTTCATGAAGTATTCTCTATTCTTTTATGCATTATGCATATAGAGAGGGCAACAACACAGGCAACAGTTGCAAAGTTAAGGGTAGCAAGGATATAAAACAAGAAACGGTTTGACAAAAGACATAGATTTAGGCCAAGAACAATACAAGATGGGGATTGGGTATTGGTTTATGACAATAGTTTAGATAACTAACATAGTGCAATGCATGCCGAAAGTCTCCAAATGATGGTTTGGACCCCATGTAGTAAGACAATTGTTTGATAATGCTACTTATGCAATAAATGAGCTTGATGGGATAGCCATACAACATTTGGTATGAGGGAAAAGAATCAAATTATTTGAGAGGCGGGAATCTACTGCCTATAAGTTGCTAGAATTGGAAGAAAAAAGTTGCCATGATACAAGGGCTAGTCAGGAAGATATGGAAGATGAAGAAGCAAAGGATATGGTTACTGAGGATAAGGATGACTCAAAATCTCATTACAACTAGAACTTTGGCACATATCAGAGGATGTGCAGGTTTAGAGGGGGTGGATGTCGTTGTCAAGTGATTTTTTGAAAACTAAAAAGCCCTAATCAAATTGTAGTTAGGTTTGATTTTTGCTAGCTTAGTTGTTTGTGTGACAGTTTGCTTTGTCATTTCGTAATTGGATTTCATGTGTTTGTTTAGTTTAGGATTTATTTCTATCATTTTGTTTGATTTTTTGAGTGTGAAACTTGATAGCCTTGGTCGAGCTTGGTATTTTTTTAGACAGGTTGAAGGTGGAGTTTGCTAGTGGCTGTCAAACATTGTGGAACATGGTATGTTTTCCTACTGAGATTCTTGCACATCATGAGGATTATGGGTCTAGGAGCACTTCACAAGGCACTTTTTGATGGACTGCACTCAGGGGTTGCCTGCTATTTTCAAATACTTCCATGCCATGGGTTGGAATTATGCAGGTTTTGCACCATCGTTGAGTACTTGCATTGCATGAGGCACGTTGCAGCTATATACAGTAAATCCTAGTTGCACATGCACATGAGAGAGCACCTATCATTGAGCATGCACATTTCTTGCATGCATGATTTTGCGATATTCATCACCAAGTTAGGAACCTATGGATGAGTGTGTAAGGTGATTGGGTGAGTCAAAGGGTCATGAAGGACGTTGCCAATTCTGAGATGGGTTGTTCTTATTTGGTCAACATCTTGAGAACCATCATTCCCAGAGAGATTGTGAGATTATGGGTGGGAGGAGAGGAGTATGACATATTTTTTTTATGAGAGTTGAGAGATGAGGCTAAGGATTAAAATAATCAAGGAACTTTTATTTGCACTTTGCATGACGCACGAGCTTATCTAGATAGGCTAGGCACAATTTCTTCAGTGCATCCATATTTTTTGTGTGAGCATTGTTTGAATGGTAGCATATCATGGATTCGATCAATTGCATGTTTTCTCAAATCAAGAGTGGATGAGCATGAAGTTCTATTTCAAAGCATATTTTGTTGCTAGGGCACATTGCATGAAAAAACATGTTCATTTTGGAGATTCCAAGGGTATGCATTCCACAATGGAGTTTATGGACGAAGGCATACAAAGATGGAAATTTTTGATACATTACCATAGGTTGATAATTGGACACAACAACAAGACTTAATTATTCAAAGCTCATGAAGGCACATTAGAAGTTGCCACATGCCTTAAAGATGGATGTGGAAATAGTTATGGTATAGAAGTAGTTCAAATCGGCATTTTAAAGGAAAACACTACTCAAAAAGAGATGTTATGAGAGTAATGATCGAGTCAAAGAAATGTTTAGAGACTATCTACTAAGCTCACGAGGATGGGTGATCTTGATTTTGTATATTCTATATAGAGGTGAATTGAAGGAAAAGTGGAATTTTATTAGAAGATTAAGGGCAATGCAGATGACGAGAGGCATTCAAGGGACAAAATATGAATTTGTCCAGGATTCTTTCAGTAGCCAAATGTCTGTAGCTATTGCTACAAGTCGAGATATAGCAGTAGCTATAGTCAATGGAAGGCTCATGAGCTGAGCAAGTTTGCGTATGCAGAATAAGAAGAATGGAAAACAATTAAGATGCATAGTATCTCTGAATTGTTCAGTACAAAAAGGAAGAGAAAGGATAAAGGATGGCTATTGATGAAGATGGCAGTAATGGCATCAGATTGCAAGCAGTGATGGTGAAAATATCTTATCAATGTAGAAACATGGCGGCATTGTACTCAAAAGGCAGGAAATTTGACGACCAACATCGGCGGCTTGAAGTGTTGATCGTAGGCAAAACAACATTCTAGAGCTGCAAGGTATGACGAGAGCATTATTGACTGAGATAAAGGTAGCTGTTTGATTTGTGATGACGACAGTTAACACATCAGGGTGGCTTGATTAATCGGGCTGAGATTGTAGACAGGGTCAGCGTACATGATGCAAAGTTGATAGGAAAAATGACAAAAATTATGGTTAAAGCTAGATGACTTTTCATTAATGCTTTTCTCAAATAGGCATTCTGAAACGTTGACTTTTGGCGGCAATAGATCCAGGATGATGGATTGATGGCGGGCAGAGGCTGCTGTGTTTTCGAAAAGAAGAGGAGGCTTAATCAATAGCCTTAAAGGCTATACATGTTAAAAAGCTTTTAGGCTTTTTAATTTTTAAATCTTATTGAAAAGCTTAAATGATGAAAAAGCTAAAGGCATAAAAAGCCTAAGGCTTTTTGGGAAAGAAAAAGCCAAAAGCATATCAGACGGGAGTAAGAATATAAAAAACTATAAAAGGATAAGAGAGTGGAGAGTTAGGGGCCTTCCCCCTTGATTACAATTGTATTTTGTAAGAGAGGAGAGTGGAGGGTCGTATGCTAGAGTGAGCTCTTGTCATGCCAATTTGAAAGTTAGAGCTTTTGGTTGTCGAAGTGCCAAGCGTCAGCTGAAGGTCGTTAAGGTACGAGAATATATTTCACTTGGTTTGTTTTCGAATTGTTGGTATTTTCATTGTGTTGTGGTTGTGTGATACTCTACCCGAATTTGGGTTTTAGTTGTTTGAGCTACAAGAGGCATTGTTTATTGTTTGATTTTTTAGGTGTGGTTTGTGTGGTCTTTGTCAAAACATTTAAATTTTTGTGTTGTGTTGTGTATCCGGCAAAGTGAAATTTCCCCAACCGGCATACCTTAACATCTCGTTATTGGGTTGTGAGTGAGGCTTGCTCTTTATCACTGCTCGATAACATCGTGTTGCTATGTGGACATAGTATGAAAAAACTTGGAGTGCATCATCATCTAACTTTCTTATGAATCTAGAGAGTCAATGTGTAATGAAAGAAGCAGAGGGGAGAGAGAAAGAGAGCTGAGGAGAGAGAAAGAGGACAAGAAGAAGAAGGAAGAAGACTAGAAGAGGAGAGAGAAAGAGAGAAAACATATGAGTTACACCTTAAATACCCCGGTCAGTGTGACGGGTTTCTAAACCCTAGTCACCGCTTGTTACAATCCATCCCCACTCGAAAGCTTTTTGCCCTAAAAAAACAAGGAGACATAGAGGGGAGTCATGGGTGGGCTAAGGGAGGGTTGCAGAGTACTACTCAGAGCCCTTTGACAATGAAGGATAGGTGTGGAGAGACTAGGGACAATATGCAGTCCTGAACCGGTCGGCTGAAGTAAACTGGTCATAACTTTTGATAGGTGGCTCCAAATGGGGCATACTATATGTCAAAACGGAGCTTATGACGAGTACTTTCAGCCTATGTAGAATGCACATGAATGTGATTTGAGTAAGTATAAAACTGTTCTAAAACAGTGTGCAGTCTGCGAGCGGGAAGTGGCCAATTTGGGGCATGTCTGGCTAGTCTTCTAGCCATTGGGGTTCTTGGAGGTAGGGGGATTCATCGAGGATGGTTGCTGGGTGCCAAGAGGCTTCCTCCAAGGGTAGGCCTTGCCATTTGATGAGGTATTCTTTGATGGATCGGGATCGTAAGTGCTTATCTTGCTGCCCAGTGATTGCTTCAGGAACGTATTGAGTGATGCCCTCTTCATCGATGGGGGGAAGTTCTTCCACATAGTCCACTAAGGAGCTTACAAAGGGTTTCAACTGACTCACATGAAACACATTGTGGATTTTGGTGATAGGGGAAAGTTCTAAGCGGTAGGCCAAGTCGCCAACTCTCTTCAGGATGCGGTACGGGCCATAGAAGCGGTGGGCTAGCTTGTTACTGCTGCCCTCTTTGAGAGTGGAGTAGCGGGACTTAGGCACTTTCAAAATGACCAATTCCCCTTCTTGGAATTCCAAATGCCTGTGTCTTTCATCAGCATAGAGTTTCATGTGTGTTTGGGCCTTCTAAAGATTCATTTTGCATTGCTGAAGTAAGGCTTGCATGTGATCCAATTCAGCTTGACTCTAAGGATTGATCTTATCAGTAAACAAGACTATAGGAAGGGGAACCTTATACCCATATAAGGCCTCAAAAGGGAAAACTCCAATGCTAGAGTGTATGGAGTTAATATATGCAAACTCAACCAAGTGAAGCCACGTATCCCAACTGTGTTGTACATCATGGCAAAAGTGCCTCAAGTATGTCTCAAGCCATTTGTTCACTCTCTTAGTTTGGCCATTAGTCTGAGGGTGGTATGCAGTGGATGGAGTAAGCTTGGTCCCCATGGAGGTGAAAAATGTCTGCCAGAAGTTGCTCATAAACTTTGCATCCCGATCATGTACTATGACTTGTGGTAAGCCATGCAACTTGAAGACATTTTCCATAAACTGAGTGGCCACCTGAGAGGCACTATATTGGACCTTAGTGGGAATAAAGTAGGCAGCTTTGGTGAGGCGATCAACTACCACATAGATACTGTTCCACCCTTTCTTAGTCACGGGAAGGCCGGTGATAAAGTCTATTGTGATGTGAGTCCATTTCCCTTCAGGGATAGGGAGAGGCTGCAAGAGGCCAGTGGGCCTGAGTGTACTATCCTTGTTTTGTTGGCATGGAACACATTTGGTCACAAAGTCCTTGATGTCCCTCCATAAGCCTTTCCAATGAAAGCTCTTGGCAATCCTGTCATATGTTTTGAAAACACCCAAGTGATCGGCAGTGGGGCAAGAATGCATTTCTTCCATGATCTTCTATGTGAAGGGGGAAGTGTGTGGGATGACAATCTTGCCATGGGACCAAATAAGGCCATGGTTGAGCTGATATTGGGCGTTTTCAGCCATAACCCCATGCTGTAATTTCTGAAATATGTGGCGGAAATGATCATCTAACAAGTAAGCCTCCTGGAGCTCTTCAACCCAATCGCTATGCAATTCTGAGATAGAGGACACTCTGCATGCCCACATTCGAGAGAGAGAATCAGCCACAATATTATCCTTGCCCCGCGTGTGTGAGATATCAAAGTCATAGTTTTGTAAGGTTGCCACCCATTGCCTTTGCTTAGGAGTCAAAGTAGACTAAGTTAAGAAGTATTGGAGGACTCGGTGATCGCTTTTCACTTGGAAGCGGCTGCCATACAAATAGTGGTGCCATTTCTTGATGGCATGGAGGATGGCCAACATCTCTTGGTCGTATACATTCATTTGCATCTCCTTCTCA
Organism: Lygodium microphyllum; assembly: GCF_053477565.2. Classification (NCBI taxonomy): domain Eukaryota; kingdom Viridiplantae; phylum Streptophyta; class Polypodiopsida; order Schizaeales; family Lygodiaceae; genus Lygodium; species Lygodium microphyllum. Next base: position 23,922,471 of record NC_141136.1, on the reverse strand, counting down.
TCAAGCTTCTGGCTTTCAAATGCAATCACACCATGCTCTTGCAACAATAGTGCACCAATACCCCAACCATTTGTCAAGATTGTGGGAGAGAAGGAAGGAGTCTCACTTGTAGCTTTCTTGCTTGCACAATGGGGGAATACACACAAAGGTGGAGGCTGAAAACAGTTTTCCTCTTCTTAGTTGTGGAAGCCAAAAATAACTCTCTTACAAAGAAATAGAAGAACCCTATATATGGGTCTCAAACCAAACTCAACTAACTAAGGTGGCATACTAACTGAGCCACGAACTAGAGTAAATAAGGATAGCTGTCATGTAGCTATTATTCATGGGCGGTGTACCAACTGACAAGTCGGTGACATAAATACACAACGGTCACCCTGGCGTATCACGAGTGGAGCTCGATATCTCAACACTCCCCCTCGAGCTCAATCCCAATTTCTGCACACCAAGCAGGTCTCTGAACTTGCGCAGCTTCTCTGCGCCCAATGCCTTCGTGAATATGTCAGCTACCTGATCCTCTGTGCTGACATAAACTAGATCAATAAGACCTAGTAAAACCCTCTCTCGCACATAGTGATAATGCACCTCAATGTGCTTTGTTCTAGCATGATAGACTGGGTTATTTGCCAAGTGTATACTACTCATGTTGTCACAATAAATGACAACTGGCCCATCTGTAGACTGATGCATATCATAAAGTAGCTTATGCAACCAAGCTACCTCACATGCAGCCATTGCTGCACCCCTATACTCAGCCTCTGTGCTCGACAAGGCAACTGTAGGCTGTTTCTTGCTGCTCCAAGTGACTGCAGCACTCCCAAAAGAGAACACATATCCACTGGTAGATCGTCTATCAAAAATACTACCAGCCCAATCAGCATCAGTGTATCCATGCAACTGTATCTGAACCCCAGTCTCATAAAATAGTCCATACTGCAAGGTGGACTTCACATACCTGAGTATGCGTCTAGCCGCATCCAAATGTGGTTTCCTTGGAGCCTGCATAAACTGACTTACCAATCCAACAGCATAGCTCAAATCTGTTCTGGTAATAGTCATATAAATCAAACTTCCTACTATGCGTGCTCAGCTTCACATTCTGCTCCAAAGGAACTGAAATAGTCTTACAGCCTATCATCCCATATTTGGACAGCATGTCCAATCCATACTGCCTCTACAAGAGCTGTATCCCACTTGGTGATCTAATCACCTCAATGCCCAAGAAATAACGCAGCTCTCCCAAATCCTTCATCTCAAACTTTTGCTTCAATAGCATTTTCACATGAAGGATATCTTCATCACTGTCACCTGTCATAATCAAATCATCAACATAAATGACAAGTAGCATAATACCTTTCTTTGTTTTTCTCACATAAAGTGAGAAATCTGCCTTGGAAATCTGAAAGCCAATAGTGACAAGATACTGTCCTATCTTGTCAGACCATGCTCTAGGTGCTTGCTTCAAGCTATACAAGGCTTTTTTCAACCAGCAAACAAACTCAGGATGAACAGCATACACATAACCTAGTGGCTGCTCCATATAGACCTCTTCTTGCAAATCACCATGCAAGAAGGCATTCTTTACATCCATCTGATGTAAAGAACATCCCTTTGATGCAGCCATAGCAATGACTGCTCTTACGGTTGCCCTCCTTGCAACCGGACTGAATGTTTCTTCATAGTCAATGCCATATGTTTGTGCATACCCCTTGACTACTAATCTTGCCTTGTATCTGTTCACAGAAACATCTGCATTGTGCTTCACCTTATAAACCCACTTATAGCCAATTGTATTTTTACCTTTAGGCAAAGGTACCAATTCCCATGTAGCATTTGCTTCCAAGGTATCCATTTCTTCATCCATGGCTTTCTCCCATTTTTCTTTTCCCATGGCTTCCTCAAAAGAAGTGGGTTCTGGTTCCTATATCACTTTAACCATATATGCATAGTGAATGGCTATAAGTCCATCATATTTCAGCCTATCCATAGGATACCTAGCTCTGGTAGACCTGTGCAAAGTAAGTTCACTCCCAGGTGCTCTCAAAACATCCCTGGTCTTCCTTACTCCAGGTGTAACAATAGAAGGAATACCCAACTCATCATCAATGCTCTGTTCTGAGCCACTGGATTCACCATCCACATAAGAGTGACCTGCATTCACATCAAACATGGGTTGATCAACCTTCTCTTTTCCTTTTCGTGACACCTGCATACCACTATCTGCATTGCTTTGAGAAGATTCTCCTAATCTCAATCTGCGTGTCCATGGCGAAGAATGTGACCCACTGCTAGAGGACGCTCTAGGTCCACTAATATTTTGTGACTGCTGCTGTGAATTCTGTGCAGCATTACCATTTTGTGCATCTACATCATCAATCACATTTACTAGTTTATACCAGCTACTCATCTCGTCAAAAACAACATCTCTGCTCACTGTAAACTTACGAGTAGAAGGGTTATAGCATCTATACCCTTTTTGCTGTAGAGAGTAACCAATAAAGATGCACTTTTCAGCTTTTGGATCCAACTTGGATCTCAGCTCATCTGGCACATGTACATAGGCAATGCAACCAAAAATTTTCAAATGAGAAATATCTGGTTTCCTACCAGTATACCTCTCCTCTGGAGTCATCCCATGTATTGCTGCAGTGGGAGTCCTGTTCATTATATAGACTACTGTAGCAACTGCTTCAGCCCAATAAAAATTTGGCATGTCTTTTTCATTGAGCATGGCACGAGATACCTCTCCAATATGCCTGTTTTTCCTTTCTGCAATTCCATTTTGTTGTGGGGTATGACTGCATGAATATTGCTGCTTTATGCCATGCTCCTACAGGAACCTTGCAAACTCATTTGAGAGGTACTCTCCCCCTCCATCCGACCTTAGGCATTTTATTTGCAGACCTGTTTCTTTTTCAGCCATAGCTTTAAGAGTTTTGAAATGCCCAAAAACTTCACTTTTCTTTTTCATAAAATACACCCAAACTTTTCTGCTATAGTCATCAATAAAAGTGACAAAATAATGATAGCCTCCAAGAGATGCAGCTTTAGTAGTCCACACATCAGAGTGGATTAATTCCAATGGCTTCTTACTCTCTTGAACATGTCTAGGAAATGGTTTCCTTGCCTGTTTTCCAAATTGACAGGCTTCACATACCTTATGCATTTCTGCAACCTTGAATTTAGGCAATCCTGCAACAATATTTTGGGCCTACATTGATTTAAGTCGCTGTACATTAACATGACCAATGCGTTTATGCCAGATATCAATATCTGCAACTATACCGGTCCCATGTGCAAACATTGCTGCACTCAATTCAGGCATGTCTGCATCCAACGTAAACATTCTGCCCTTCTTCTTTCCTTTTGCTATCAAGCGACCTTTATTTTTCATATCCTCAACAAAGCATCCATGAGGATTAAATCTGACCTGCAAGCCCTGCTCAACCATTTGACCAACAGAAACCAGATTCTTGGTGATATTCGAGACATGAAATACATCGGACAGGTATTTCTTTTTTCCATCCTGCATAGACAAATGAATTTTTCCAATCTGCACAATAGGATGTGCAGTATCATCACCAGTCTCCACAAATCCTGGTTTTTCCATTTTCCTTGCATCCTCCATCCATTCTGCATGACCTGTCATGTGGTTTGATGCACCTGAGTCAACATACCATACATCATTGCTGTCTTCTGCACTTGTCACAGAATTGTTCATGTGCTGCACCATAAACAAATGCTCATTTCTGTCATCACCCTGTCTACTAGAAGATGCATAATTCCCTTGTTGCAGTTTTCCATTCACGATGTCATTCTGCTTTTTATAGCAGTCTTTAGCCATATGACCCATTTTACCACAGTAGTAGCATTCAACATTACTGTTTGCATTTTGGCCTCTTTGCCATCCACCATGACCTCTTTGGCTCCCCCTGCCTCTAGAGTTACCACGTCCTCCTCCATAGGACTGGTTTTCTTGAGTTTTTTGTATATTCTGATTTCTACCACGGCCTCCATATCGGGCTCCTCTACCTCTGCCTCTACCTCTTCCAGCATTTGAGTAGAAGACAGCTTCTTTTGAAGTTCCTCCTGAAGAAGATGCACCACCATTTCTCTGCTCCTCAAAAATTAGAAGAGCAATCAACTCCTCAAAATCAGGAAATCTTTCATGGACGGAAATGGATGTTCAGAACTGTGCATAATCCTTTCCTAGACCATTCAAGGTCACTGAGACTAAATCATCATCTTCCACGGGTGACCCAATGGAAGCAAGTGCATCTGCAATCTTCTTCACCTTCATGTGGTAGTCATTGATGCTCATACTTTCTCTTTGCACATTGTGCAACTCTTGCTTGAGCTGCATTTTCCTGGCTTGCGTATTTGTGCTATACATTTTTGACAAAGTATCCCATGCCTCCTTTGACGTACTTGCATCTTGAATATGCACAATCATAGAGTCTGAAATGCTGATAGACATCCAGTACATAACTTTCCTGGCTCTCTCATGCCATGCTTTAAATGCCTGCATTTGCTGTTGATTAGGAACATCAGGAAGAACTGGTTCTTCTTCATTTCCTGCAACAAATTCCCAATATCCTTTTCCCATAAGGAAATTTGTCATTCTAAACTTCCATGCTTGGAAGTTGTTCTTGTCAAGCTTTTCAGTGACAATCTGTGAGAGAGAATCAGACGCCATTACAGAACACTGTAAAAAATTCTGTCACTGCAAAGAACACAGCTTCAGCCTCACAAAGGCAAATCTGCAAAACTGACGAAAGTGGTATTTGACCACACAGTCACTTCCTAGTGACGATTTTGCATCAACAGGCAACAGGGATGATTCTGTAACTCCCAATGTCTCTGCGCACAAGCATACGATACAATTTCTACAATAACTTTTCACCGACCTGTAGAACAGTGGCTGCACAGCATAAAACTGGGCCTTTTCCTGAGTGCGTGTAGAAAACTTCCGCCTCCAAAACAGGCCCCGAAATGGCCTCAAATCAAAAAAACAGGGTCGCCGAGGGCTAAAGCCTAGTCCCGCAGTATATACTGCCCTCTTGCTTCACCGCGAAGGGCGTCTTAACCTGAGACAATGCACTCTTGCAATTTCCGGCTGTGCTACCTGCAGAGATCTGCTCCCAAAACAGAAAATGAAAGTAACACTGCTCCTCTTACCAGAACACCGCGAGCTTGGCTTGCTTTCTTGAGCTCCTTACCACGAACAAGGCTCTGATACCATGTCAAGATTGTGGGAGAGAAGGAAGGAGTCTCACTTGTAGCTTTCTTGCTTGCACAATGGGGGAATACACACAAAGGTGGAGGCTGAAAACAGTTTTTCTCTTCTTAGTTGTGGAAGCCAAAAAGAACTCTCTTACAAAGAAATAGAAGAACCCTATATATGGGTCTCAAACCAAACTCAACTAACTAAGGTGGCATACTAACTGAGCCACGAACTAGAGTAGTTAAGGATAGCTGTCATGTAGCTATTATTCATGGGCGATGTACCAACCGCGTCTGCAACTGACAAGTCGGTGACATAAATACACAACGGTCACCCTGGCGTATCATGAGTGGAGCTCGATATCTCAACACCATTGGCATCAGAATGAATGGTAAAGAGCTTAGAGAAGTCAAGGCAAACAAGGATGGGGGCTGAAGTAAGCGCGTCCTTTAACTGTTTGAAGCTATGATTGGCAGTGGCATCCTAGAAGCATGACTCTTTTTTCAAGCGATCAGTCAAAGGTGCTGCAATGGTGGCATAGTTGATGGAACCTAGAACGGGCCAGCACTGGCTCGTGCACTAGTCGGACCTCTATCTCACGCGCTCAACAACCCCACGGCCTCGCGGCCAGGAGCGTTGATGACACATACATTGCCTTCCTAAATGTCTTGCGTTTGTATTACGTCGTTTGTAGTCCACTCTTCTCTCACCCACTACTCCTCAGAGGGAGTCCCTTACACATTGCCTAATGGCACGAAACACAGACATAGGGGGTCCTCCAACGGCTGAATGCCGCCACCCCTCTGCGACTCTCCTACACCTTGGGGATTGGCCCCTCGATGTGTCGCTCAACATATAAACATGTCGCACAAAATCTACTCAAGGTACCATTTAATCGTATACAGGAATGTACCATTGTCCTTACTTCTCTTTTCCCTAGACCCCACGACTAGCCTATGGCTTAGGGTGTCCTGTCTCTCACTCAACGTGGGTCAAGGTCCTAATGAAAGCAATTGTTGTGCATCCAGGATTTCTGATACCTTTAAATATTTTCATGACTTATGCATATTGTGGATGCCAAGTGCTCAAACAATTATAAAATCAATATTGTGCACATGTGGAAAACATCCTTTCAATGATTTTCAACTACCGTTCTTATGTGGCGTTGCACGAACCTAGCACCAAGGAAACCCTCGTGCTACTAGGCTCTTATTTTATAATTATTCACTGATCTATATGGCATGCAAACAAGGCAGCAATCTTTTCATTATGTTACTTCGCATTTAGACACATTCTAACCACTCTACCCTTCCATCGATCAAATGTTGTATTGTTGTATGGATTTATAGGGCATTTTGCCATCATTTTGTGTAAAAAGCGGGAAAAACACACTAGAACAAGAAGGTGGGGTTGAACTGAGGAAAATACTCATGCTTCAGTCCCCACAAACATTCACAAACATTGTTCTTAATTTTCATTAATTTTCCGCACCCAAAATGCATTTTTCCCTATTTTTAGTGATTTTCCTCTATTTTCCTTGTATTTTTCCTTATTTTCTGCATTATTTAATTACTTAAAATTCAAAATAGGTTATGGGCTGTGGCCCTTAGTTCCTTCTTGCAGCAAAATTGAAAATTTAGTTGGTGTTCCTATTGATTCTTCCATTTTTATACCCAAAAACATCAATTTTCCTTGATTTTCCATATTTTACGTGTTTTAGTGTATTATTTTGAGCCACAAGATGCATGTTTTTCTGATTTTCTGATTATGAACAACAAGTACTCATGGAAAACAGCAACATAAACAATTTTTAGCCCACATGAACAACGCTTTATCAATCAAAAGCCATGAAATCTCAAATTTTCCTTTGAAAAAATTGAATTACCGCTTATTTGCGTGTTTCGGGTTTCATGTCCATGGCTGCAAATCTGAAAATCAGCAGCACTTCATGCTCATGATGATCACAAATCACCATTTCCAGCCCGTGGAGCAATCCGATCCATGCCGGACAAGCCTCCACCATTCTTTCTTCTTCCTTCTTCTTCCCACATGAACTTGCCTTTAGAAGAGAGAGAGGGAGGAGAGAGAAAGACTAGATTTCCATCTCAGCATTCAGGCCATCAATTGAGGAGCGAAGGACGGCGATAGAGTCCACAGACAGAAGGGAACGAAGCCCCATAATCCATTAGGCAGGGTGTTTGTAACAGCCATGATGCCCTCTCTCCATCCATGGCGCATTTTTCGGCGCCCTCTGTTGGCCACGTTTTTTCATCTCTCTCATGCCCACGATTCTTCATATTGCATGCTTTTTGGTTGGGGGGTTAAAATTCCCCCAAAGGGCACCCCCCCTTTGGTCCATGTTGTGGCCACCCTTTCAAATCTTGACCAATTCTTGGCCATTTCCCCGTCCGGACTCGGAATTGAACTCTGAAAAATCCTGGGCATCCGGCTTGGCATCACGCATTGGCTAGTAGCTCGTGTCAACCCACACAACTATTTGAAAAATTATGAAAAATCAACAAGTGTCGCTCGGGCACCTTTAAAGCACTTTGGTGCTTAAAATCGTCCTAGATCGAGCCGCCGCCTTTGACGGTGAATATTTTTCCCTTGATATTCATAAATTTTAGCTATTTTTAAGCACTTTCCGGCACCAAAATTCCGCTCTCAATAGTGCTTAATGAAGTGTCTGTAAAATGAAGAGAGACCAAGGAAGCCACGCAAGGAGGTGGTGGTGGAAGGAGTGGGTCAATCCTTAACACATTGCACCATTTTGGGGTCAGCCTGTATACCATTTTTGCTCACAATGTGTCCCAATTACTCCACAGATGTCTGCATGAATATACATTTTCTTTCCTTAGCATAGAGTCGATGCTCTCTCAATATGTGAAACACCCTCCGAACGTGCTCCATAGATGACTTGCTATAAATGAGGATGTCATCAAAGAAAACAAGCATGAACTTGAACAAAAAGGGTTGTAGGATTTTGTTCATGAGTCTTTGAAAGGTGGCAGGGGTGTTAGTCAACCCAAAAGGCATCACAAGAAAATGGTAAAGTCCACGATCAGTCCTAAAGGCTGTTTTGACCTCATCTCCTGCCCGCATTCGAATCTGATGGTAGCCAGAACGCAAGTCAATCTTAATGAAGAAGCATGCATTTTTAACTCATCTAGGAAATCATCGATCCGTGGGATGGGATAGTGGTTCTTCACTATAATTTTATTCAAATCTATATAACACATGCGAAAGGAGCCATCTTTCTTTTTTACTAAGAGGACAGGGGATGCATAGGGGGAAGAACTCAGTTCGATGAAACCCATCTCCAGCAACTCCTTGATTTGCTTTGCAACCTCTTCACACTCACACTTGGAGAGTCTATGGGGGGGTTTGTTCACTAGCTTGGAATGGGGCTCTAGATCAAGTGGGTGGTCCACTTGTCTCTTGGGAGGGAGGGATGTAGGCATCTGAAATAAGTCATTGTATTCCTCAAGTAAGGCCTGCAAGGTAGAGTCATATGATACTGTGAAGGGCTGATCAGAATTGTCCTTATTTAATTGCAAAACAAAGATTTGTGAGCATTTCTTAAACTCCCGTTTGAGTTGCTTTGCTATAATGAGCTAAAAATCAGCATGATCTCGAACTCCCTCTAGGTGGATAGGCTGTCCATGGATCATAAACTCCATGTAAAGCTAAGAGAAGTACATAGCAATTTTCCCCAATTGTTTCAGCCAATCACAGCCCAAGACAACATTAGTGGGGCCCATATCGAGGGCAATCAGATCAACCAGTGCCACATAGTTTTCAGCCAAGCATAAGGGGACTGTAGGACATACATGTGTGCTGATTTCTTCTTCTCCATTTGCTACTTGGATCTTCAAGGGGTGGTGTAATGCCATAGGAATACATTTCAACAAGTCAATGGCTGATTTATTGACAAAACTGTGAGTGCTTCCACTATCCACAAGGATAAAAACATGCTTCCCATTGATACTGCCTTGAATGCGAAGGGTACTAGGGCTACGCGAACCCGTCCAAGCATCCAAGGAGATCGAGCAAAGGGAAGTGGGAGGTGGGTGGGATGTTAAATCAAGTATCTGTGAGGGCGCACCGCCTGGGTCAAAGGGAAACCCATCCTCCAGGTCATAGAACTGCTCATGATCAACATCCTCTGTGGGCTCAGTCTGGTCAATGGCCAGGTCATCCTCCTCATTGTGCCAATCTTCCATGACATACATGCTATAAACTTTAACCTTAGCTGTCTTGTACGGGCATTTGGAGGCATGATCAGTAGTGTACTTATCTCCACATTTAAAGCATAGGCCCTTTTCTTTCTGTTTCTTGACAACATCTGGGGAGATGAACTGTTGACTACTGGATCCATGGGAAGGTGATGCAGTGGACTGTTTATTTTTAGCATATCGATTTTCAAAGATCTACTAGTGGATTCATGTTTTCTCTTAGTAGTGTAGCACTTACGTGGAGTAGCAAAAAGTTATCTACAATTTTTTAATTGAGTATAAAGGCTGAGTTTAAAGAGGATGCCATGGAAGCATGTAAGGTGATATGGTTCCAAAGTTACTGAATGACTTGGATGTGCATGTAAAGAAGCTAATTCCCATAGGAAGCTAGGCATGAAATGATATTACCATAGCCAAGGTGGCTAGGCATGAAATGATATTACCAATGTTGGTTGAGAATCAAATAATGAGAGGCTATAGCATGGTATGCATGCCAAGCTATGGTGGTCAAGAGTATTCACCCTCTTAGACAGTGGGAGGTTGAGACCTCCAACATATAATGTTGTAAACTGGCAAAAAGATGCTAGGATAGTTAAAACTTAGCCTTTTATACTTAACCCTAGTAGGCTAAATGTTGGCTAATGCATTTAGGCCCTTTTACTCTATTACAAGCCATCCCATCCTAGAAGAGCTTTGTCCTCAAAGTTAAATTTGGGAACAAGATACAAGGATGTGTATATCAATAGCTTGAAATAGATGAAGTCATATTGAAATAGGAGTCCATGTTGAAGAATACTAAATAAGTCAATGAAGAAAGATCATGTAAATGGAACAAATTGTTGTAGGCTGTCCAAAATAGGTTGTAGTATAACTTTGGTCATATCTTGAAGTATAAGTGTTTGATTTCCATGTATGAGGTATAGAAATATAGAGGAAAATATGTAGTATCCAACCATGCCATCAAAATCAAATTTTGATGAAGATAAAGCATTTAAATTTAGAACACAAATTTATTACAACAAGCTGATTACTGTCGAGTGAATGAACTATCCTCTTGAAGAAGCCATGAAAATTGTTCCAAATATGAAGCATATTGTTGCCAAGAAGATTCTTCCATAGGCAAACCCTTCCACTTAATAAGACACTCCACAAGAACTCGGCTACTTAGGACTTTCTCCCACTTACCAATAATCTTTTCAGGTTCATAATAATGATCAAACCATCTTCATCAAGGGGAGGTAGTTCTTCCAAGAACTTGGATTCCAAGGCCAACATACTTCTTAAGCTGAGAAACATGAAAGACATTGTGGATGTGTGTAGTCTCAGGGGGTTCAATATATATATATTCTCTATATAACGTGTATTCATAGCCTATTTATAAATATCCTAATCTGTGAATTTTTCTTAAATAAAACACAACCCTTTTCTATTGAATTTGTAAGTAAACCCTTTACATGACACCCTTTTGTATGTTTAAAAAATGTATAAAAATGGTATTTTAAAAACCCCTTATTTTGAACTCACGTTATATATGCATATATTCATGAGTGACCCCCCCGAGTGTGTAGTTGAAGGTAAATCAAGTTGATATACAAGATCCCCAACTCTCTTAACTATTTGGTATGGACCATAATACCTATGAGCGAGTTTATTATGTCCTCCCTTAAGAAAAACATAATGAGATTTTGGGACCTTCAAGAAAACTCATTCACATTTATCAAACTCCAAATGTCTTCTTCTCTCATCCACATAAGCCTTCATTGTCTCTTGAGATTTTCCAATGTTGTCCTTGCATTGCTTCATAAGAGTCTCCATCTTCTCTAACTCTTCACGAGCATTAGGATTTACATCATCATGAAACAATGTGGAAGGAACTTGAACCTTGTAACCATATAATGCTTCAAAAGGAGATATTCCAATACTCCTGTGATGAGTATTATTATAACAAAATTTTGCAAGATGAAGCTAATGGTCCCACATGTGCTTTGTGTGTCATGGCAAAAATGATAAAAATAAACTTCTAGCCATTTGTTGATCTTTTCAATTTGCTTGTCTGATTGTAGATGATAAGTTATACTAGGAGTCAAAATAGTCCCCATAGAAGGAAAAAACTCCTCCAAAAGTTACCCATAAACTTGGTGTCACGATCAGACAAAATCTTCATTGGCATTCTATGAAGCTTAAAGACACATTCCATAAACTGATCAACCACTTGCTCTGCTGTAAATTGAGCCTTTGTTGGAATGCAATGGGCTGATTTAGTCAACCAGTCTACCACCACATAAATGCTATTCCACTCATGCTTTTTTGTAGGCAATCCTATCATGAAATCCATACTAATATTAGTGCACTTTCCATAAGGAATAGGTAGTGGCTAAAGCAAACCATTGGGTAGAAGTGTGGAATCCTTATTTTGTTGACATGGAAGACAACTCATGACATAGTCTTTAACATCTCTCAAAATCCCTTTCCAATAAAAGCTCTTATGAATATTACCAAATGTTTTGAACAAACCATGATATCCCGCGAAGGGTGAAGAGTGCATCTCTTGAAAAATGTGGTATTTGAAAAGATGATTGAGGAGTCAAGAAAACCCATCCTTAATACCATAAAAGACCATTATGCCATTTATAATTTGGATACTCTTCTCCTTTTCCTTGCTGAAATTCTTTCATCATTTTTTTATGCTTGCACATCAAGCAAATACTCTTCTTGAATGTCATGGATCCAATCCTTATACATGGTTGAAATGGTAGAGATAGAACATGCCTCCATTCTTGATAAGGCATCCACCACCACATTGTCTTTTCCAGTCATATAAGATATCTGAAAGTCATATCTTTGAAGAGTAGGTAACCATGTTCATTTCTTGGGAGACAAATTTTGTTGTGAAGGAAATTATTTCAACACACGATGATCACTTTTGACCTTGAAATGGATGCCATAGATGTAATGATGTCACTTTTTAATAGCATGTAATATTGCCAAAATCTATTGCTCATAAACATGTAATTGATGCTCATTGTCATCAAGCTTTCGGCTTTTATAAGCTATGACTCCATGGTGTCAACATAAATAGCCCCAATTCCTCTTCCACTAGCATATGCACATATGATAAACTCCTTAAAGAAATCCGAGCATACAAGGATAGGTTCTGAAATCAAGAGAGATTTCAGCTCATTGAAACTTTGATCGGAGATGGAGTCCCAAAAGAAACCCTTAGTTTTTAATCTATCCACCGTCAATGGAGCTACCACATGAGCATATTTCTTGATGAACCTCCTATAGAAGGATGATAGCCCAAGGAATCCTCTCAATGAGGTTGCATTCATAGAAGTAGGCCATTGTTTAACACATTTTACCTTATTGGGATCCACTCTAATGCCTTGCTCTCCCACAACATGACCTGAGTATTCAACTTCATCTTCCATGAAAGAACACTTCATCATCTTGTCAAAGAGTGCATGTCTTCATAATGTGTCAAAGACCTCTCATATATGCTTCAAATGCTTATCCTTGGATTTGCTATAAATAAGGATATCATCAAAGAAAACAAGGATTATTCTGAACAAGAAGGGTTATAATATTTTATTCATGAGGGCTTGAAAAGTAGCGGGTGCATTGAAAGTCCAAATGGCATGACCAAGATATGGTATAACCCTCTTTCAGTCCCTAAAAGCTGTTTTGAACTCATCTCCTTTCTTTATTCGAGCTTGATGATAACCCGATCAAATATCTATTTTGGTGAAGACCTTTGCATCTTTAAGCTCATCCAAAAGATCATCAATTCAGGGAATAGGATATATATTCTTGATCATTAACTTGTTCAAATCCCGATAATCAATACATTCTTCTTCTTGACTAAGAGCACAGGAGAGACAAACGGTGATTGACTTTGTTGAATTAAATCCATTTGCAACAATTCTTTGACTTGTCACTCCACTTCTTCCATGTCAAACTTGGATAGGCGATAGGGAGGTTTGTAGATGGGCTTTGTGTTGGTGGGCAACAAATCAATAGGATGGTTAACCTCTCGCTTCATTAGGGGAGTTTTGAGGTCTTGAAAATGCCTTTTAGGAGATAGAAAGAGAGTGCTCTAGACCAATAGGAGCAAATCTCCGTAACAGAACTTCTATTTTTAAAAATGCAAAAAATTATTTTAGAAAAAGATACATATATAATAATATTATGAATTTGTATTATCAATATCTATTTTTAGTCTCTTATATTCGTGATTATGACATTCTTTGCATTAATGATATACATTCCTAGCCACTTTTATTTAATGATATGTTTGAATTAATGATAATGATATGTTTACTCTAAATTAAAATTAGTAAAAAGCTTGGCACATATTTTTGTTCCTCCTTTCTTTTGTCCCTCTTGTGTTTTTCCCTCCTTTGTGGTAGCCTAGTCTCTTCTCTCTCTCTCTCTCTCTCTTTCTCTCTCTCTCTCTCTCTCTCTCTCTCTCTCTCTCTGTGCTATGGATACAAAAATTTGACCTTCAACAAGATGTCCAAGCTCCCAAATCACATCCATATAATCGTTTAACTCATTCCAAAAAGATGGAAGATAGATTCCTACAATCATTAGCAAAGATAGTTGGATCACCATGCAACATGCAAAAGTTGGGAAAAGGCAAAGATATGAGAGCTCGTTCATCTCTGCTTGGAAGGGTAGAATCCGAGATTTCAAGCTTGGAGTAAATAAGAATAGCATAAAAGAGGTTCTGGTGCAACATGTGTTTATGCATAGAGAGCTATATTTGAAACCTGGAAGTTCAAATCTTCCAATGCATAAACCAGATTGTAAGGATTTGATTCTTAAAGTGTTTCTTTACTTGAAATTGGTTTAAGGTTTTCTATCATAACATGTTTTCATTTGTCTTGTAGATGTCTATCTCTCTAATCTTGAGGAATGGCAATTGGTCGAGTCTATTGTTGATGTGATTGATGTGATGCATGGCTTGATTGGAGAAGATATGTACAAAGGTAGAAAGAAGACATAGCTTGTAGAGAATGGAATATTCTTCTATGACCATTCTTATATTGTCCCCATGCAGCGTAGCCAATGGGGATCAATATCCCCCCTTCCTTTGCCATATTTTTCAAGCTTTGAGTGGCCTTTTCCAAGTCCAGCTACTAGTGAGGGCTATAGATGTAAAATATTTTTTGAGATACAAAGAGCATTAAAACCTAGTATATCAAGTAGGCTAAGAAAAGTTACTTTTTTCATGCCTATTAATATATTTCTTGACTTCTTTTCTAATGCTGAGATAAGAAAATCAAAGGCTATGCTTTCAATGAAGAGACTAACATATGATCATGTTATATAATTTGTTGATGAGGGATGAGACATTAGGATAGAAGGAAAAATTATCTATAAGATAGATCAAGACTCTATAGCTTGTAAATATATGATAGCTACTCAAAATTTCATCCTTAGTTTTTATTATAGTAGATGGCATTACGTTGGCGGTAGTATGATCGCTTTAGACCAGAATCTTGATATTTTTAACAAAGATCCTATAGTGGATCTTGATGTTTGGTACAATGAGGACATTATTGCAATTCTAAATGTTAGATCATCATGTACACTACATCAAGTGAGGATGAATTTGTAGAATGAAGATATTGAACTACCATACTTATTTGTGTTCTAACTTAATAGCAAAACAAGATATCATAAAATCTAGCAAAATATAAAATTACTTACTTTTCATTTTATGCAATTAGAAGAAGCTCCAAAGATTCAAAGTCGATTGAATTGAACCAATGGTCAAAAGCATTTGCAACAAGCTCACTCCTCATATAGTATGAGATAGATGGATCAAGAACATTAATCTTTTGTTGTATATCGAAGGGCAGATCATGCATTACACATCTAGCAAAGGAATGGAGATAGTAAACATCAACATGAAAGTCCATTGCTAGAAAAATAAGGTGAGTCAAAATAAATTTTGGTAAAATATACCTCATCCCAGCAATAAGAATCAAGTCATTTACTTCTCTCACTTTATTCTTGAGAATTTGAACACAATCAGAGTCCAAAAATACCATATCACATCTTTTGTTAATATCACCAGGTAAAAAGCAAGAAACATTGAAGCCCTTAGGGTCAGCCCTTTCAAGAAGGGTAGATAACTCCTCTTCAAAAGATGGGAGTTATTCTACTTCCTTTTCTTCTTCCTTATTTTTTTAATACTTCCTTCATTTATCTCCTTGCTCTAATGTGGCCTTTTTCTCTCTCATGTTGTCTTAGTTCCTTTACATGTGTAACATCTTCAACCTTCAAACTAAGATCATTTTTCTTCTTTCTATATGAAGGCACATTTAAAATATTGAAATCCTTCACATCAGAAAGATGTACTGGTTCAAGAACCTTTGAAAACGTGTATCTTAATCTCCTAAGAATTATCATGTCTTTATCCATAAGTGTAAGCCTATGTGCATGAGCAGCACAGATATAAGAATATTGGAAAAAATCAATCAAAAAATCCTTTGTAGCCTCCTAAATACAGTTGAGACCTGCCCTAGTCCATCTAAAACTATGTAGACTATGCTTGTCACAGATTTCTCTAACAAGCCTATGAAAAGACAGCTTTGGAATTTCATTAGTCACAACCTTCATTGCACTTCTAATCTCCTTAAGGCACCTCACATGCTGTGAGAACCTTCTTCTTGGCTTTGATTTCCTTGTAAGTTTGGAAGGCTTGGAGGACTGATAGATCTTTGAAGCAAGACATCTAGGATCAACTTTCTACTTCCTTGCAGTGGCCTTAGTTCTAGCCATCTGAAACATCCAAAAAAATAAATAATACAAACAAATTAGGAAAGATATCCTAATCTCTCATATCAATTTATCTACAATCACTAAGTAGCAAGCAAATAGTAATCACATAGTCTAGATCCAATTTCAATAAAACAATGCACAAGATGTATGAAATGCGAAGAGGCATTTTAGACCAAGGATCTTAACACCATATCGTGTTTCATACGATACAAGGGAAACAATCCAGGCTCAAGTCGTATGAAATGCGAGGAGGCCTCACTCGAAAAAGTGAACATAACACCAATTGTGTTTCATACGTCACAATAGAATGATGGTAGGCCTTAGTCATATGGAATGCGAAGAGGCCTCACATGGACAAGAGAAACCTAATACCCATCATGTTTCATGCATGCATATTCTTGCTATATTATTCAAATAACAATATGTGGTATCCAATTACTTAGTAGCTTCACCTAGTACCTTCTAGCAACATTTTCCATCTCACTATAAGGTAGCAAAATTTATATTTCAAGGAATTTATATTTGAAGTTTTATTGTTTGACTCAGGTTTTAGACTACTTTATGGGCAACATTATTTACCCTAAAAATTTCAACTTTGTAATATATATTGTTCTAATAGACACATGCATTTGGAAGATATTGAAAGGTCATAGAGGATATTGAAAGTTCTATAACCTACATGTGCATGTGACATATGAAACGGGAGGATGGCTTAAATGGACAAGAAAAAGCTTACACCCACGTCACAATAGAAATAGTGCATGCCTTAGTGAATGAAACACGAGGAGGCCTCACATGGACAAGAGAAACTTAGCATGCATTGTGTTTCATACGTTCGGCATTTTTGGAGATGATTTGGTAGAAATTGTCAAGGGATTCAGAGCTTACTCATATTTTAGCAAAAAACTTATATTCTCGAGGGTTCAGTGTGTATGCTGGGCAATGAAGCCTTCTTTAGTAGCCTTGCACTGACGAATAATTTTTCACTGCGATCAAATTAGCATTGTGTTGGTCTAGTTGAGCATAGAGAGAGCTTTGTTGTCAAAAAAACTCTTTTGTGGTTTAGAAATCAGGTTTATAAGGATGTTGTGGTTTACACCTGTGGCTACTGTAATGTGTAGTTAATTTTATACGTATTAGAGGGACACTCAAAATTTATCACAGTGGCAACACCAATGATATCCAAACCCTTTGCAGCATTGGCAATCTGCCTTTTTTCCTTCATGGTTTGAAACCAGGTCCTTTTAGGCCTTACGTAAATCTTAGATTCATATTCCATCAAATTTTGAGCCTTGTTTGCTTCCATTTCAGCTTCCTCATTGCCCTTTCAATTCTTTCCTCTTGAAGAATTTCATGAACAGAGTTCTCCATCTCTTGGATCTTTTCATGCCATTCAATTATTTTCTTTGATGGTAATATTCTGTTACTCAACTTTGATCCAGCCCTCTTAGCAATCAATTTCAACAAAGAACGATCCTTTTCAGAAGCAAATGTAATGGCACAACCCTCCAAGCCTGCCCTTGCTGTTCATACCTTAAAAGGACGATGGAGATCATCCTGTGTAACATATGCAAGAGTTTCATTGTCAATCCATTCCATATACTCAGTGACTCCATGTAAAGGCTTTCCCACAAACTCACTAGTCTTTGTATCCACAGTATAGACCGTGTAAACCTCATCACCTTTTATATCTTCAGCATAAGCAAACAACTTGAGAAGCTCGGGAAAACCATACTTATTGCAGATCTAGAGCCCATTCTCCTTCTAAATTGTTTGTAACAAATATCAGATTCACTCCCAAACAACACTTGTCTCTTCTGTGATATTGAACATGAACCAACTGAAGGCAAAACTTTCAGGTAGAGCAAAGCACAACGTCTAAGTATGCACAAAGTAACAAATGTCACACACACAAACTTTTTGGTGGATTCCACACCTTGGATACGCAACAGTATGACAATGTGAAACTATAGACCGTTTTTGCCAAGGAAGTTGTGCCACATGTCACTTATTTTTTCAGCATGATAGTGCTTTTATGACTCCGATTTTAAAGTTTTTTTCATTTTCTTTTTCATTTTAAGTGCATCTCCTCCGAATTAGTGTAGCGTACTTTTTTATCAAATATGTGGTGTTGGTATATATATATGAACACTCAAGTTCGGGTTTTGGTTACTATTTCTTTCACATATCTTGTCTCGTCTTCGACTAGCTATTTATCTTGTAAGCATCACAAGCAAAACCAAGTATATTCTTACAAGAAGCCATTTATTCTCAGGAGCAAGGCTTGCAAATATCAGGTAGCACACTGTTCTTAATATTTTTCTTTGCAATCTTGAATTTTGAGGCATTGAAGATGTTAGTTGATGTTTAAGAGGAGAAAGATCCATCTTGTTAGTTGGTTTAAGAGGAGAGAGATACATCAAGGACTTAGAAATTATGTAATGGTTTTACTTTGTTTTTCTATCAACATTGGTCTAGTACATATGTTAAATGATGTTGTTTTGATGTTTTTGACGGATTGTTTTGTTCAAATTTTCCAAATGTATAAAATATAAATTTGTCAAGTTTTTTTAAAAGTGACATGTAAACCGTGATTTTGTGATTTGTGAGGCGGGCTGAATCATTATTTTTGAGTTTCATAAGTCATAAATGTTAAACAAAGTTTGATCAATGAGACTTGGAATTTCATGTTTCTCTACTACATAAAGTTTTAATTCATTTCATTCATCTTGTATTTCCTAAAATTTTAAAGAAATTTTTCTTTATTCTACTAGATATGAGCAAATGTGGATTTATATTATGCCCCTTATTTTTCTTTTTGTTTTCTGGTTTTTCTTTTGTGAGTAATCAAGATGACTAAAAGAAAGTTGTGTTTAGAGGGAATGGAGGAGGAGAATCTGGAGGATACCTGTGATGAAAAGTTGTTTAATTTTCTTCATGCAACTAGACATTAATCTAGATTTATTTACATCATAGATATGTTCAATGTTCCCTTTGATTTGCAAGAGATTTTGAATGATCTTGAAGATAAACTGAAGGATTTCATGGAGTTTTATGATAGACGTGTGGAAGGCCTAGAGATTGAGGGATTTTTCCATTATAGCGATGTAATGGAAGCCTCCAATGCTACTAAAACAACTTCGCAAACAAGGTTTAGCCTTATTGATGAAGAATTCAAGAAGTGAAAAGAAGAATACCCTTTTCATCAGAATCAGCAACAATGTCTTCTTGTATAGAAGGATGTTGGATTTCTTGCATATCTTCAATATATAGATAGTTGTTCTTCAGATACAATACAAGAGAAGAAGGTGGAGGATATTTCATGCAAATACAAAGAAGTTGAAGAGAAGGGTGAAATGTTTCAGGAGGATATTGAGAACCAATTAGTGCAGGGACTTGATGTTGCTTT
This sequence comes from Lygodium microphyllum, assembly GCF_053477565.2. NCBI lineage: Eukaryota > Viridiplantae > Streptophyta > Polypodiopsida > Schizaeales > Lygodiaceae > Lygodium > Lygodium microphyllum. The sequence continues at coordinate 23,902,811 of NC_141136.1, read as the reverse complement.
GTTTAAAAGTGAGAACATTACAAAAATGGAAGAAAAGGAGATAGATTTGAGTGCAGAGATTGAAACATGTCCTCTTGAATGTGTACCAACATTTCCCAGTTATCTTAAAAAAAAAGAGATATTTATTGCTAAATGATATTCAACACCTTTTTGACCTTAGAGAAGATTATTGTTTGGAAATCCCTGCTGCATGGGGTCAAAATGATAAGAATTTTGTAGGTAATGAAGAGGAATTGCTAGCAACTCTTGATGTTGAGGGAGAGAATTTTCAAGATAGTTATGTAGCCTTGCATTCTTGTATTAATCCGATCGTGGGATATGAAAATGAGGGGATACCTACAAAGGAAGAGTACTTACAAATTCAACATAGATTTGGTATTAATAACATGGGGTATGAAGAGAAACTGAAGTCTCCATTAGAGGAGAAACTAAAAATTTCAATAAATCTATATGATGATAGTCTTCTTGAAGAAGATCAAAATCCTAAGGTATGAAAGATAATTCTAAGATATCCATTGTGATTTATATTAGAGTATGTTATGCATTATAGATAAATATCATTAGGAGAAATATGGACTCTCTCTTTTTTCCCTTAAGGGGTTTCTCTCACCTCTCTCTCTTTAAAAAGAGATTCCAAAATAATATTAGAATAAGAGATCTTCTACAATCAAGAAAATCTCATATTTGTATTTTCAATAGATTTCACCTATTATTTTATTCTCAAACTGTAGGATAAGGCCACTTTTTCTCAAAATCCTCATAACTAAAAATACAATTCTATTTTTTGTAAAAATGGAGCCAATCAATAATATATGACACTTTAATGCCCTCACGACTTTTCAACATGAAAATATATTAGAATCATTCTCATTTTTTCTTCTTAAAGGGGCGAAAGTTAAAAAACAATATAAAATGACGTGCACATCATATTGTAAGATTATTTTTTACCCAAAGACACTTTTTGACTCCAGAGTTTCCTTGTGAGTTTTTATCATTTTTGGACAAGTATATGCCTATTTCTGGGAATTTCTTCATTCCCTCTCAAAGCTCTAGTTTTGTTTGAAATTTTGTGTACTCTTCTCATTCCCTCTAGAATATGGTTCTTGCATACAAATTCTTCTGAAGAAACACTTAGTACTATCTACAATACTCTCTACCCTGCTACAAGCAATCTCAGGAGTGGTTTTGATAGCATTTGCTAAAATCAAATAATCTCTATCTACAACACTCTCTACCCTACTACAAGCAATCTCCCTCTTCAGTACGATGTTATAAGATATCTTCCTCTTCAACACTCTATACTACAAGCATCAAATGATAATGGAGGTATTTTTATTTTTTTAATCTCTATGATGTTATTATTCTTCATAGTTGTTGTTTAATCCTTAAGTGTCAATTCATAGAGAGAGAGAGAGAGAGAGAGAGAGAGAGAGAGAGAGAGAGAGAGAGAGAGAGAGAGAGAAGGGGGGAAGAGAGAGAGGGGAGAAGAGAGAGGATTGTGTGAGATGAACTAAGAAAATAAGTGATAAAGTGATAGAGAGTAAATTAGGGTAGAAGATAAGATGATGTTATTGTTCTCCACTAGGCAAGCTTTTGTATAAATGTGTTTAAATATCTTTGATCAATTCTTCTTGAGAGAGAGAGAGAGAGAGAGAGAGAGAGAGAGAGAGAGAGAGAGAGAAGGGGGGAAGAGAGAGAGGGGAGAAGAGAGAGGATTGTGTGAGATGAACTAAGAAAATAAGTGATAAAGTGATAGAGAGTAAATTAGGGTAGAAGATAAGATGATGTTATTGTTCTCCACTAGGCAAGCTTTTGTATAAATGTGTTTAAATATCTTTGATCAATTCTTCTTGAGAGAGAGAGAGAGAGAGAGAGAGAGAGAGAGAGAGAGAATATTTTGGATAAAAGAGAAGATAAGATTGGATGCTAATAAGAGGTACATTAAAAGCTAAGATTACACGTTGATTAGGGGTTGATTAGGGTCTATCATGACTAAAATCAAGAGAAAGAGACAAGATCCAACTAGGTAAAAAAGAACACAGAAATAGTGAATCAAAGGGGTGTAATTGCGTGATTTGAATGTTAATCCAATTTAAAATTGGTAAATATTTTTCTTTACAAGATGCAGGTGCAGGATGTACCAAGAGAAAGAGAGATATTCACTTTTAATTGGAGGATGAATATGCACCAATGTTCAAAAAAACTGTAGAAAGGGATGATGCAATAAGATACAAGATGCAACAAGAAAGAAATGCAGGGAAAAAAAACATGGACCTTTGGATTGATGGGTGCATTTATCCACCTGATCCAGTCACTTAAAGGCCACTAAAATTTGAAGGGGTTACATCATTTGTAAAGTTCGTTTGTGAAGGTAATGAAGGATTGTATGGATACACATGCAGACTTGTCACACAAGGATTAGTAGGGGTTCATCAAGACTTGACAAATATGCAGACACGATTACAAGGGAATATGCAATCTTTAATGGAAAATGATAGATTATTGGCTGAGAAGGATAGGGAGAACCAGAGCCTACAACAAGCAATGTATGTCATTGAAAATTGTAATAAAAGAAGCTGAGAGGAGAGAGAAGAAGAGCTGGAGAGAGAGAGTGAGCAAGAAGAGGAAGGAAGAAGACTAGAAGAAGAGAGAGAAAGAGAGAAAAGAGGAGAGAAGGAAGGAGGAAGCCATGGAAGCTGGAGATGAAGGTGAAGAGTATGATCTTGATAATAACTGGTTACCCTAATCTGGGGCTCTTACACCTTAAATACCCCAATCAATGTGACGGGGTGTCTAATCCCTAGTCAGTGTGTATCCCGCTTGTTACAATACATTCCCACTTGGAAGGTTTTTGCCCTAAAAAACAAGGAGAAATAGAGGGGAGTGATGGGTGGGCTAAGGGAGGGTTGAAGAGTACTAATCAGAGCCCTTTGACAATGACAATTAGGTGTGGAGAGACTAGGGACAGCATGCAGCTCGGGACCGGTGTGCTGAAGTAAACTGGTCACAACTTTTGATAGGATGGTCCAAATAGGGCGTACCATATGTCAAAATGGAGCTTATGACGAGTACTTTCAGCTTATGTAAAATTCACATGCATGTGATTTGAGTAAGTACAAAATTGTTCTAAAATAGTGTGCAATCTGCGAGCAAAGGGTGGTCAATTTGAGGCATGAATGGCTAGTCTTTCAGCCATTGGGTTCACGGAGGTAGGGAAACTCATTGAGGATGGTTGCTAGGTGCCAAGAGGCTTCTTCCAAGGGTAGGCCTTGCCATTTGATGAGGTATTCTTTGATGGATCGGGACCGTAAGTGCTTATCTCACTACCCAATGATTGCTTCAGGGACATATTGAGTGATGCCCTCTTTATCTATGGGGAAAAGTTCTTCCACATAGTCCATTGAGGAGCCTATAAAGGGTTTCCGCTGGCTGACATGAAACACATTGTGGATTTTGGTGGTAGGGGAGAGTTCTAAGTGGTAGGCTAAGTCACTAACTCTCTTCAGGATCCTGTATGGGCCATAGAAGTGATGGGCTAGCTTGTTATTGTTGCCCTCTTTGAGAGTTGAGTAGCGGGACTTAGGCACTTTCAAAAGGACCAATTCCCCCTCTTCGAATTCCAAATGCCTTCGTTTTTCATCAATATAGAGTTTCATGTGTGTTTAGGCATTTTGAAGGTTCATTTTGCATTGTTGAAGTAAAGCTTGCATGCGATCCAATTCAGCTTGACTCTGAGGGTTGATCTTATTAGTAAACAAGACTATGGAAAGGGAAATCTTAAACCCATATAAGGCCTCAAAAGGGAAAACTCCAATGCTAGAGTGTGTAGAGTTATGATATGCAAACTCAGCCAAGTGAAGCCACATATCCCAATTGTGCTGTACATCATGGTAAACGTGCCTCAAATATGTCTCAAGCCATTAGTTCAGTCTCTTAGTTTGGCCATCAGTCTGAGGGTGGTATGCAGTGGATTGTATCTTGGTCCCCATGGAGGTGAAAATTGTCTGTTAGAATTTGCTCATAAACTTTTATCTCGATCATGTACTATGACTTGTGGTAAGCCATGCAGCTTGAAGATATTTTCCATAAACTGAGTGGCCACCTGAGAGGTAGTATATTGGATCTTAGTGGGGATAAAGTGGGCAGAGTGAGGTGATCAACTACCACATAGATACTATTCCACCCTTTCTTAGTCGCAGGAAGGCCAATGATAAAGTCCATTGTGATGTGAGTCCATTTCCCTTCAGGGATAGGGAGAGGCTGCAAGAGGCCAGTGAGCCTGAGTCTACTATCCTCGTTCTGTTGGCATGGAACACATTTGGTCACAAAGTCCTTGACATCCCTCCATAAGCCATTCCAATGAAGGCTCTTGGAAATCCTGTCATATGTTTTGAAAACACCCAAGTGACCAGTAGTGGGGCAAGAATGCCTCTCTTCCATGATCTTCTGCGTGAAGGGGGAAGTGTGTGGGATGACAATCTTGCCATGGGACCATGCTTGAGCTGATATTGGGAGTTTTCAGCCATGACCCCATGCTATATTTTTTGGAATATGTGGCTGAAGTGATCATCTAACAAGTAAGCCTCTTGAAGCTCTTCAACCCAATCACTGTGCAATTCAGAGATAGGATATACTTTGCATGCCCACATTCGAGAGAGTGAATCAACCATAATATTATTCTTGCCCTGAGTGTGTGAAATGTCAAAGTCATAGTTTTGTAAGGTTTCCACCCATCGCCTTTTCTTAGGAGTCAAAGCGGACTGAGCCAAGAAGTATTGGAGGACTCAATGGTCACTTTTCACTTGGAAGTGGCTAGCATACAAATAGTGGTGCCATTTCTTGATGGCATGGAGGATCGCCAACATCTCATGGTCATATAAATTCATTTTCATCTCCTTCTCATCAAGTTTACGGCTCTCAAATGCAATCACACCATGCTCTTGCAACAATACTGCACCAATACCCCAGCCACTAGCATCATAATGAATGGTAAATAGCTTAGAGAAGTCAGGGCAAACAAAGATGGGGGCTGAAGTAAGCGCATCCTTTAACTATTTGAAGCTATGATCCACAGTGGCTCCTAAAAGAATGACCCTTTTTTCAAGTGATCAGTCAAAGGTGCTGCAATGGTGGCATAGTGCTTAGTGAATCGTCTGTAGAATGAAGAGAGGCCAACGAAGCCGTGCAAAGAAGTGGTGGTCGAAGGAGTGGGCCAATCTCTAACACATTGCACCTTCTTCGGGTCAACCTGTATACCATTGTTGCTCACAATGTGTCCCAAGTATTCCACAGATGTCTGCATGAATATGCATTTGATGTCGTTAGCAAAGAGTCGATGCTCTCTCAATATGTCGAACGTGTGTCAAGTGCTCCATAGATGACTTGCTGTAAATGAGGATGTCATAAAAGAAAACAAGCACGAACTTGAACTAAAAGGGCTATAGGATTTTGTTCATGAGGCTTTGAAAGGTGGCATGGGTCAACCCAAAAGGCATCACAAGAAAATGATAAAGTCCATGATCAATTCTGAAGTCCATTTTGATCTCATCTCCTACCCACATACGAATCTGATGGTAGCTAGAGTGCAAGTCAATCTTAGTGAAAAAGCATGCCCCTTTTAACTCATCCAGCAAATCATCAATCCGTGGGAAGGGGTAGCAGTTCTTCACTATAATTTTGTTCAAATCTATGTAGTCAATGCATATGCGAAAGGAGCTATCTTTCTTTTTGACTAAGAGGACAGGGGATGCATAGGGGGAAGAACTCGGTTCAATGAAACCCATCTCCAACAACTCCTTGATTTTCTTTGCAACCTCTTCACACTCACACTTGGAGAGTCTATAGGGGGGTTTATTCACGGGCTTAGGATGGTGCTGTAGGTCAAGTGGGTGGTCCACTTGTCTCTTGGGAGGGAGGGATGTAGGCATCTAAAATAAGTCATTGTATCCCTCAAGTAAGGCCTGCAAGGCTGAATCATGAGACACTGCGGAGGGCTGATTAGAATTGTCCTTATTTAATTGCAAAACAAAGATTTGTGAGCATTTCTTAAACTCCTGTTTGAGTTGCTTTGATGTAATGAGCTGAAAATCAGCATGATCTTGAACTCCCTCTAGGTGGATAGGCTGTCCATGCATCATAAACTCCATGTAAAGCTGAGAGAAGTCCATAGCAATTTTCCCCAAATTTTTTTGCCAATCACAGCCCAAGACAACATCAATGGGGCCCATATCTAGGGTAATCAGTTCAACCAATGCCAAATAATTTTCAGCCAGGCATAAGGGAACTACACGACATACATGTGTGTTGATTTCTTCTTCTTCATTTGCTACTTGGACCTTCAAGGGGTGGTGTAATGCCATAGGGGTACATTTCAATCGATCAATGGCTAACTTATTGACAAAACTATGAGTGCTTCCATTATCCACAAGGATAAAAACATGCTTTCCATTGATACTGCCTTGAATGCGAAGGGTACTGGGGCTGCAGGAACCCATGTAATGGGCCATAGGAACCCTTCCCTAAAAAAAATTTTAAAAGAAAAGGAAAATTTTCTCAAAATTTTTTACTTCCCTCTCTCCCCACTGAGAGCAGTCAGGGGAGGGGGAGAGAGAGTGGGAGTTGTGGATTGGGAGGGGAGACATGCAACCTCCAGGTGGAGGGTGACCATGCCACCTATCTCCTCCCCTCCCCTATATAAGGGGAGGACTTCTCCCCTCCCTGGGAAAGAGAAGAGAAGGAGAAGGCTATGCCTGTCATCACCGACCATAGGACGTCCCCCAGCGCTGCGCAGGGCCACCCGACTCCATCCCACGCCACCCTACCCCCTGCCGTCTAATCACGCTTTCCGCCCTACGATCTGCTGCAAGGGCAGCCGTCTGACGTACTGCACCGCCACCCAGGGACGACTCACGTTACCTCCCCCCCCCTCTGGCCGTCTTATTGAAGTAGGCCCTAGGGCCTCTGACCTTAATCACCCCCCCCCTCGGTTGACTATTGCATCACGGGACTATCCTTGGGCCCTCCAAAATAAATGGCCTCCTTATTTGGGCCATGAAGAGAAAAAGTAGAGGGAGAGGATAAGAAGAAGAGGATGGGAGAAGAGAAAGAAGGTGAGAGAGAGAGAGAAGAGGAGGAAGAGCGAGAGAGAGGAGGAGGAAGAGGGAGAGAGAAGAAGGTGAGAAGAAGGAGTGGAAGAAAGAGAGAGAAAAGAAGGAGGAGGTGGAAGAGCAAGAAGGAGGGAGAGGGAGAAGAGAAGGAGAAGGAGTGGAGTAGTAGGAGAGTGAAGGAGAAGGAGTAAAGAGAGAGAAGAAGGAGGAGAGGGTAAGAAGTAGAGGAAGGAGAGGATAAGAGGTAGAAGGAGGAGAGAAGTAGAAGGAGGCGAGGATAAGAAGTAGAAGGAGGAAAGAAAAAGAAGGAGGGAGAGAAGAGAAAAGAAGAAGTGGGTAGAGAAGAAGAAGGAGGTAGAAGAGCAAGAAGGAGGGAGAGAGAGAAGAGAAGGAGGAGTGAAGGACAAGGAATGAAGAAGGAGGGAGGAAAAGAAGGCACAAGAAGAGGGAAGTAGAGGGGGAGTAGTAGAAGAAGGGAAGGAGTAGGAGAGAGGTAGAGGAAGAGCAAGAAAAAGGGAGAGAAGGAGGAGAGGAGAAGAACAAGGGAAAGGAGAAAGGTAGAGGAAGAAGAAGAAGAGGTAGAGGAAGAGAGGTGAGAAGTGGTAAAGGAAGGAAAAGAGGAAGGAGCAGAAGGAGAAAGAAGTGGGAGAAGGACAAGAAGAGAGGTAGAAGAAAGAAAAAGGGGGTAACCCCTAGGAGTCACCCAAACCACTCTCCTTGCAATGAACCACATCCGGCGGTCTTCCCAACCGATCGTGTCTAACCGAAACTGTTAAAGTCCGGATTGCCCAATCTCCGTGAGGCAAATGGCTCCCAAGAAGAAAGTCACAGGAAGCATAGGCGCCCAAGCCATCGGTAATGTTGGAGGGACGAGTAGAATGACCAACGCAGAACACACGAATCAAGCCCAGATTCCAAGCATTAAAAAAGTTAATTTAGGACTTAGTTCTCATGAAAGGATTAATGTCGTGCATAAGGTTTTATTTATACTAAAAACTAAGTTGCATGCAATGGTAGGGTTGAATTCACATAAGTTTTTACTCACCTAAAATTATAAGGTTATCACCTTACCTCACATGAAATGATAACTTCTACACACATAAAATGATAGGGTTATCGCCTTATTTCACATAAAATGATAGCTTTTTAACCAGTTCAGTGCATACATAGTCATTTAGAATTCACGTTGCACAATAATGGTTAAAAGAAACACATGAAATGTTAATTTCTGTTCATAAGATACATTTGCTTCGTTAGGAACAAAACCCTAGGACTTTCATAGACGCAAATCACATGTGATCTGGTGCATTAAAAATAAGTACTCATTGCCAGGAATAAAGAGAGATAAAAGCTGTTTAGGGATACAACTATACTAAATGCACAACGTGCATGATGGTTGGGAAATCCTGCATAGAACCGCACTAAGAGAATTGGAAGGGTTGCATGCATCTAAACCGCATTTTGGAAGTTTAAATGAGGAATCATGTGTTGCCATGTGTGTTAACTGAACTTGGCTGGAATGAGAGATTAAAAGACCCTTGGTTGGGTTGCGAATAAGGCATGTCCATTGCCTTGACTGACCAGCTAGTGCTTGAGTTATGGACTAAGATACCCTAAGAGAAGTATAAGTCAACTTACCAAGACCAGTTGCTCTTGTTGAAATTATTGGGATTTTGCCAAGTCGTGGAAAGACCCAAGATCGGGTGCTGGGAATCCCAAAAAAAGGAGTCACACCTTAGCAGTCCGTCACTCAAGTGATTTTCGAAATGTTTGTGCTTGTACTTAGGTGCATTATTTGATCTCTTTGCTCAAGGAACTAATTCAAGGAAAAACACTTAATGCTTCAGGTTGAAAGCCTGGAGGGAGAGGCAGGAACAGTTACCTCCAACTATCTGCCTGGCCCTATCCAAGGGGGTTGTTAGCCGCACCGGGTATATGGACCTAACCCGCTGCGAGAGGTCTCTTTGTGGGTACTGCTTGGAGCGGGAGGACGCTTGGGTGCCAGGGGAGGCTCTGGCTATAAATCCCTTGCCTCTGGATCCCGTACAAGAGGCCGATGTGACTCGAGATGGGATCTCGAGGCCCGTGTACTAGTCTACGGGCGAAACTTAGAACAGCGATCCCTGTAAGGCCAAGTATTGTTGTTCCTTGGCTTGGTCTGCACCTTTTGTATTATTGGTGTAGCTCGAATGAGTGCGTCTTGTAGGTCTGTTGGCCGCATTGATTCCAAGCGGGTGTTTATAGATGGATTTAGCCCAGCACAAAACTTTGACACCTGTTGTGTTATATCTATTTGTGGCATGTACTTTAAGAGAGAGACGAACTTTGAATAATATGCATCAAGGGATAGTCCAAGCTGCTTCAATTCATAGAATTCGTTCATCTTCTGTGTACGCTAGGCAGGGGGCAAGTACCTCCCTCACACAGCTTCCTTAAGCTTCTCCCAAGTGACTGTCCCTTCCGAGATCCCTTGATCTCTGCACCACTGTTTCCACGAAAGTCTTGCTTTGCATGTAAGCTTAAGTTTGGTGATCATAGCATGTTTAGAAGGTGCAATTCCTGCTGCCTCAAAATTGTCCTCCATGGACTCGATCCAGATCTCGGAATCAAATTGAACAGTCCTTCCCTTACCATCGAATTTAGGTGGCTTGATTTGTTTGAGAAGGAATTTCTTCTCTTGAATCATAGCTGTACTTAGTGCAAGGATCGGACTTGGAACCTGCACTTGGGGTTGCGCTTGGGCAATAAGATTTTTTATGTTAAAATTTTACCAAACGTTTCTCACATTATGTTAGTATGACCAGCACAGCTTTTAGCCAAGTGACCTAATCACTTAACTCCTTTGCCAACATTTACAGTCAAGATAGACAGTAATAAAAATCTTATTCATTCATGAGGGCATAGCCCTTTTGAGTACATTTATTTTGGGAGAGTAGAACAAGCTGATTGGCACATCAGTTTAGGAAAAATAGGATTGTGTTACAATTGGCTATAGGGACTGAGTAATAATATGGAGAGGGGTCATGGATTTTCAAGAATCGATAAGTCATAGGAAGCTTGGGGTATCCCTTCCTTTGATACCTGTTCTTCTCATAATGCCCCATCACTTTGATTCTATCGGCAGGGATCACCCTAGTCACTTCATCATACACATACTTGTTCTGCTTGACTTGCCGACCACCAACATGCAGGGTTGCGTTTGCGTAAGCTTCGACAAAGATGAACAGCTTCACGATTTTTAAATCCTCCATCCACTTGATTCTCTTCAAGTTAGTCTGAAGGTACACAAGTCAGTGGGTTGCTATGTAGTATATTCTTAATTCTCCCATCCATCTCCGTTCCGCATACAGGGGTGAAGGATTGCAGATGCGGTCTAGAATATTCATCATGCCTAGCCTCCGTTGATAATCCGAAGTAACGCATTGAAGTCATAAACATAACTTGGAACACCAAGAATTTGTTCCATGCTTCATGACTTTGTAGCCAGCATCTATAAGTAAGTAAGGAAATGTTCTCAACAGAAAACACAGCTCTATTCCACTCACCTTCCCCTGGCTGTCCCCTTAATCCCTTTACTTTCCTCCATTAAGTTCCTTTGTAAATCTTAGATTCCGTTGGTTTACTCTGATACCAACTGTAACGTTCCCATTTGTCCGCTTGCGGGGCACATCTTAGCAGCCCATCGGGAGGAGAGTCTAGAAGGCTCTGCTTGGCACTCGTAGGGAATGACATAGGGTTTGCGATCTAGGTCTTCCTAAGTCTACCCCGAGTGAAAGTGTCTAGCTGTTTCCACTTGGGATTGACCTGAGGTCAGGGTTCCTTTCCTGCATAGAACCGCACTAAGAGAATTGGAAGGGTTGCATGCATCTAAACCGCATTTTGGAAGTTTAAATGAGGAATCATGTGTTGCCATGTGTGTTAACTGAACTTGGCTGGAATGAGAGATTAAAAGACCCTTGGTTGGGTTGCGAATAAGGCATGTCCATTGCCTTGACTGACCAGCTAGTGCTTGAGTTATGGACTAAGATACCCTAAGAGAAGTATAAGTCAACTTACCAAGACCAGTTGCTCTTGTTGAAATTATTGGGATTTTGCCAAGTCGTGGAAAGACCCAAGATCGGGTGCTGGGAATCCCAAAAAAAGGAGTCACACCTTAGCAGTCCGTCACTCAAGTGATTTTCGAAATGTTTGTGCTTGTACTTAGGTGCATTATTTGATCTCTTTGCTCAAGGAACTAATTCAAGGAAAAACACTTAATGCTTCAGGTTGAAAGCCTGGAGGGAGAGGCAGGAACAGTTACCTCCAACTATCTGCCTGGCCCTATCCAAGGGGGTTGTTAGCCGCACCGGGTATATGGACCTAACCCGCTGCGAGAGGTCTCTTTGTGGGTACTGCTTGGAGCGGGAGGACGCTTGGGTGCCAGGGGAGGCTCTGGCTATAAATCCCTTGCCTCTGGATCCCGTACAAGAGGCCGATGTGACTCGAGATGGGATCTCGAGGCCCGTGTACTAGTCTACGGGCGAAACTTAGAACAGCGATCCTGTAGATTGCTGGGATGGCCTTCGGGCATGATGTTGGATGTAATCCGGAATTATGATAAATAAAGAAGAGATGCTTGAGAAAAAGGAACTTGCTTGACAGTGTTTTTGTGTTAGTGCCTATGTTACGTGAAGAAAACCGTGATGAATTTGTTTAATTAAGGGAGCTGGTTTTGCATGTAAAAACGTAATGTGTTAGGTAATTAGATAACTAAAGCAAACCGAGGAAACTGCGATGGACGTGACTTGGGTCCGCCGTCCTATGGAAGGGTGGTCTCGATTAGCTAGGAACTTTTCTCAAATGTTGAGATAATAAAGACCTAGTATCAGTGGATGTAGAATCTTTAGTTTATTCTATTTTAGGGCAAAGGAATGGGTCTATGCCGTTTGGCAGAAAGGTTGAGACTTTTCTGGTAGGAAAGGAACCCTGACCTCAGGTCAATCCCAAGTGGAAACAGCTAGACACTTTCACTCGGGGTAGACTTAGGAAGACCTAGATCGCAAACCCTATGTCATTCCCTACGAGTGCCAAGCAGAGCCTTCTAGACTCTCCTCCCGATGGGCTGCTAAGATGTGCCCCGCAAGCGGACAAATGGGAACGTTACAGTTGGTATCAGAGTAAACCAACGGAATCTAAGATTTACAAAGGAACTTAATGGAGGAAAGTAAAGGGATTAAGGGGACAGCCAGGGGAAGGTGAGTGGAATAGAGCTGTGTTTTCTGTTGAGAACATTTCCTTACTTACTTATAGATGCTGGCTACAAAGTCATGAAGCATGGAACAAATTCTTGGTGTTCCAAGTTATGTTTATGACTTCAATGCGTTACTTCGGATTATCAACGGAGGCTAGGCATGATGAATATTCTAGACCGCATCTGCAATCCTTCACCCCTGTATGCGGAACGGAGATGGATGGGAGAATTAAGAATATACTACATAGCAACCCACTGACTTGTGTACCTTCAGACTAACTTGAAGAGAATCAAGTGGATGGAGGATTTAAAAATCGTGAAGCTGTTCATCTTTGTCGAAGCTTACGCAAACGCAACCCTGCATGTTGGTGGTCGGCAAGTCAAGCAGAACAAGTATGTGTATGATGAAGTGACTAGGGTGATCCCTGCCGATAGAATCAAAGTGATGGGGCATTATGAGAAGAACAGGTATCAAAGGAAGGGATACCCCAAGCTTCCTATGACTTATCGATTCTTGAAAATCCATGACCCCTCTCCATATTATTACTCAGTCCCTATAGCCAATTGTAACACAATCCTATTTTTCCTAAACTGATGTGCCAATCAGCTTGTTCTACTCTCCCAAAATAAATGTACTCAAAAGGGCTATGCCCTCATGAATGAATAAGATTTTTATTACTGTCTATCTTGACTGTAAATGTTGGCAAAGGAGTTAAGTGATTAGGTCACTTGGCTAAAAGCTGTGCTGGTCATATTAACATAATGTGAGAAACGTTTGGTAAATTTTTAACATAAAGAATCTTATTGCCCAAGTGCAACCCCAAGTGCAGGTTCCAAGTCCGACCCCTGCACTAAGTACATCTGTGATTCAAGAGAAGAAATTCCTTCTCAAACAAATCAAGCCACTTGAATTCGATGGTAAGAGAAGGACTGTTCAAACTGATGCTGAGATCTGGATCGAGTCCATGGAGGACTATTTTGAGGCAGTAAGAACTGCACCTGCTAACCAAGCTATGATCGCCAAACTTAAGCTTACAGGAAAAGCAAGACTTTGGTGAAAACAGTGGTGCAGAGACCAAGGGTTCTCGGAAGGGACAATCACTTGGGAGAAGCTTAAGAAAGCTGTGCGAGGGAGGTACCTGCCCCCTGCCTAGCGCACACAAAAGATGAACGAATTCTATGAATTGAAGCAGCTTGGACTATCCCTTGATGCATATTATTGGAAGTTTGTCTCTCTCTTAAAGTAGCGCCACAAATGGATATGACATAACAGGTGTAAAAGTTTTGTGCTGGGCTAAATCCACCTATAAACACCCGCTTGGAATCAATGCAGCCAACATACCTACAAGACGCACTCATTCGAGCTGCACCAATAATACAAGAGGTGCAGACCAAGCCAAGGAACAACAGCGCTTGGCCTTACAGGGATCAAAATAAGGGAATGTATAGGGCCCAGTCTAAGAGAGCGCCAGGTCAGAATCAGGGACAAAGGAAGAAAGCCAGGACCAATGCTATCAAAAACTTTGTTCCTACTCAAGGTAATGGCTGTAATCTCCGTTGCTTCCATTGCAACAAGCCTCCAGTGTTGCCAACAAGGAGCTGGGTGATAAAGAAGATCCATCCATGGAAGCTGACATTGAGAGGGCAACGGTTCACGCCGCTCTTTACAAGAAGGGTCCGAATCGCCAATTCTCGGTGATCCAATCTCCATCGAATTATGAAGGTAAAAGCTTCAAAACCCTAATGGATTGTGGTAGTACACATTCCTTCATTTCACCGATCTGTGCAAAAAGACTAGGGACAGCCACAATAGACGCACCTACTTTACTTGTGGAATTAGCAAATGGTCGTGAGGTCTCTTGTACCAGGCAAACTGCTAAGGTGAAATTCCTACTAGTGGGTGGAAAGCCGACTTCGGTGAGATTCAAGGTAATGAACCTAGGTGTCCACAAATATTTTCTCGGAATGGATTGGCTGATACCCAATGATGCCCACATCCACTATGGAAATGGCCAAGTCTCCTTTCGAAATTCTGAAGGGGAACTAGTTACAACTCAAGGAGAGGCTGGTAAGCCAAAAATTCAGTTGGCAAAAGAAACACGGATAATAAAAGGAGTTAGAAAGGGTCTACCTCTCTATCTAATTAAACTAAATAAGCTAGATCAGAATTAGAAATTTGGGAAAGATCCTTCATGGTTAAAGGAATACGCAGACGTATTTCTTGAAGAGCCGACAGAACTTCCTCCTCAAAGGGAAGTCGATCACGAAATCAAGCTGGCGCCAGGAGCTGCACCAATCGCAAAGAGATCATATAGGATGTCCATCCCGGAAGCATTTGAACTGAAAGAGCAACTCAAGCAACTGTTATACCAAGGCTACATCCATCCTAGCAGTTTGCCATGGGGAGCTCCATTACTGTTCCAAAGGAGGAAAGATGGAACGCTTCAGCTATGCATTGACTACAGAGGGTTGAATCAATCAACCATTAAAAATAAATATCCCATTCTAAGAATAGATGAAGGTGCAAAGATCTTCTCTAAGATAGATCTCAGCTCTGGATATTATCAGATAAGAATGAAGGAAGAAGATATCCCGAAGACTGCTTTCAGTCAGGTATGGACACTTTGAATTCCTAGTGATGTCATTCGGCTGACAAATGTTCCTGCTACCTTCAACAGGTTAATGCAAGATAACTTTAGGTCCTATCTTAATGACTTTGTACTCGTCTTCTTTGACGATACCCTACCTACTCTAAGTAGGAAAAATATCATGAACCCTAGCTTCACATTGTTCTTGAAACAATGAGAGCACACAAGCTTTATGCCAAGAAGAAGAAGTGTGCATTTTTCAAGCGACAGATTGAATATCTCGGATTCATTGTATCAGTGGAAAGAATTTCAGTCGATCCGGGCAAGGTCACAGATGTTCTAGAATGGCCAACAACAACTTCTATGAAAGAAATACGTACTTTTCTTGGATTGACAGGATGGTATAGGATCTTTATCAAAAACTATGCTTTGATTGTAGCACCTCTGACTGATCTACTAAAGAAGCAAGTAGCAATTGTATGGTCACCTGCTGAACAGACCATTTTTGAAAAACTAAAGCAAAGCTTGGTATCAGCATCCATCCTGAAACTTCTTGATCTTAGTAAGGATTTTGAAGTGGTAACTGATGCTAGTGCACTTGCTTTAGGATGTGTGCTTATGCAAGAAGGTCATCTTGTAGCATACTCTTCAAGGAAACTGAAGAGCCATGAAAGGAATTATGCTACCCACGATCTGGAGCTGTTGGCTGTCATCCATGCTGTCAAACTTTGGAGACATTACTTGTTGGGTAACAAATTTGCCTTAGTGACGGACCACAAGAGCCTTAAATGGATCTTTACCCAGAATGAGCTTAACATGAGGCAATGTCGATGGATTGAACTGCTGGAAGAATATGATTTTGAAATCAAATATAGGCCTGGAAAAGAGAATGCAGTTGCTGATGCACGCAAGGCATTTCTGAATTCTTTGATTTTGCAAGATCCATCAACAGCAAGATCTCTAGCCACAAAGGTATCAATGTCAAAAAACCCAATTCTTGAGCTAGCTAGAGAAGAGGCATGTCATGACCCAGTCTATCAAAAATTGCTAAGGGAGATCCCCATCAAAGATCAAGACCCGAAGCTAAAGATGAAGTATCAAGAATTCTCTATCAGTAGTGTACTTTTCTACTTTAGGAGAAGATTATGTATCCCCGCAAGCCAATCTCTCAAGGAGAAGATACTTTGGAAAGCCCATGTCTCCCCTTTCTCAGGACATCCTGGCTATGCCAAGACCCTTAATGCGGTCAAGAAGAGCTATTATTGGGATAGGCTCAAAGGTGACATTCTCAAATATGTCATGGAATGTTTGTCTTGTCAACGCATTAAGGCGGAACATGTCAAAATGCCTGGGAAATTGCAACCACTTGACATTCCCCAAATGAAATGGGAATTCATTAGTATGGACTTTGTTGTTGGCCTACCTCAAGTTCAGGGAGGATACAACTCTATTATGGTCGTAGTAGATATGCTCACCAAGGCTGCACATCTCATCCCTATCAAGACAAACTATAAAGCCTCAGACATTGCTAGATTATTCATCAAGGAAATATTCAAATTGCATGGGCTACCCAGAAGAATCATTAGTGATCATGACTTTCTCTTCACATCACACTTCTGGAGGGCTATCTTCGAGGCCATTGGGACTTAACTTTTTTTCAATACAGCTTACCATCCCCAAACTGATGGTCAAGCGGAACGAGTCAACCAAGTCATTGAAGATATGCTTAGGGCATACTGCTGTCGCAAATCCAAAAAGTAGATTCAATATTTGCCACTGGTTGAGTTTGCCTACAATGCTTCTTACCAACAAAGCATTCAGATGAACCCTTTTCAAGCATTGTATGGGCACGATTTTCGTACTCCTTTGAGCTTCTCGGATCCAACCTTGAGGGTACAATCTTCGAGGCAGATGTTGGAAGACATGGATGACCAAGTCAGATCAATAAGACAAGACATCCAAGCCACCAAGGATAGACAGAAGGCTTACGTGGACTTGAAATGGCAAGACATATCCTTCATTGAAGGTGATATGGTCTTCATCCGCATACGTCCTTAAAAAAGTTCACTATCCTTGGGAGAGTACAAGAAGTTGAGTGCAAGGTATTGTGGACCTTATAAGATCACAAAGTGCTAGGACCTAATGCTTATAGACTACAGCTGCCCGCAACCTTAAAGGTTCATAATGTATTCCACGTTAGCCTATTGAAAAAGTATCTACCTAATCCAAATCATGTACTTGATTATCCGCAAGTTGTAATGCCTAGCCAAGGAGTCCTTGAGCTACGGCTTGATAAAGTCCTAGATGTCAAGGAGAGGCATTTGAGGTCAAGGACCTTGAGAGAATACCTTGTCCAGTGGAAAGATTATCCCGAAGAGGATGCAACCTAGATGGACGAAGATACTCTCAAACAACAATACCCCTAGGTCCTCTCGAGATGAGGACATCTCGATTCCTCTAAGGGGGAGAGAATGTAATGGGCCATAGAAACCCTCCCCTATAAAATTTTTTAAAAGAAAATGAAAAATTTCTCAAATTTTTTTACTCCCCCCCCTCTACCCACCGACAACAGTCGAGGGAGGGGGGAGAGAGTGGGAATGGTGGATTTGGAGGGGAGACATGCAATCTCCAGGTGGAGGGTGACCATGCCACCTATCTACTCCCCTCCCGAGGACTTCTCCCCTCCCCGGGCAAGAGAAAAGAAGGAGGAGGCCACGCCCATCAACACCGACCATACGCTGTCCCCCAGCGCTGCACAGGGCCACCCAGCTCCATCCCAATCACCCTACCCCCTGCCGTCTGATCACGATTTTCCCCCTATGATCTGCTGCAACGGCAGCCGTCTGACATACTGCACCACCAACCAGGGACCACTCACATTACCTTCCCCCCTGGCCGTCTTACTGAAGCAGGCCTTGGGGCCTCCAACCTTAATCACCCCCCCTCGGTTGACTATTGCATCAGGGGACCCTCCCTGGGCCCTCCAAAATAAATGACCTCCTTGTTTGGGCTGTGAAGAGAAAAAGTAGAGGGAGAGGATAAGAAGAAGAGGGTGAGAGAAGAGAAAGAAGGTGAGAGAGAGAGAGAAGAGGAGGAAGAGGGAGAGAGAAGAAGGTGAGAAGGAGTGAAAGAAGGAGAGAGAAAAGAAAGAGGAGGTGGAACAGCAAGAAGGAGGGAGAGGGAGAAGAGAAGGAGAAGGAGTAGGAGTGAAGGAGAAGGAGTAAAGAGAGAGAAGAAGGAGGAGAGGGTAAGAAGTAGAGGAAGGAGAGGATAAGAGGTAGAAGGAGGAGAGGATAAGAAGTAGAAGGAGGGAAGAAAAAGGAGGGAGAGAAGAGGAAAGAAGAAGTGGGTACAGAAGAAGAAGGAGGTAAAAGAGCAAGAAGGAGGGAGAGAGAGAAGAGGAGTAGTGAAGGAGAAGGAGTGAAGAAGAAGGAGGGAGGAGGGACTAAGATACCCTAAGAAAAGTATAAATCAACTTACCAAGACCAGTTGCTCTTATTGAAATTATTGGGATTTTTCCAAGTCGCGGAAAGACCCAAGATTGGGTGCAGGGCATCCGGGAAAAAGGAGTCACACCTTAGCAGTCGGTCGCTCAAGCGATTTTCGAAATGTTCATGCTTGTACTTAGGTGCATTATTTGATCTCTTTGCTCAAGGAACTAATTCAAGGAAAAACACTTAATGCTTCAGGTTGAAAGCCTGGAGGGAGAGGCAGGAACAGTTACCTCCGACTGTCTACCTAGCCTATCCAAGGAGGTTGTTAGCTGCGGTGGGTATATGGATCTAACCCGTCGCGAGAGGTCTCTCTGTGGGTACTGCTTGGAGCGGGAGGACACTTGGGTGCCAGGGGAGGCTCTGGCTATAAATCCCTTGCCTCCGGATCCCGTACAAGAGGCCGACGTGACTCGAGATGGGATCTCGAGGCCTGTGTACTAGTCTACGAGCGGAACTTGGAACACCGATCCTGTAGATTGCTAGGATGGCCTTCGGGTATGATGTTGGATGTAATCCGAAATTACGATAAATAAAGAACAGATGCTTGAGAAAAAGGAACTTGCTTGAGAGTGTTTTTGTGTCAGTGCCTAAGTTACGTGAAGGAACCCGTGATTAATTTATTTAATTAAGGGAGCTAATTTTGCATGTAAAAACATAATGTGTTAGGTAATTAGATAACTAAAGCAAACTGAGGAAACTGCGGTGGACGTGACTTGGGTCCGTCCTATGGAAGGGTGGTCCCGGTTAGCTGGGAACTTTTCTCAAATGTTGAGATAATGAAGACCTAGTATCAGTGGATGTAGAATCTTCGGTTTATTCTATTTTAGGGCAAAGGAATGGGTCTATGCCATTCGGCAGAAAGGTTTGCTAGTAGGAAATGAACCCTGACCTCAATTTGATCCCAAGTGGAAACTGTTGGACACTTTCACTCGGGGCAGACTCGGCAAGACCTAGATTGCAAACCCTGTGTCATTCCCTGCGAGTGCCAGGATGAGCCTTCTAGACCCTCCTCCTGATGGACTGCTAAGATGTGTCCCGCAAGCGGACAAACGGGCATGTTACAGTTGGTATCAGAGTGAACCAACAGAATCTAAGATTTACAAAGGAACTTAATGGAGGAAAGTAAAGGGATTAAGGGGACAGCCATGGGAAGGTGAGTGGAATAGAGTAGTGTTTTCTGTTGAGAACATTTCCTTACTCACTTATAGATGCTGGGCTGCAGAGTCACGAAGCATGGAACAAATTCTTGGTGTTCTAGGTTATGTTTATGACTGCAATGAGTGCTTCGGATTATTGAAGGAGGCTAGGCATGATGAATATTCTAGACGGCATCTGCAATCCTTCACCCCTGTATGCGGAACGGAGATGGATGGGAGAATTAAGAATATACTACATAGCAACCCACTGACTTGTGTACCTTCAGACTAACTTGAAGAGAATCAAGTGGATGGAGGATTTAAAAATCGTGAAGCTGTTCATCTTTGTCGAAGCTTACGCAAACGCAACCCTGCATGTTGGTGGTCGGCAAGTCAAGCAGAACAAGTATGTGTATGATGAAGTGACTAGGGTGATCCCTGCCGATAGAATCAAAGTGATGGGGCATTATGAGAAGAACAGGTATCAAAGGAAGGGATACCCCAAGCTTCCTATGACTTATCGATTCTTGAAAATCCATGACCCCTCTCCATATTATTACTCAGTCCCTATAGCCAATTGTAACACAATCCTATTTTTCCTAAACTGATGTGCCAATCAGCTTGTTCTACTCTCCCAAAATAAATGTACTCAAAAGGGCTATGCCCTCATGAATGAATAAGATTTTTATTACTGTCTATCTTGACTGTAAATGTTGGCAAAGGAGTTAAGTGATTAGGTCACTTGGCTAAAAGCTGTGCTGGTCATACTAACATAATGTGAGAAACGTTTGGTAAAATTTTAACATAAAAAATCTTATTGCCCAAGCGCAACCCCAAGTGCAGGTTCCAAGTCCGATCCTTGCACTAAGTACAGCTATGATTCAAGAGAAGAAATTCCTTCTCAAACAAATCAAGCCACCTAAATTCGATGGTAAGGGAAGGACTGTTCAATTTGATTCCGAGATCTGGATCGAGTCCATGGAGGACAATTTTGAGGCAGCAGGAATTGCACCTTCTAAACATGCTATGATCACCAAACTTAAGCTTACATGCAAAGCAAGACTTTCGTGGAAACAGTGGTGCAGAGATCAAGGGATCTCGGAAGGGACAGTCACTTGGGAGAAGCTTAAGGAAGCTGTGTGAGGGAGGTACTTGCCCCCTGCCTAGCGTACACAGAAGATGAACGAATTCTATGAATTGAAGCAGCTTGGACTATCCCTTGATGCATATTATTCAAAGTTCGTCTCTCTCTTAAAGTACATGCCACAAATAGATATAACACAACAGGTGTCAAAGTTTTGTGCTGGGCTAAATCCATCTATAAACACCCGCTTGGAATCAATGCGGCCAACAGACCTACAAGACGCACTCATTCGAGCTACACCAATAATACAAAAGGTGCAGACCAAGCCAAGGAACAACAATACTTGGCCTTACAGGGATCAGAACAAGGGAATGTATAGGGCCCAGTCTAAGAGAGTGCCAGGTCAGAATCAGGGACAAAGGAAGAAAGCTAGGACCAATGCTGTCAACAACTTTGTTCCTACTCAAGATAATGGCTATAATCTATGTTACTTCCATTGCAATGAGCCTGAACACTTCAAGAGGCAGTGTCCCAAGCTTAGCAGAGGACAACGCCAAGGGCCATTCTAAGGAGCCACCCAAGGAGCCACCGTCCTGGCCAGAGGGAGAACCTCTAGTGTTGCCAACAAGGAGCTGGGTGATGAAGAAGATCCATCCATGGAAGCTGACATTGAGAGGGCAACGGTTCATGCCGCTCTTCACAAGAAGGGTCCGAATCGCCAATTCTCGGTGATCCAATCTCCATCGAATTATGAAGGTAAAAGCTTCAAAACCCTAATCGATTGTGGTAGTACACATTCCTTCATTTCACCGATTTGTGCAAAAAGACTAGGGACAGCCACAATAGACGCACCTACTTTACTTGTGGAATTAGCAAATGGTCATGAGGTCTCTTGTACCAGGCAAACTGCTAAGATGAAATTCCTATTGGGTGGGAAGCCCACTTCAGTGAGATTCAGGGTAATGAACCTAGGTGTCCACGAATGTTTGCTCCGAATGGATTGGCTAATACCCAATGATACCCACATCCACTATGGAAAGGGCCAAATCTCCTTTCAAGTTTCTGAAGGGGAACTAGTTACAACTCAAGGAGAGGTTGGTAAGCCAAAAATTCAGCTGGAAAAAGCAACACGGATAATAAAAGAAGTTAGAAAGGGTCTACCTGTCTATCTGATTAAACTAAATAAGCAAATCAAAATCAGGAATCTAGGGAAGAACCTTCATGGTTAAAGGAATACGCAGACGTATTTCCTTAAGAGCTGATAGAACTTCCTCCTCAAAGGGAAGTCGATCACGAAATCAAGTTGGCGCTAGGAGCTGCACCAGTCGCAAAGAGACCGTATAGGATGTCCATCCCAGAAGTGATTGAACTAAAAGATAGATCTCAGGTTTGGATATTATCAGATAAGGATCAAGGAAGAAGATATCCCGAAGATTGCTTTCAGTACAAGGTATGGACACTTTGAATTCCTAGTGATGTCATTCAGGCTGACAAATGCTCCTGCTACCTTCAATAGGTTAATGCAGGATATCTTTAGGCCCTATCTTGATGACTTCGTACTCGTCTTCTTTGACGATACCCTAGTCTACTCTAAGTAGGAAAAAGATCATGAACCCCAGCTTCACATTGTTCTTGAAACAATGAGAGCACACAAGCTTTATGCCAAGAAGAAATGTGCATTTTTCAAGCGACAGATTCAATATCTGGGATTCATTGTATCAATGAGAGGAATTTTAGTGGATCTAAGACGTTCTGGAATGGCCAACACCAATTTCTATCAAAGAAATACGTAGTTTTCTTGGATTGACAGGATGGTATAGGATCTTTATAAAAAACTATGCTTTGATTGCAGCGCCTCTGGGACTGATCTACTAAAGAAGCAAGTAGCAATTGTATGGTCACCTGCTGAACAGACCAGCTTTGACAAACTAAAGCAAAACTTGGTATCAGCACCCATCCTGAAACTTCCTGATTTTAGTAAGGAGTTTGAAGTGGTAACTTATGCTAGCGTACTTGCCTTAGGATGTGTGCTTATGCAAGAAGGTCATCCTGTAGCATACTCTTCAAGGAAACTGAAGAGCCATGAAAGGAATCATGCTACCGATGATCTGGAGCTGTTGGCTATCATCCATGCTCTCAAACTTTGGAGACATTACTTGTTGGGTAACAAATTTACCTTAGTGACAAACCACAAGAGCCTTAAATGGATCTTTACCCAGAATGAGCTTAACATGAGGCAAAGTCGATGGATCGAAGTGTTGGAAGAATATGATTTTGAAATCAAATATAGGCCTGGAAAAGAGAATGTAGTTGCGGATGCACTCAGTGGCAAGGCATTTCTGAATTCTATGATTTTGCAAGATCCATCAACAGCAAGATCTATAGCCACAAAGGTATCAATGCCAAACAACCCAATTCTTGAGCTAGCTAGAGAAGAGGCATGTCATGACCCAGTCTATCAGAAATTGCTAAGGGAGATCCCCATCAAAGATCAAGACCCTAATCTAAAGTCGAAGTATCAAGAATTCTCTGTCAGTAGTGGACTTGTCCAATTTAGAACAAGATTATGTATCCTCGCAAGCCAATCTCTCAAGCAAAAGATACTCTGGGAAGCCCATGACTCCCCTTTCTCGGGAC
Organism: Lygodium microphyllum; assembly: GCF_053477565.2. Taxonomy (NCBI): domain Eukaryota; kingdom Viridiplantae; phylum Streptophyta; class Polypodiopsida; order Schizaeales; family Lygodiaceae; genus Lygodium; species Lygodium microphyllum. The sequence continues at coordinate 23,879,536 of NC_141136.1, read as the reverse complement.
ATCCTGGCTATGCCAAAACCCTTAATGCAGTTAGGAAGAGCTATGATTGGGATAGGCTAAAAGGTGACGTTGTCAAATAAATATGTCACGGAATGTTTGTCTTGTCAATGCATTAAGGCGGAACATGTCAAAATGCCTGGGAAATTGCAACGACTTGGCATTCCCCAAATGAAATGGAAATTCATTAGTATGGACTTTGTTGTTAGCCTACCCCAAGTTCAGGGAGGATGCAACTCTATTATGGTCGTAGTAGATATGCTCACCAAGGTTGCACATCTCATCCCTGTCAAGACAAACTATAAAGCCTTAGACATTGCTAGATTATTCATCAAGGAAATATTCAAACTGCATGGGTTACCGAGAAGAATCATTAGTGATCGTGACTTTCTCTTCACATCACACTTCTAGAGGGCTATCTTCGAGGCCATTGGGACTCAACTCTGTTTCAGTACAGCTTACCATCCTCAAACTGATGGTCAAGCGGAACGAGTCAACCAAGTCATTGAAGATATGCTTAGGGCATAGTGCTGTCACAAACCCAAAAAGTGGATTCAATATTTGCCACTGGTTGAGTTTGCCTACAATGCTTCTTACCAACAAAGAATTCAGATGAACCCTTTTCAAGCATTGTATGGGCACGATTTCCATACTCCTTTGAGCTTCTTGGATCCAACATTGAGGGTAGAAGGTTTGAGGCAGATGCTGATAGACATGGATGACAAGACATCCAAGCCGCCAAGGATAGATAGAAGTCTTACACGGACTTGAAACGGCAAGACAGATCCTTCGTTGAAGGTGATATGGTCTTCATCTGCATACATCCTAAAAAGAGTTCACTATCCTTGGGAGAGTACAAGAAGCTGAGTCCAAGGTATTGCGGACCTTATAAGATCACAAAGTGCCTAGGACCTAATTCTTACAGACTACAGCTGCCCGCAACCCTAAAGGTTCATAATGTATTCCATGTTAGCCTATTGAAAAAGTTTCTACCTATTCCAAATCATGTACTTGATGATCATCAAGTTGCAATGCTTAGCCAAGGAGTCCTTGAGCTACGGCCTGATAAAGTCCTAGATGTCAGGGAGAGGCATTTGAGGTCAAGGACCTTGAGAGAATACCTCGTCTAGTGGAAAGATTATCCCGAAGAGGATGCCACCTGGATGGACGAAGATACTCTCAAACAACAGTACCCCCAGGTCCTCTCGAGATGAGGACATCTCAATTCCTCTAAGGGGGAGAGAATGTAATGGGCCATACGAACCCTCCCCTAAAAAATTTTTTTAAAGAAAAGGAAAAATTTCTCAAATTTTTTTACTCCCCGTCGACAACAGTCGGGGGAGGGGGAGAGAGAGTGGGAGTGGTGGATTGGGAGGGGAGACATGCAACCTCCAGGTGGAGGGTGACCATGCCACCTATCTCCTCCCCTCCCCTATATACGGGGAGCACTTCTCCCCTCCTTGGGCAAAAGAAGAGAAGGAGGAGGCTACGCTCGTCGTCATTGACCATACGTCGTCCCCCAGCACTGCACAAGGCCACCCGGCTCCGTCCCAAGCCACCCTACCCCCTACTGTCTAATCACGCTTTCCGCCCTACAATCTATTGCAATGGCAGCCGTCTGATGTACTGTGCCGCCACCCAGGGACGACTCACATTACCTCCCTCCCCCCTCGCCCACCGTCTTACTGAAGCAGGCCCTGGGGCCTCCGACCTTAATCCCCCCCCCCCCCCCCCCCCCCCCCCGTTGACTATTGCATCGCGGGACCCTCCTTGGGCCCTCCAAAATAAACGGCCTCCTTGTTTGGGCCGTTGAAGAGAAAACGTAGAGGGAGAGGATAAGAAGAATATGGTGGGAGAAGAGAAAGAAGGTGAGAGAGAGAGAGAGAGAAGAGGAGGAAGAGGGAGAAAGAAGAAAGTGAGAAGGAGTGAAAGAAGGAGAGAGAAAAGAAGGAGGAGGTGGAGGAGCAAGAAGGAGGGAGAGGGAGAAGAGAAGGAGGAGTGGAGTAGGAGTGAAGGAGAAGGAGTAAAGAGAGAGAAGAAGGAGGAGAGGGTAAGAAGTAGAGGAAGGAGAGGATAAGAGGTAGAAGGAGGAGAGGATAAGAAATAGAAGGAGGGAAGAAAAAGAAGGAGGGAGAGAAGAGGAAAGAAGAAGTGGGTAGAGAAGAAGAAGGAGGTAGAAGAGCAAGAAGGAGGGAGAGAAAGAAGAGAAGGAGGAGTGAAGGAGAAGGAGTGAAGAAGAAGCAGGGAGGAAAAGAAGGTAGAGGAAGAGGGAAGTAGAGGGGGAGTAGTAGAAGAAGGGAGGGAGTAGGAGAGAGGTAGAGGAAGAGCAAGAAAAAGGGAGAGAAGGAGGAGAGGAGAAGAAGAAGGGAAAGGAGAGAGGTAGAGGAAGAAGAAGAAGAGGTAGAGGAAGAGAGGTGAGAAGTGGTAGCAGAAGGAAAAGAGGAAGGAGCAGAAGGAGAAAGAAGTGGGAGAAGGACAAGAAGAGAGGTAGAAGAAAGAAAAAGGGTGTAACCGCTACGAGTCACCCAAACCACTCTCCTGGCAAGGAACCACATCCGGTGGTCTTCCCAACTGATCGTGTCTAACCGAAACCGTTAAAGTCTAGACTGCCCATTCTCCACGAGGCGAATGGCTCCTAAGAAGAAAGTCATGGGAAGCATAGGCACCCAAGCCATCGGTAATGCTGGAGGGACGAGCGGAACGACCAACGCAACACACATGAATCAAGCCTAGGTTCGAAGCATTTAAAAAGCTAATTTCGGACTTAGTTCTCATGGAAGGATTAATGTCGTGCATAAGGTTTTGTTTATACTAAAAACTAAGTTGCATGCAACGGTAGGGTTGAATTTTCATAAGTTTTTACTCACCTAAAAACCTTACCTCACATGAAATGATAACTTCTACACACATAAAATGATAGGGTTATCGCCTTATTTCACATAAATGATAACTTTTTAACTAGTTTAGTGCATGAATAGTCATTTAGAATTCACGTTGTGCAATTATGGTTAAAAGAAACACATGAAATGTTAACTTCTGTTCATAAGATACATTTGCTTCGTTAGGAACAAAACCCTAGGACTTTCATAGACGCAAGTCACATGTGATCCAGTGCATTAAAAATAAGTACTCATTGCTAGGAATAAAGAGAGATAAAAGATGTTTAGGGGTACAACTATACTAAACGCACAACGTGCATGATGGTTGGGAAATCTGTTAGAATATCAAGCTCATATTATTCTCTTGTTAGTATGTATGATGGACATTAACCTTGTCCAACTGTATTAGCAAGTGTGGGACATTAAATAAGTCTTTGGTCTTAGACCCTGTGTGAATGGTCCTACGGACCTTAGTACTATTGTATACACTTACTCTATGTGTGTGGTTATGAGATAATGAATGAATGGAAGAAGGTGAGAGCATGTTTTTTCTTCACTGTGTCTCTGTCTCTCTCAATCTTAACATGGTATCAGAGCCGTCTTTAGAAGCAGCAGATCTTGAAGTAGATCTATCCCAGCAAGTCACGTGTTGCTAATTCCTATTTTTCTTCTGTATCAGATAAATTGAAGAGCTTGAAGTATAAATGAAGTCTTCTGAAATGAGAAGGCTTTGTTAATATTTCCATCTACTATTACCTCTATAACGCAGTCTGAGAGAAGAACAGACTCCATGCTTGGACATAGGAAAAATATCTTGCATGCATTGAAACAAGTGGACATCTCTCTCCACAAATAGGAGGCTACTATTGATCTGTAGTCATATGACAGTGTGATCAAATTGGCAAGGATTCAGCTCAGATTTAGTGGGGATTCGGCGCAGCTGATGGCGTAGTTCTGGGCAACTCACGTGGATGCAACAAGCACAATCAGATTGGCGACAACCTTCCGTCTTTATAAGAGATCAGCACACCAGATCTTTTTTTTTGGATAGATAGATATAAATTAGTGCTCACAGCAACTTATCATTGAAGAAGGGCATTGAAAGCTCAACCCGATGAATAACAAATGGGGGTAGTCACTTGAGCTCATTGAAGATGAAAGCTAGTAGTAATAATACGACAGCTCATGTGGCATATTTCAACTTGAAATCTACTCCAATTGATAGTGGGGTTCCTCCATAGTTGTTGGCCCTAAAGAACAGGACAAGTGGCGCCTCTCTTGCCAGTGTGAATGAGCTCAAAAGTGGCACCCTTGTTCAACTACAAAACAAGACCTTTAGTAGTAGTAGCAACAACTCAATACAACAATCCCATAGTAGCAAGCAGGAGAGATGGGCAACAATAAGAGCTCATGGAGCATTATGTATGCTGTAGCAAACTGATGTAAAGAAATCTGAATGTGACCAGCAGACCTGTGTAATGCAGGCTGAATACACTTGTTCTATATGGTAACTCATAGGCAACAGTGAAGTCTTAATAGACATTGATCATTGAAGAGCTTATACTTGGTTGATGCTTGACAAAGCATATGTGTTATCTCTTATGTTTTTTATATTGGATTGGGAGTGTCAAATCCTCAGTGTTTGAAGATAATGACATGTTGAAATATGTCCCCGGAAGTTTTTCAGCACTAATATAGGGCACTGGTTGATCCACTAAGGCTTTGGAATGATGGATATGACTATCAAGAATACTTGATAAATGTCTATGCAATACCCATGTACACTTGGGCATGATTAAAAGGGATTAAAAAATCAGTTTTGGAATGCATTTATAGATCTGGAAATTATAGGCTGAAATCTGTAATTTGAATGTATGACAGTTTTATCACTTGAAGGTTGAAACATACTGGCATCCATTTGGTACCTGCTTTTCCGAGTACCATGAATACTCAAATCTAAAGCATTTACTTGGTTGGAAAACTATCATGAATCTGTAGGTAGCAAGTATTGTTTACACTTGAAGCATTACATGACATTGCTTGGTTCATGTCAAATGTATGACTTGGGATATGCCTACTGAATGTCTAGAGGACTAAGACAAGCATTAAATACTACTGAATTTTGAAGTCTGGAGTTGGAAATTAATGCAGTTACATTGTCTTGGCTGGGTACAAACTGTAAATGCAATCTATGACTTGGATTTGTGAAGACAGGATGTCTATGGTTACCCGAATGTTCATGTATTGAACCTAATACTTCAAAGTGAATGTATGACATGATTTGAGGCTATTTTGGAGCTCGATAGACAAGATTTTACTGAGCATTTGCTAACTGTGATCTATGAGCAAGAAGTTTGACACCCACCTATACTTGCTGTCTATGCACTGTTTTGTGCCCGTATGGTTATGTTTGGATTGCTACATGTATCAGCAGCTGTCTATGAAGGTTTGGGACATGTATAACATGTATATGACTCAATTTTGGCTTTGAATAAGCTTTTGGTCATTGACATTTTATAGTTTTCAGACTTTATGTATTTACCCTGGTAGTGAGGTTGTAGGAGTTTAAGGTAAAGCAACTTTAAAGCATATGTATTGACTGTTATACTTATGAGTTAGACCACTAGTTGTGGACTATTTTGAGCTGTCATTGGGCTGAAATACCTTGGTTTTTTACTGCAATTAATTACAAAAAACTGTCATAAACAGTTGAGGATTGGTTAGTCATACTTGTTGGCTTGCAAGAAGTCAGGCAGTGACTAAATAGTGTCTGGTACAACATGGCTAATGCAGAGAGGATTGACAACATAACCCAGATAGTGGGGGAAAAACTTGACAGTAACAATTATGCCATATGTAAGTTCCGCATGGAGAACTTCTTAATAGGGAAAGGCTATTGGGAGTTGGTGACTGGAGCGGAAGCTGAACCTGAGCTCCTAAATCGACCTACGGCTGATCAGAGACGATTACACCAAGCTTGGACAGAAAGAGCTCATAGAGTCTTGCACTGGCTCTCTTTATGTATCTGAGATGCCATGGTAATGTAGATAATGAACTGCAGCTCTCCTAAGAATGCATGGGACATTTTGGTCAAGTATTATGGCACAAGCACAAGTCCCAGGAAGATACAGTTAAAGCAGAAGTTCAACAACATGGAGAGGAAGAGCAGATCTATACAGGATTATGTCATAAAGGTTAAGACCATTGCGGATCAGTTGGCATCTATTGGTTCACAGGTTGAAGATGAAGACATGGTTGCTGTGACTTTGAATGGCTTGGAGCCTAAGTATAAGTCTTTTGATACTTTTGTGTCTTTGTGGGCCGAAATGCGTGATTTCAATGACCTGGTTGCATTGCTTATCCATGAAGAGCTTAAGCTTGGCTTGGCTACAGGATCTAGCAGTTCTAAAAACAAGGATGTAGTTTTCTATTCCAATCAACACGGCCGTGGAAACCGTGGTAGAGGCTATGGATTTGGCAGAGGAGGCTAGCGAAATGCATCCTATGAAAATAGCAATTAGCAGGTATCGAATGCAAGAGGTGGTGGATACTTTAGAGATAGGGGGAGATCTAGCCCTAGAGGTAGAGGCTCCTGGCAACAGCAGCGTCCATCTAACAATCCAAACAAGGATAAGGATTGTCATTGCTGCGGGAAGTATGGGCATATTTCCAAGGACTGTTGGAAGAAGCAGGGCAATTAGAAAGGCAAACAACATGGACATTTTGCTACATCTAGTCAGGCAGATGATACTTCAAGAGATAGATTGTTTGCCACGCAATATGTAAAAGACAGAGTTGCTGAAAAATGCACTGATGATGCAGTTTGGTACATTAATTCAAGGGCATCGAACCACATTACTCGTCACGGTGATTGGTTCATTGATACGGTGGCTAAAAAACATGGCTATGTCTGTACAGGTGATGACATGCAGCATAGTATTGAGCATAAAGGCAAAGTGCCTCTTGTGGTTTTCATGATGGCAGAAAGAAAAATTTGCATGTTCCTTTGATTACGAAGAATCTACTATCTATTGGTCAAATGATGGAGCAAAACTTGCAGGTTAGATTCAACAAGCATGGTTGCTTTATTGAAGAATTTGGCAATGGATGCAAGTTGATAGCTCATGGCCACAGGAATGGCAGAATGTTTACTCTTGATGCTACCTTGCCAGAGCTGAATTCAGCTATGTTTGCCCATTGTTCTGGTACTATCAGAGACTTGGAAATTTGGCACAAGAGAGTGGGGCATGTAAATTTGCAAAGGCTACAAATTATGCAGAAAAAGCAGCTTGTTACAGGTTTACCCAAGTTCCAATATTCAGATATTGGTCATGTATGTGATGCTTGCCAGTTTGGTAAGTAGTCAAGGTTGCCATTTGTCAGGCATATAAGGCAGAGTACATGTCCATTGCAGTTAGTGCACTGTGATGTTTGGGGGCCAACCCATAATGCATCCATGGGAGGCTCAAAGTATTATGTGACATTCATTGATGATTACAGTTGCTATACTTGGGTTTACATTTTGAAGACAAAGGATGAGGTATTTGCTGTTTTTGAGCAGTTTAAAAAGCAGGTTGAAAAGGAATTTGACTGTTATATCTCTTGCTTGAGATCAGATACGGTGGGGACTATGTGTCAAATGAGTTTGACAACTTTTTGGCTGAAAATGGCATATGTAGGCAGCTTACCTACAGCTACACACCTCAGCAAAATGGGGTAGCTGAAAGAAAGAACAGGGTCTTGATGGAAGTTGCTTGTGCCATGATGAATGAGAAGAAGATGCTGCTCTATTATTGGGCTGAAGCTGTTATGACAGCCATGTATATCTTGAATCGAACTCCCACTGCAAGTATTCATGAGATGACACCGTTTGAGAAGCTGTATGGCTATAAGCTGGATGTAAGTCATATGAAAGTCTTTGGCTGTCTTGCTTATGTGCATATTCCAGATGAAAAAAGGAAGAAGCTGGACCCAAAAGCGCATAAGTGTGTTTTCATTGGATATTCGCAAGACAAGAAGGCATACAAATGCTATGATCCCTCTACCAGGGAGATCTTGGTGAGTAGGGATGTTATTTTTGATGAGATGGGTTCTTGGTATGTATCACCGGCTATAGTGCCATCAGATATGCCTTCCACTCATGTATCTATAGTTGATATGCAGCAGAGCACTGCTATGACAGGACCTAGTAGTCAGACAGTATCCCCATGGATAGGGAGATTGAGGAGCTCACCGTCCAGTGACACCAGTATGTCAGTGAGGGGGAGATATGATGTCATGGACATCAAAGGAAAAGAGAAAGTTACTGAGGATGTATATGGGATGATGACACTTGGTAGAATGACTTCTGGATATGAGTCTGCTGACACTTTAAACAGTGAACTTGGTATTCCGACTATCTATATGCCTGGCGCAAGGCAGAGCAGGTACATTCTGCCTCATGAGAGAGGGGAATCGAGCACTAGACCATAGCCTAGATGCAACCTACAGTTGCCTTGTCGAGCACAGAGGCTGAGTACAGGGGTGCAACAATGGTTGCATGTGAGGTAGCTTGGTTGCATAAGCTACTTTATGATATGCATCAGCCTACAGATGGGCCAGTTGTCATTTATTGTGACAACATGAGTAGTATACACTTGGCAAATAACCCAGTCTATCATGCTAGAACAAAGCACATTGAGGTGCATTATCACTATGTGCGAGAGAGAGTTTTACTGGGTCTTATTGATCTAGTTTATGTCAGCACAGAGGATCAGGTAGCTGACATATTCACGAAGGCATTGGGCGCAGAGAAGTTGCGCAAGTTCAGAGACCTGCTTGGTGTGCAGGAATTGGGATTGAGCTCGAGGGGGAGTGTTGAGATATCGAGCTCCACTCGTGATATGCCAGGGTGACCGTTGTGCATTTATGTCACCGACGTGTCAGTTGCAGATGGGGTTGGTACACCGCCCATGAATAATAGCTAGATGACAGCTATCCTTATCTACTCTAGTTCGTGGCTCAGTTAGTATGCCACCTTAGTTATTTGAGTTTGGTTTGAGACCCATATATAGGGTTCTTCTATTTCTTTGTATTAGAGTTCTTTTTGGCTTACACAACTAAGAAGAGGAAAACTGTTTTCAGCCTCCACCCTTGTGTGTATTCCCCCATTGTGCAAGCAAGAAATCCACAAGTGAGACTCCTTCCTTCTCTCCCACAATCTTGACATCTAGGGCATGATATTTTGGAGTTCTTGCCTCTTATTTACTCTACCATGTAGGAGATGCCAAGAATTTGTAGCTCCTTCCAAGCTATAGGAAACAAGATTCACTGAAATGTAGAGGTTCAAGTGCACCCACACCTGCAAGAAATTTTTGGGCTCTGGATCACCGGGAGGTGGGCAAAGTTTCCCTCGGGCCGGGTTGTGCACCCCTTCAAGGTCTTAATCGGGAGGGGGCTTCAGGGTTCCCTCTTTTGCTCCCAACTCGCCTGGTCTATGTATACATGGCAGGGATTTTTAATTCAAGAAATCAGCATGCTATGCAATTTCGATTGAAGAGTTGGGCTTTTCATGAGATGCATGACCAATAAGGAAATGGGATAGGGGAAGGGGTTACCTCTGCAAATCAGTCACTCAATGATTGCATGACTTAATCTTCTTACAATTTTCTTTCTTATTAGTCAAGAATAAAGACAAGAGTACGGTTAAGGATTAGAGTAAAATTTTGATCAATGGGAAAATAAATTTAAAGAGCATTCAGCCATGCATGCATTTCAAGAGTGTGGAATGGGGATGGGAATTCAATTGGCACTTTCAAGCTTCAAGAAGACATGCAATTCTTCCATCTCTCTCATCAACTGGTTGAGCTCAACAATTGGATGTAAAAGAGAGACCAAGAATCGATTGACATACCTTATTCAAGCTCAGGGAAGAGTTAATGGTTGCCCTCTCCAAGAAATTTGTGGTTGCCCTTCTTCTTGCAGCCATTGTTGTATGGGGGCCTTCAATGTCGTGTATCTTCACTTGTTGAAGCTTGTGGCTACTCCCAAGGCTCCTGAGGGTAGGAAATTGAAGGGGATTCAGTGTGCCATGAGCTTGGTTGAAGGTTTCATGGCTGCCATGGTTGCTGCCCACAGTGGGGTTTGAGATATGTCAAAAATGGTGGGAAAACTCAGCAACCGGTACTCAAGTCTTGCCCAAAGGTATGCCAAGAGTTGGAGTATGAAGCAAGGAGTGCTGGAATTGAGCTAGAACAGGAGGAAGAGAGCAGACCACTCAACGCAAAATGCATTGCAAATTGCCTGTTGACCTCAGGAGGCTCTAGGCATGGCACACAAGGCTCAAGGGTGCTCTAGATGCTGAGCATGAAGTGGGGGAAGCTATGGGACAAGTCATTCCAGCTGAGGAAGAGGGGGGGCGCAAGATCTTTGCACTTCTTGAGCTGAAGGTTCCATGGCAGCTTGAAGGGAGGAAGAGAGAGAAGGTTCTCTTGAAAAAGTAACTGTGCTTTTGGTCTTCTCTAGCTCTGCTACACTCTTTTTGCCCAAAACCCTCAAGAAACTTACATGGAAATTAGTGAAGACCTGCAAAATTTATCTTCCTACCTCCAGATGTGTCCATGGCTCTTGGAAAAGCTCCAAGAAAGGCTACCATAGTCTTCAAGAGGGCTGACAGCTTGTCTGAGTACTCCCTGTGTACCTATGAGAAATATGTAACTGAGATTTTCTAACTGTGAGAAATTGTAAGAACCCTAAATCTATGGGAAAGAGAAGGATCAAAGACAAAGCTTTGATACCAACTGTAATGAAGGAGACCTAACTAATCTAACTAAGAGAGAGAAGAGAGAGAGGAGAGAGAAAGAGTGCAAAAGAAGAGGGGGAGGAGAGAGAAAGACAAGGAGAAGAGAGAGAAAGAGAGGAAAGAGAGAAAGAAGAAGAAGAAGCCATGAAATCTTGTGAAGGTGAAAAGAGAGAATCTTAATAATTCCCTGATACCTCAGAATACCCTCTTACACCTTATATACTGTGAGTGTGGCTGGTATGTTCCCATGCCATATTCCTGTGTCCCCCACTCGTTACAGAGAATGTGCTTGCAAGAGAGATTGACTTGGTAAATTTCAACACACGAGATCAGATAGGTGTCATTTTTACAAAGGCATTGGGTTTAGAGAAGCTTCAAAAATTTTGAAGCTTACTTGGAGTTGCAAAGATATAGTTAAGCTTGAGGAGTGTTGAGATGGCAAGCTCAAAACATGTAGCCATTGATGATAGACTATTAGATAATTTGGATCCACACATCTATACTTATTATATCAGTGGTCATTATGATCCTCATATGGCCACTAATTTATCACTTATTATATTTATTTATTGCATCTACCTATATGTAACATAGTTATAATGTCAATGGATTAATATAGTCAGTATTGTACTATTTGACTTGGTAGGCTACTTTCCTTTATACTATCTTTTATCTATATTTTATGTACATTGTAATTTTTGTAAAATAAGAAGAAGAAAATAGCAAGAAAATATTTTTAACCTCCATCTCTCTTGTTGTGCCCTTGCGTGAACTTTTTCTTATGTGTATGGTGTGTGTCTAGTGCAGTAGCTCAAGCAAGTCCCCCGATCGTGCAATTCATGACAAATTAGATTTTGGATGTGAAAGCTATACAAAAAAAAAAGTTGCAACCAAGCTCAAAATAAGACTATTGTTTTGAGTGGTTTTGATCATATTCCATTACAAGGTTTCTTACTTAAGGTATCTACTTGCCTATTATTGGTGGATACTTTGGGCTATCAAAGGGCATTCTTTTGGGTAACCCTTAGTTACAAAGGAGTTATCTTGTGTCATTTTACATACTCATCAAATAAGGTCAAAGTCATGTTTTGAAGCCTATATAGGGATTTGATTAGATTTTATGCATCCTATCACTTAATTCTATGCATGGATGGTAAAAGTAACCTTATACTATAAGATTTCTTGGGTTATGCATGATTTATAAAGCTTATGTTATATAAAACCTATGTGTGCAATAGAGTGTTATCCTAGATCAGGTTTAGCTTTTAGTTCTCATCTTAGAGTTTTTGGACAATCATTCCATTATAGGATATTGTGTTTTGGTATAGTGAGCACATGTATTGGACATGATTTGTTGTACATTATATGAATTAGAGGACTACCAACAAGCTTGATTTTTGCTACATGAAAAATAAAAACAATCTTTACATGTGGCATCCACTAATGGGTGTGTTTCACAATATTTTATTCTTTTCATGTGAAACTCCTCTTAGAATTGCGTAAGATATATTATAATGAGCGGGAGACATGGGAATATGGCATGGGAACATACCAGTCACACTAATGGTATATAAGGTATGGAATATAAGGTGTAAGAGGGTATTCTCTGGTATCACGGAATTATCAAGAATCTCTCTTTTCACCTTCACAAGCTTTCATGGCTTCTTATTCTTCTTTCTCTCTTTCCTCTCTTTCTCTTTCTTCTCCCTATCTTTCTCTCCTCCCCCTCTTCTTCTGCAGTCTTTCTCCTTCTTCTCTCTCTTAGTTAGATTAGTTCGGTCTCCTTCATTACTGTTGGTATCAAAGCCTAGTTTTTAGGTCCTTCCTTTCTCTCTCCTTCCTTTAGATTTAGTTCCTTTTTCAGTCTCAAGAAACCCTACTATTCACAGGTACAACATTGAAGAACCCCAACAGTCAAGAAGCAATATAGAGATGGCATCTTTCATGGGAGTTTACACAACTATTTCAGGAGGCTTGACCAAATTTGGAGGCCAAAAGACAAAGATGGCAGCTGGTTTTTCCCCAAGCCAATTTTTAAGAGGTCAATTGTTGGATGCATTGCGGGTGAGCGGCAAACTGCGAGGATATGAGTCAAATACCTTCAGTCTGTGTTGAGGCGGCAGGATGTCACTTTCTTTGACCGTGAAACCAGTACTCAGTAGACAGTGCAGTGTTGCAAGATGCAATCAACGAGAAGAGCTTGAATCACAAGTCCCTGATGATTATTAGTATGAGCCAACTCTACATCTTTGAAGATTATTAGTATGAGCCAATTCTTAATCATATCTCAATAGACAGTGTAGTGTTGTAAGATGCAATCAGCAAGAAGAGCTTGAATCACAAGTCTCAATCAGCGAGAAGAGCTCGAATCACAAGTCCCTAAAGATTATTAGTATGAGCCAATTCTTAATCATATCTCAGCAAACAGTGTAGTGTTGCAAGATGCAATTAGCGGGAAGAGCTGAAATCACAAGTCCCTGAAGATTATTAGTATGAGCCAACTCTGCATCTTTGAAAGCTCATTACTCTGTTTGGCAGCAGAAACCACAACATCCATTAATGTTGCTCGAAACCCTTCCTTTTCAAGTGCTTGTATTCGAGCTATAGTGGTGCTGCCTACAGGTGATGCAACCTCATCTTTGAGCTGTCTAGGATGTTTCTTTGTTTCCAACACCATCTTTGCCACCCTAAGAACCATTTGAGAAGCAAGAGCCAGGGACAGATCTTGTGGTAGCCCAGCTGCTACACCACCATCTGCAAGAGCCTCAATCGCCATGTATATATATAAGCTGGTCCACTTCCACTCAAGCCTATTACAGCGTCAAGTAGTTTCTCATCTGCTGCATGAATCTTTCCGACAGATTGAAAAGAGTCTTAATTGGACTCTGTGGTCTTCTTGAAAGCTGGCATGGGTTAGACATCTAAGATAGGGAGAGAGTTCTGGATCCTCAAGCTTCCATTCACCACCATTGACTTGGTCAATCAACTAGTTAAAATGCAGAATAGTTAGTTGCAGTGAAAGACAATGGAGACCCCTTGGCATGGTTCTTGCTACAAGTCTATTAAGAGAGGCACCCTCCTCTTTCAGTGCTATGACCTCCTCTTCACTAGCTAATAGTGAAGCTTTCAACCTCTTCATTAAAGCCTCATATCTACTTTGTTGGCCCTTAGCTTTGGATAGAAGTCATCAAGAAACTTTGGTCTTCTCTATCACCCTATTTGGCCAATCAGCATCTGTCCTAGATTTAAGAAGCACTTTTTCAGCTTTTCTGTGTGATTGCAAATTCACTAGGCTAGACTGGTCTTGCATAGTTTGAACAAGAGAGCTGAATTTTTCAAGCTCATTCTACAAACTAACAATGGAAGAATTGCTTGTAAGAAATGTTCCTGCAAATACTCCATCATCTTTGACAAAGACTCGGCTACAAGAAGAAGGGCAACAACAAATTTCTTGGAGAGGGTAGCCATTAACTCCTCCCCAAGCTTGAATAAGGTATGTCAGTCAGTTCTTGGTCTCTCTTTTACATCCAATTGTTGAGCTGAGCCACTTGATGAGAGAGATGGAAGAATTGCGTGCCTTCTTGAAGCTTGAGAGTGCCAATTGAATTCCCATCCCCATTCCACACTCTTGAAATGCATGCATGGTTGAATGCTCTTTAAATTTCTTTCCCCATTGATCAAGATTTTACTCTAATCCTTAATTGTACTCTTGTCTTGATTTTGACCGATAAGAAAGAAATTTGTAAGAAGGGTAAGTGATGCAATCAATGAGTCACTGATTTTCAGAGGTAACCCTTTTCCCATCCCATTTTCCTTACTGATCATGCATATCATGAAAGACCCAATCCTCAATTTGTAAATCCATATCATGCTGATTGCTTAATAATAAATGTCTGCCATGTGGATAGGAAGGTCCTAATGTGCAATTTGGTCCTTGTGTAATGCATGGGCAGCATGGCCCACATGGAAATTTTGGACAGCCACGGTTTGGATAGCAACGCATGTATGGGTAGCACAACATACATGGGCAGCATGTAGCACATGGCATACATGGGCAGCAAGGCCCAAATGAGCTGTGTGACAAGATTGTGTTTGCTAAGTTTAATGAGCAGTCCTCATCCTCAACTAAATTAGAGGAATGGACTTATAAATTAGAAGCTTATTTTCTCATTTATCCCCGTACTGATGAGGCAAAGATTATTTTTGCCTCCCTTCACCTAGAGTGCTTTGCCCACACATGGTGGAGATTTATTCAAAGAGAAAACCAAAAGTTTCATGATTGGGAAGATTTCAAGATGCATATGGTGCAAGTTTTTGTCTCCCCAATAGAGAAAGAACGTTTGGCTAGGCAATGGTGCCAGTTTGATCAGCAAAATCTCACCATGAGGGAGTATACCAACCAATTTATGAACCTATCCATGTATGTAGAGGCCCTCAGTGATGAGGCCGAATTGCATAAATACATTTATGGGCTAGATGCGCATCTTTCGCGGCTAATGTAATGGCTCAAAAGCCCGCCACTTTTTTTGCAGCCATAGAATTGGCTGAACGGTATGGTCGGAAATACCATCGCAATGAGGGCATGCAGCCAATTTCAAGACAGCAAAGATACCCTACCAGGCAACCCCCATATGCTGGTAATTACCGCAGCAACAATGCAGGGACGGTAGCCCCAAAATCCCCACCTACCCCACTATTAATACTGAAAGAAAATATGGCAGTTTTGGGATAGCACCCCCTTCCAAAAGTGACCCAAAGTATGCTGAAAATAAGATACGGAATGGCTTCAGTTCTAACGGTCAAAAATTCATCCCTCCCGAGGTTGTCAAGGATCGCAAGGCTAAGGGGTTTTGCTTTTAATGCGAGGATAAGTACACGGCTCATCATGCATCCAAATGCCCCTTTAAGAATGCCATTGCCAAGTTTAATAGCATATATGTGTTAGAAGATAGTGACAAGTTGAAAGAGGACTCACATGACACCTCTCCCATGATGACACATGCTGAAAATGCTGAATACAAAGAGGATCTTGACCCCAATGAGTTTTATGACTCACTGGATGGATTCCCTTTTGACCCTGGTGACTGCCCCATAGATGGCATGCTTGGAAATGACCCCTTGCACCCCACACTTAACACTATATCAGCTTTCTCAATCTCCATGGATGCATGGACCGGCTCTAGGAGCCCGAACACCCTACAAGTATATGGTAACATTGATGGCAAGAATGTGAACATTCTCATAGATAGTGGCAACACACACAATTTTGTGAATAAATCAACTCTTGCCCGTTTGATATGTATTCCTACTGAATTGCAGCAACCTCTTAAGGTTCAAGTGGCCAATGAAAGTGAGGAAATAAGCTCCCATGTATGCGCACAAGTGTCTCTCAAGTTGGCAAAAAATTATGCAGCAAAGGTGAACTTAATTTTCCTTGATATGGGCACCGTGGATGTTGTTGTAGGTTGTGATTAGCTACAACAGTTGGGAAAAATCTCTATGGACTTCTCTCAGTTATATATGGAGTTTTTAATCCATGGGCACCTTGTACATTTGGAAGGCATCAAAGAAATTGCAGATTTTTAGCTTATAACAACAAGACAACTCAAAATGGAATTCAAGAAATGCTCACAGATCTTTGTCTTGCATTTGCATAAGGATATTGATGACCAGCACATGCTAGGGAAGCAAAATGCAGCAATAACAACCCCCCACGAGTCTCCCACCTCAGAGATCAGTAGATCACCCGATTGACTTGGAGCCCCATGCCAATCCCATCAATAAATCCCCATATCGGATCTCTAAATGTGAGCAAGAGAAGTAGCTAAGCAAGTCAAGGAGCTCACTAAAATGGGATTCATAGAGCCTAGCTCTTCCCCTTATGCCTCCCCAATTCTATTGGTTAAGAAGAAGGATGGATCCTTCCGATTGTGCATTGACTACCGTGATCTCAATAAGATCACTGTCAAAAATAGATACCCCATCCCTCGAATCGACGACTTGCTTGATGAGCTCAAGGAAGCATGCTACTTCACCAAGATTGATTTGCGATCATGCTACCACCAAATCAGAATGAGAGTGGGTGATGAAGTTAAGATAGCCTTCCAGACTTACCGTGGCTTGTACTATTTCCTTGTCATGGCGTTTGGGCTCACTAATGCCCCTCCATGTTTCAGAGCCTAATGAACAAAATATTGCAGCCATGGCTTTTTCAGTTTGTGTTGGTATTCTTTGATGATATACCCATTTACAATAAGTCACTACATGAGCATTTGAAGCATGTCAAACAAATTTTTGATATACTAAGAGAGCACTGGTTATTTTCCAAGGAAAGCAAGTGTGTCTTCATGCAAACGGAGGTTGAGTACTTGGGACACATTGTTAGTGCATCCAAGCTAACCCTAAGAATGTGCAGTGTGTTTAAGATTGGCCCACACCAACTACCACTACCTCCTTGCATGGTTTTCTTGGCCTCTCCTCTTTTTGTTGGAGATTTATTTGCCATTATGCCACAATTGCAGCACCATTAACTGATAGGCTGAAAAAAGAGGCCTTCTTGTGGGATGCTTTGGCTGATTGTAGTTTTCAGTGGGCTGAAATAATTGCTCAGTTCAGCCCCCATCCTCATATGCCTCAACTTTTCAAAGGAATTTACCATTCACTGTGATGCTAGTGGACGGGTTATTGGTGTAGTCTTGTTGTAAGAACATGGTGTAATAGCCTTTGAGAGCCAGAAATTGGATGATAAAGAGAGAAAGTTGCATGTCTATGATTAGGAGATGTTGGCAGTCATTCATGCTATCAAAAAGTGACACCACCACTTGTATAGCAGTAAATTTAAAGTGAAAAGTGACCACCGTGTGCTCAAATACTTCTTGACTCAGCCCAACCTCACTCCCAAACAATGTAGATGGGTAGCTACCCTGTAGAACTATGATTTTGAGATCACCCACACTCGTGGCAAGGACAATATAGTGGTTGATGCACTCTCTTGCATGTGGGCATGCAAGGTTTCATCTATCACTGAACTCCACCATGATTGGATTGAAGAGCTCCAAGAGGCTTACTTACTTGATGCTGAATGCAGCCCTCTTTTTCAAAAATTACAACAAGGTGTTATGGGTGACAACTCTCAATATCATCTCCACAATGGCCTCATTTGGATCCATGGCCACATCATGATTCCTCATGCCTCTCCTTTTACCAAAAGGATACTTGAAGAGATGCATTCTTCACCGATTGCTGGCCACTTAGGGGTATTCAAAACATATGACTGCATTTCAAAAAGCTTTCATTGGAAAGGCCTATAGCGAGATGTTAAAAAATTCATGTTTAGATGTGTGCATTGTCAACAAAATAAGGATAGCACTCTTAAATCGGGTGGATTATTGTAGCCCTTGCCTATTCCCGAAGTCAAATGGACCCACATTACCATGGATTTCATCACCGATTTATCTACAACCAAGAAGGGTTGGAATAACATCTATGTGGTAGTTGACTGACTCACTAAAGCAACCCATTTCATCCCTATAAAATCTTAGTTTACAACATCTCAAGTTGCCACTCAGTTTATGGAGCATGTATTTAATTTGCATGGCTTGCCCCGCGTCATAGTACATGATCGGGACGCCAAATTTATGAGTCATTTTTGGCAAACAGTTTTTAGCTCCATGGGGACCAAATTGGCTCAGTCTACAGCCTATCATCCCCAAACGGATGGGTAGACCGAGCGAGTCAACAAGTGGCTTGAGACTTAATTGCGACATTTTTGTCATGATGTGCAAAATTCTTGGGATGTATGGCTGCATTTGGCTGAATTTTCTTACAACAACTCAACTCATTCAAGCATTGGAGTCTCCCCCTTCGAAGCATTGTATGGTTATCGGGTGCCCCTCCCCACTGTGATCTTTAATGAAAAGCTCAACCCCCTTGGAAAAGAAGAGTTGGACCGCATGCAAGCTTTACCTCAACAATGTAAGACAAATCTCAAAAGGGCTCAAGAGCACATGAAGCTCCATGTTGATGCAAAAAGGAGACCCCTTGACTCTCAAGAGGGTGAATTGGTACTCCTCAAGGTCTCCAAGTCCCATTATGCTACACTCAAGGATGATTCTTGCAACAAGTTGGCACACCGCTACTATGGGCCCTACACAATCATTAAGAAGGTTGGGTAATTGGCCTACCGTCTCCAACTCCCTCCCACTACTAAGATCCATAATGTCTTCCATGTGTGATGGGACCTCAAATGGGCCGGCACTGGCTATGGCACTAGCCGGACCTCATGCTCATGACACACAAACACCCTCACGGCCTCGCGGACCAGGAGCGTCAATCTAATGCTAAAGGACAAATTGCCCTAAAGCCTAATCTATGCGTTTATAGTTTTGTAGCGTTGTAGTCCAACGTTTTCCTTTTTCTATAAACTCCTCAGAGGGAGAACCCATACAAATTGGCAATGCCACGATCACATATATGGAGGCAACCTCTCGGTAGAAACACCGCGGCCCCACTGAAGCTCTCCTACATCGTAGGGATTGGCCCCTTGATGCGCTGCTCAACATATAAAACATTCGAACACACTCCACTCTTCATTTCCAAATGTAATCCAGGAGATATACCATGTGTCCTTACTTAACAGTCCCTTAGGAAACCAACCCTCTATCCTACGGCAAGGGATAACCTTACACTCTCAATCATGGGTCAAATTCCTGAGAAAACAATTGCTATGCAGTCCAAGAGCTTTTTTGTTGATACCATGAACTATGCATAGTGTATAATGTGAATATTTTAGTGCACAAACAGAAGAAAATCAGCATTGTGCATCATGCGAAACCAATCTTTTCATGATCTCCATGCTAACGTTTATGTATTGCAAAGAGAAAAGACACCGAGCCTTACGCTCATGCTGCCTTTCCCTTTATTTTAAAACAATGTCCTATAGGCATGATGCAACACATAAATCAGATTTTAATTTATATTTTGATGCTCAAACTCCCCTCTCACCCTACCGTTTAATGTTTTGCATTTGTTGATAGGTGAAAATGTCATTTTATGTATATTTCCTTACAAAGAAAGCGATAAACATGAACGGAAACATAGAAACGAGGGTAAACCGAGGCCAACCTCCTGTTGTACCTTCATTATACACTGCAAAACACATGTAATTTTTTGGAATTTTCGTTTTACCGTTTTCTAATTTTCTCCCATTTAAAACCCATTTTTCACCATTTTTTGGTATTTTTCCTCTATTTTCTTCAATAAAAAATGACTAGAAATTAAGATTGATTATGGGCTATGGCCCTTAGATTCCTTGATAGTAAAATTTCAGGTTTTGTAGGTATTATGTCTCATATTTCCCATTTATTTTGCAAAAAACCCAATTTTACCCCTTAAACTCGTGTTTTCCGGGTTTTATAACATTAATTTCAGCCATATCACTTATGATTTTCTGATTTTCAGATTATAAACTATTAAAAATCATAGAAAACAACATCATAATGCATATTCAGCCCATGGGAACAATGTTTCATCAATCAAATAGCATAAAAACTCATTTTTCCTTCATAAAAATTTAATTACTGCTTAGGCTCCATGTCTTGGAATCTCGGTTTTGCTGCTGCGGGTTAGCCCACATTCAATGTCCAACATCTTCATAATCAGTATTCTTCATGACTACATCGATCTGGAAGAAGCAATCTGGTCCCAACTGGACAAGCTTTCCTTCACCATTCTTCATTTTCCTCTTGCACACAAGAACAGCCCCTTAGGGGAGAGAGAGGGAGAAGAGAGAAAGACTAGATTTCCATCTCTTCATTCAGGCCACCATTGCTCGGGCGAAGTCAAGCAAAATGATCAGCAAGGAAGGAGTAGTTTCCCCCCATTGTCAGTTGGGTAGGTTGTTTGCAGGCAGGCATCATGATCTCCATGGATTGAAGCGCAATTTTCGGCGCAGTTCTTCACGTCCTCCTCTCCACGAAATGTCACGCTTTTTGATATTCTTGTTGGTTTTTTTTTTTTTTTTGGGGGGGAGGGGGGCGGGGTGGGGGGGTCCAAGCTCCCAAAGGTCACACCCAATTTTGGCCAAAAACAAGACCACCTCTTCAAATCTTATCCATTTGTTGGCCATTTCTCCGTCCGACATCCGATTCGAGTGTTGTAAATTTCTGCGCATCCGGCTTAACATCCCGCATTGACTAGCAACTCCTAACAACCTAGATAGTAGTCTAAAAAATTATCAAAAATAAACAAGTGTCTCTCGGGCGCCTTTTAAAAGTCGTCTTTCACTTGGTGCTTAAAATCGTCCTAACTGGAGCCGCCGCCTTCGATGTTAAATATTTTTTCCCTAAATTTCAGAGTTTTTCGAAAATTTTAGGCACATCCCGGGCTCAAAATGTTGAGATATCGAGCTCCACTCGTGATACGCCAGGGTGACCGTTGTGTATTTATGTCACCGACTTATCAGTTGGTGCAGACGCGGTTGGTACACCGCCCATGAATAATAGCTACATGATAGCTATCCTTATCTACTCTAGTTCGTGGCTCAGTTAGTATGCCACCTTAGTTAGTTGAGTTTGGTTTGAGACCCATATATAGGGTTCTTCTATTTCTTTGTATGAGAGTTCTTTTGGCTTACACAACTAAGAAGAGGAAAACTGTTTTCAGCCTCCACCCTTGTGTGTATTCCCCCATTGTGCAAGCAAGAAAGCTACAAGTGAGACTCCTTCCTTCTCTCCCACAATCTTGACATGGTATCAGAGCCTTGTTCGTGGTAAGGAGCTCAAGAAAGCAAGCCAAGCTCGCGGTGTTCTGGTAAGAGGAGCAGTGTTGCTTTCATTTTCTGTTTTGGGAGCAGATCTCTGCAGGTAGCACAGCCGGAAATTGCAAGAGTGCATTGTCTCAGGTTAAGATGCCCTTCGCGGTGAAGCAAGAACAGGTTGAGCGTAGCGACCCAAGGAGAACATGGCATCGGTCTCAGGACCTGTCTCGGCACCCAAGAACCTACCAAGCCCTCGCAAGGCGACACTTAATCCTTTTCTAACGCTCACTTTTATTTTCGCTCCAACCTTCCTTGTTTTGGTATTATATTTGGCAAGAAGCCACCCCTAGGAAGACAAGGTATCGGCCCCAGGTCTGATTCGTCCCCAAGAACCTACCAGGCCTTCGCAAGGCAATGATCAACTGCTTATATATTTTCATTTCTTTTTGTTTCTTTGATAGGGTTTAGAACCCCTTTTTACACACCTTCGTATTTATAGTCATCTTTTAGGATATATAAAGTTTCTGGGCATCATCATTATTATCTTTTGGCAGGCTTCTCTAACTGCCTCACTACGAACAAGAACTCCTAGAACAGCTGCCTAGCAGGCTAGCAGGACAGGGCCACTAGGACTTCCTTCTAAAACAAGTCTTTCAATGTCTAACAATGTCGTTGCAGGAGGCAATGACTACTCCGACCTCCCTCAAACATCCTTAGCCTAAACTTGGGACTTCATGCCTTGGTTACTGGTCCCCAACAAAAATATATCCCCTCAACAAGTACAGATACACATATAACAGGAAAGAAAGGTACTCGTAAAGGAGAAATATCACCTGGATTGGCCACAAGAAGCTTCCATCGCAGCAAAGGCTCCGCAAGGCTCCACCAAAGTCCATGAACCACGAAATCTGTCCAGCACAACACTAAAACAAAAACCCAATTAAACGCACCTGCACTAGACAGGGAAATGGCCCTCTTGGCCTAATGAAATCAAACACTTCACTACAAAACTGCATCGGCCCTCTTGGCCTAATGAAATAAAACCATACTATGCATAACATCCTCCTGGAAACAACTATGATAGACAGCAAAGCATACTATTCCCAGGGGAACAGAGGCTCGTAGCCCTAAACTAGGTGCATTAAATTATGACCTATCCCTCCTGCGTATATCGCAAGAGGTGTTCGCATCACATGTCGTCTAACCAGTCTGTGGGTCCAAGATAATAAAGGCAGATGAGTCTCGCTTACCCTCTGCATCACCCAAATCAACCATCGTCTGCCAAAGAGGGCATGTTTAGAAAGCATACCCCACAAACGACCAGGTACTGTCTCACCATCAATAGATATATCGGGACAAGGGCCACAATTAAAGAAGAGGTCCTCTTCATACGCAAGATTAGCCAAAGAATCGGCAAACTGATTCCAATTCCGTGGAATCAGCTGAAAAGACACTCTATCGAATTCGCCTAGCAGGGCCATGGCAGTATGATGGTACATGCATAGGATGGGGTTTCGCACCATGTACGTCCCATTGAATTGATCTAAAACCAACTGAGAGTCCCCTTTCACCAATAACTGACGGATACCACCCTTCTTTGCAATATTCAAACCAATTATCAGGGCTTTGTATTCGGCCATATTATTGGTAAAATTCGCCCCGAGATAAGCAGCTAACTTCATGACAATGCGTCGGCGGGGGTCTCGGATGACAACTCCTACACTTCCTTTTTTGCATGGACCCCTGGACACCCCATCAAAGTACAAGGTGTACGTCCATAAAGGGTTTACACATCCCGCCATCCAGAACTCTACTCGTAATTATGGTAATCGAAATTCAGCATATTCAACGGGTGGACTGTAGGTTCCATCCCTCCATCGTCATTGAATTCAACAGGGATACTCGTCAAAATTTGTAGGCAGTGATGGCAGAAGACCTTGATCTCCCAAATAAATAACCCGCCTTCTTGCTCAATCACCTTGTATCCTTTGCTCCACCAAATGAGCTTTCCCCTGATGATACCTCTGCTCTAAATATGGGTGTTCTAAATAAGGGATCAGACGACCCATCAACCTCTATCATGATTTCCTTGCAGATGTTTGATCGATCTCGCCTAGACCTGCAAGGCAGTCATAGCATTAGTGCAGTCAGAAATAATAAGGTTTAATCTTATTAAGATTAACCTTATTTTTAAATTCTATCCCCTCAAGGTCAGCTAACAACACTGTAGATTTATTCTTTCCTATCCTAACGATCCTATAGGGCCCATCCCATTTGGGTTCTAGCTTGCCTGGAAATAATTCTCGTCGTGCGTCATAATACAGAACAAGCTGTCCTTTCTTGAAGGTGTATTTCTTGGCTTTGAGGTCGTGTAGCTGCTTCATTCGGCGCTTCGCCACTTCTTGGTGCAATAAGCTCTGCAACTTAAGCTCATCTAAATGTGCCAGTGTCGTCAAGCGCTCAAAAAGTGCGTCTGTATCGCTCAAAGAATGATTGATAGCAAACCGAATAGTTGGCAGCTCAATCTCTAAAGGCAAGAAACACTCCTCCCCATATACTAACTTGAACGGGGTATGGCCAGTGGCTCGTGTGAAAGTCGTATTATAGGCCCACACTGCCACGGATAACTTGTTATCCCAATCTCGTTTCTTTTCCGACACGATTTTGGACAGGATGCCCACAAGCTGCTTGTTGGTACTTTCAACCTGACCATTGGCTTGCGGATTATATGGGGTTGTCTTGTTATGCTTGATTTGCCACATCTCTGTCAAACCTTTGATCACCTTATTCAGGAAATGGGTTCCGCGGTCCGACACTAATTCTTTCGGCAGACCAAACCGGCATATTATCTGCTCTAAAAGGAAACTAGCAGTTTCTTTAGCATCATCTTTCCTTGTTGCACGTGCTTCTGACCACTTTGTGAAGTAGTCGGTTGCTACAATGATGTACCTCTTTTGCGTAGTCGACGACGGAGTAATAGGGCCCACAAAGTCTATTCCCCACTTCTCAAATGGAAGTATCGCCATAATAGGGGTGAGTGGTCGTTTCCTATTCTCTCGACTATCATGTCGTTGGCAAATATCACATCTCTTAACATATGCAAACGCATCTTGGAAGATGGCCGGCCACCAATAACCTGCTCTTAAAGCCTTTTGTGCTGTAAGCCGTCCAGCAAAATGGCCACCGCAAGCAGAGTCATGGCACTCTTCCAAAATGAATGGCACCTCGTCAGGCATCACACACCGGCGATAGATATCATCAACCCCTTGCCGATATAATGTACCCGTGATCAAAGCAAACTTTAATGCTTCCTGCTTAATTTTCCTTTTCTCAGCTTTAGATAATTCGGATCCAGCCTCTCCTGTCGATAAATAATGCGTTATTGCAGTGTACCAAGAGGGAATAGATGCTGTATCTATTTTAAATAACAACTCCATGTCACTACCTTCAGCCACAGATTCTTTCGACTCCCCAAAGTCCACTAGACATTCCACGATGCCTTGCAACCTTGGTGGCTTACTCCTGATTTCATAATCAAATTCCTACAAAGTCATTAACCACTTTGCTAGACGATCAGGAGGCTGTAACTTATTCATCAATAGTCGAAGTCCCTCCGCCTTTGTATAAAGCACGACTTTCTCATAGAGAATGTAATGCCTAAATTTCTCAAAGACCATCGCTAGACACAGCTTCTCCATGTAGGTATAATTGATTTCGGATACCCCTAGCTTCCGACTAGCAAAAGCAATCGGGTGGTACCACTTCTCCTCCCAAATTTGGGCTAAACAGCAGCTGATACTATACATCGTGGCTGCTGAAAATATATAAAACACCTCACCTCTTTTAGGTGCTTTTAAAACGGGCGCTCTTGCTAGCTCTTGTTTCACATCCTCGAATGCTACCTTACAAGGGTCACCCCATTCAAACAAACAGCTAAAGGACAATAAATTTGTAAGCGGCAACGTTCTTTCTGCCAAGGCGTTTATGAATCTACGGTAATAACCAACCGAAGACAGAAAGCTATGAACTTCCTTCGGGGTGCGTGGTGGACCCATGGCAACTATAACTTTGACCTTCTCGAGGTCTGTCGCAATTCTTACCGAACTGACCACATGACCCAGCAATAGCCCATAAGGTACTCCAAAAACACACTTCCGTGGGTTTAAGGCGATGCAGAATTGTCTACAGCGCTCAAAGCATTTTCTTAGAATGGTCAACTGCCTTTCTCTCACGGTGGTAGCCCCTAAGTCATCAATAAACACCTTCAACTCTTCAGGGGATATGTCACCGAATGTCTTATCTGCTGTTCGTTGCCACGAACCAGGCGCATTGCATAAACCAAAGGCCATCACATGGTACGCAAAAGTAGCAAATACAGTGATAAAAGTTGTTTTCAACTTATCCTCTTCTGCAATTGCCATTTGGTTGTATCCTGCAAAGCAATCCATAAACGAATATATCTCCCTACCCGCTAATTGATCCAAAATCTGGTCAATAAATGGCAATGGGTAGTAGTCCTTAACTGTCTGCTTATTCAGCTCCCTAAAGTCTACACACAAACGGATTTGATTATTCTTCTTCTTTCTAATCACAACTGGCGAACACCATTCCGTGTGTTGCACAGGAAAAATCAAACCCGCTTTTCGAAGCTTCTGTAACTCTTCAAACAGCACGTCCCTCAATTCGAAAGGCATATGCCTTACTTTCTGCCGTACAAGACGACTGCCCTCTTTCAACGGAATTGTATGAATAGCAAGACTAGGAGGAATGCCTCTCAACTCATCATAACTCCAGGCAAAGATATCACGAAATTCCTGGATCAAGGCCACATAGTCCTCCCTTTCTGTTGAGCTGAGCATAGAACCTAATTTGATTGGCCGCGAATCATCAGGCGTACCAAGGTCTAGCTCGACAACATCTGCATCTCTTATACGATCTTGGCCCTCTATCGGCTCATTCAAAGTGATTTGATAGATGTCTTCCGTGGTGGATCCCTCTTTGGACTCATCACTCGATGATGTCTCACTGCCAGATAAATCTTCTAGTGTCTCCAATTCTGTAGAAGATAGAGGAGCTCTCTCACTCTGCGGGGACTCAGGATAAGCATCGACTACCACACGCTGGGCACCTCTGCCGAATATCAGTCGACCGGCAGGTATATCTACTTGGCAGTCCGCTTGCAAGATCCAAGGTCGTCCGAGTAATACTTGGTAACTTGGCCGCCCTGCAAAACGAATCACCCTAAAGTCCAACATGCATTCTATATTTGCAACAGTAACATGGACCTTAGTAATGCAGCCTTCTGGCTGTCTCAAACTATCATCTGCCATTCTGAGAATTGTGGAGGTATCTTTCTGGATCGCAAGACCCAACCTTTCCATCAGTTCAGAACTCATAATGTTAACAGATGATCCCGTGTCGACAATGGCATAATCTACTAATATCCCATCGACATAGGCTGCAACCCTTGGGCAATGCTTCTCAGCATGCTCGAACCAGTCATCACCTACTCGCGCAATACCCAAAGGTTCTACAATATACCCGATACGTAGGATCTTTCTAAATTCCTTGTGTACTCCTGGGGAAAGCTTAATAAGCTGTAAAAGATTCACATCCGGCTTGACTTCACAGAGAGAGCTCGCTAAATCGAATTCATGATAGTTTGATACAGCTCGCTTTTCACACCAAACCATCCGCTCTTTAGGTCGCTGAACAAGCTTGATTGCCTCTTTTTTAACTTTCACCTTCTTCTTTGGTGGTTCCTTATCGGCTTTACTTTCTACGGGCTTCAAAGGTCCCTCTTCCATGGAAGGGTCCAAAACTTGCGTTCCTTTGTCGCCTTGTTTAGGGTTTCCGTCGACAGGCTTATCCTTGTCGGCTTCTCTACCCTTTTGACCTCTTGTAAGAACCGCTTGTAAATTAGAGGTTTCAGCATCGTTAACACGTACAGCCTCAATCAAACTAACCCCACTACCACTTGGTAGCTCCTCCACTGTAGTCTTTGGTCGTTGAAGTATTTGTTTAGGCCCATCTTCTCGCTGGGAATCATTTCCTTGGGCAGGATGATTAACAGGCCCTGGTTGCCGACTTCCTCACTGGAGGGAACTGATCTTACTCCAGCAAGTAGCTGCTAAATGTCCGGATTTTCCACAGATGTCGCACTTAACATTCGGGCAATTTCTTGGATAGTGCTGCCCACCACACCATTTGCAACTAAACCTCGACGGTGCACCCTCCTCTGGGTATCTACTTCCTATCAAATTTTGTTGTTTTTTAAGGAAGTTGACATCAACGGCTATTTGCCGATACTGCTCCGTAATCATGTCGGTATAATGCTTCATCATGTCCTTAATCTCGCCAAGAACATTGGAAGAACTCGACTCATAGCCTTGGTCATTACCCTGTCGTTCCAACGGCCTAACAATTCGATTAGGCACTGGTTGTTGAGCCACAGGCATGGTATTAGAATTGACCGCCTGGCCTCCACCACTTGGAGCCATTTGACTGCCCGTAGGCATCGACATGCTAGGGGGAGCTGGTAATAAAGGGACATTCTGTATCATGTTCCCTCTCCCATTAGGGTTAGCCATCGCTATCCCTTGACTACTACTGCCATTGGCCATTGACACATTATTTCCCAATACTAAACCCATGTTCGAATTGCCTCGAGAAGCATAGGCTGCTTGTAGTCGGGATTCCACCTCTTGTGCTCGTGTAATGGGAGTATCTATATGCCCCAAGGGGACACTACTCAATTGCAATTGGATATTAAAGTCCAAACCATGTAGGAAATATTGCAATTGGGCAGCTGCGGGGATAGGAATAGAGGTGTCCAACTTACGGAAAACCTCTTTTATCTTCTTCGCATAAGCACGAATATCCTCGTGTGGATCTTTGCGGGTCATGTTGAGTACACGCAACCAATATTGCCCACCCCTTTCAGGGGCAAACTCCCTTCGAAAAGCTCCATAAAATGCATCAATGTTCAATATGGTTCCGGCTTCTAAACCATGATACCATATAGCGGCTCTTCCTTTGAGAGTCATGTTGAAAAACATCATTAAATGTCCTTCTTCTTGAATGCGACAGTTAAACATCAGCTTTTGAAACTCCCTAATGTGGAGTTCCGCATCTTCCTCAACTAGCCCATTAAAAATGGGTAGCGGGTAACCTAGAGCCGGCAAATCCGTCGTTCCTGCTGGAATTGCAATAGGCTGCGCCATGACAAGGATTGGATTTGCACTAGGAATAGGGGACGGTGGGGTTACACCTCTCGTACTTGACGTGGACTGGCTTATAGAAGGAAGGGGAGCACTAGAGCTTCCACCTTCTCCTAACTTACTGCTTGTGGTACTAAGACCACTAGATCCACTCCCTCGTAAGGGTTCAGCACCGCTACGCTTAGGGGAATATCTCCTAAAAATTTCAGCACGTCGCCTAGCTCTTTCGTCTCTTTCTTGCTTTTGGATTTCTGCTAGACGATGCTTATCAATAAATAACGGATCAATCTCAGTATCCTTTGGCATAAACTGCTAGTTGGTCCCTAAACAACCAGGATTGGAGAACCGCCACTTTTAAGCAGCTCCCGGCAGACGCACCACTAATGGACCAAAAAACGGGCCGGCACTGGCTCATGCACTAGCCGGACCTCGTCACTACGCACAAGACAACCCCTTGGCCTCGCGGCCAGGAGCGTCTATCAAAATCTCTGCCTTCCGAAACATTGCGTTTGTAATACGTTCTAGTCCAACTGATGTCAAGATTGTGGGAGAGAAGGAAGGAGTCTCGCTTGAAGCTTTCTTGCTTGCACAATGGGGGAAGACACACAAGGGTGGAGGCTGAAAACAGTTTTCCTCTTCTTAGTTGTGTAAGCCAAAAGAACTCAAGTACAAAGAAATAGAAGAACCCTCTATATGGGTCTCAAACCAAACTCAACTAACTAAGGTGGCATACTAACTGAGCCACGAACTAGAGTAGATAAGGATAGCTATCATGTAGCTATTATTCAGGGGCGGTGTACCAACCGCATCTGCAACTGACAAGTCGGTGCCATGAATACACAACGGTCACCCTGGCGTATCATGAGTGGAGCTCGATATCTCAACACTCCCCCTCGAGCTCAATCCCAATTCCTGCACACCGAGCAGGTCTCTGAACTTGTGCAGCTTCTTTGTGCCCAATGCCTTCGTAAATATGTCAGCTACCTGATCCTCTGTGCTGACATAAACTAGATCCATAAGACCTAGTAAAACCCTTTCCCGCACATAGTGATAATGCACCTCAATGTGCTTTGTTCTAGCATGATAGACTGGGTTATTTGCCAAGTGTATACTACTCATGTTGTCACAATAAATGACAACTGGCCCATCTGTAGACTGATGCATATCATAAAGTAGCTTATGCAACCAAGCTACCTCACATGCAGCCATTGCTGCACCCCTGTACTCAGCCTCTGTGCTTGACAAGGCAACTGTAGGCTGTTTCTTGCTGCTCCAAGTGACTGCAGCACTCCCAAAAGAGAACACATATCCATTGGTAGATCGTCTATCAGAAATACTACCAGCCCAATCAGCATCAGTGTATCCATACAACTGTATCTGAACCCCAGTCTCATAAAATAGTCCATACTGCAATGTGGACTTCACATACCTGAGTATGCGTCTAGCCGCATCCAAATGTGGTTTCCTTGGAGCCTGCATAAACTGACTTACCAATCCAACAGCATAGCTCAAATCTGGCCTGGTAATAGTCATATAAATCAAACTTCCTACTATGCGTCTGTACATAGTAGGGTCTTCTAGAAGCTCACCTGCATCTGTGCTCAGCTTCACATTCTGCTCCAAAGGAACTGAAATAGGCTTACAGCCTGTCATCCCATATTTGGACAGCATGTCCAATCCATACTGCCTCTGCAAGAGCTGTATCCCACTTGGTGATCTAATCACCTCAATGCCCAAGAAATAACGCAGCTCTCCCAAATCCTTCATCTCAAACTTCTGCTTCAATAGCATTTTCACATGAAGGATATCTTCATCACTGTCACCTGTCATAATCAAATCATCAACATAAATGACAAGTAGCATAATACCTTTCTCTGTTTTCCTCACATAAAGTGAGAAATCTGCCTTGGAAATCTGAAAGCCAATAGTGACAAGATACTCTCCTATCTTGTCAGACCATGCTCTAGGTGCTTGCTTCAAGCCATACAAGGCTTTCTTCAACCTGCAAACAAACTCAGGATGAACAGCATGCACATAACCTGGTGGTTGCTCCATATAGACCTCTTCTTGCAAATCACCATGCAAGAAGGCATTCTTTACATCCATCTGATGTAAAGACCATCCCTTTGATGCAGCCATAGCAATGAATACTCTTACGGTTGCCATCCTTGCAACCGGACTGAATGTTTCTTCATAGTCAATGCCATATGTTTGTGCATACCCCTTGACTACTAATCTTGCCTTGTATCTGTTCACAGAACCATCTGCATTGTGCTTCACCTTATAAACCCACTTACAGCCAATTGCATTTTTACCTTTAGGCAAAGGTACCAATTCCCATGTAGCATTTGCTTCCAAGGCATCCATTTCTTCATCCATGGCTTTCTCCCATTTTTCTTTTCCCATGGCTTGCTCAAAAGAAGTGGGTTCTGGTTCCTGTATCACTTTGACCATATATGCATAGTGAATGGCTGTAAATCCATCATATTTCAGCCTATCCACAGGATACCTAGCTCTCGTAGACCTGCGCAAAGTAGGTTCACTCCCAGGTGCTCTCAAAACATCCCTGGTCTTCCTTACTCCAGGTGTAACAATAGAAGGAATACCCAACTCATCATCAATGCTCTGTTCTGAGCCACTGGATTCACCATCCACATAAGAGTGACCTGCATTCACATCAAACATGGGCTGATCAACCTTCTCTTTTCCTTTTCGTGATACTTGCATACCACTGTCTGCACTGCTTTGAGAAGGTTCTCATGATCTCAATCTGCCTGTCCATGGCGAAGAATGTGAACCACTACTAGAGGACGCTCCAGGTCCACTAATATTTTGTGACTGCTGCTGTGAATTTTGTGCAGCATTACCATTTTGTGCATCTACATCATCAATCACATTTACTGGTTTATACCAGCTACTCATCTCATCAAAAACAACATCTCTGCTCACTGTAAACTTACGAGTAGAAGGGTTATAGCATCTATACCCTTTTTGCTGCAGAGAGTAACCAATAAAGATGCACTTCTCAGCTTTTGGATCCAACTTGGATCTCAACTCATCTGGCACATGTACATAGGCAATGCAACCAAAAATTTTCAAATGAGAAATATCTGGTTTCCTACCAGTATACCTCTCCTCTGGAGTCATTCCATGTATTACTGCAGTGGGAGTCCTGTTCATTATGTAGACTGCTGTAGCAACTGCTTCAGCCCAATAAAAATCTGGCAAGTCTTTTTCATTGAGCATGGCACGAGATACCTCTCCAATATGCCTGTTTTTCCTTTCTGCAATTCCATTTTGTTGTGGGGTATAACTGCATGAATATTGCTGCTTTATGCCATGCTCCTGCAAGAACTTTGCAAACTCATTTGAGAGGTACTCTCCCCCTCCATCTGACCTTAGGCATTTTATCTGCAGGCCTGTTTCTTTTTCAACCATCGCTTTAAGAGTTTTGAAATGCCCAAAAACTTCACTTTTCTTTTTCATAAAATACACCCAAACTTTTCTGCTATAGTCATCAATAAAACTGACAAAATAATGACAGCCTCCAAGAGATGCAGCTATAGTTGTCCACACATCAGAGTGGATTAATTCCAATGGCTTCTTACTCTCTTGAACATGTCTAGGAAATGGTTTCCTTGCCTGTTTTCCAAACTGACAGGCTTCACATACCTTATGCATTTCTGCAACCTTGAATTTGGGCAATCCTGCAACAATATTTTGGGCCTGCATTGATTTAAGTCGCTGTACATTAACATGACCAATGCGTTTATGCCAGATATCAATATCTGCAACTACACCGGTCCCATGTGCAAACATTGCTGCACTCAATTCAGACATGTCTGCATCCAATGTAAACATTCTGCCCTTCTTCTTTCCTTTTGCTATCAAGCGACCTTTATTTTTCATATCCTCAACAAAGCATCCATGAGGATTAAATCTGACCTGCAAGCCCTGTTCAACCATTTGACCAACAGAAACTAGATTCTTGGTGATATTCGGGACATGAAATACATCGGACAGGTATTTCTTTTTCCCATCCTGCATAGACAAAGGAGTTTTTCCAATCTGCACAATAGGATGTGCAGTATCATCACCAGTCTCCACAAATCCTGGTTTTTCCATTTTCCTTGCATCCTCCATCCATTCTGCATGACCTGTCATGTGGTTTGATGCACCTGAGTCAACATACCATACATCATTACTTTCTTCTGCACTTGTCACAGAATTGTTCATGTGCTGCACGATAAACAAATGCTCATTTCTGTCATCACCCTGTCTACTAGAAGATGCATAATTTTCTTGTTGCAGTTTTCCATTCATGATGTCATTCTGCTTTTTATAGCAGTCTTTAGCCATATGACCCATTTTACCACAGTAGTAGCATTCAACATTACTGTTTGCATTTTGGCCTCTTTGCCATCCACCACGACCTCTTTGGCTCCCCCTGCTTCTAGAGTTACCACGTCCTCCTCCATAGGACTGGTTTTCTTGAGTTTGCTGCATATTCTGATTTCTACCACGACCTCCAAATCGGCCTCCTCTACCTCTGCCTCTACCTCTTCCAGCATTTGAGTAGAAGACAGCTTCTTTTGAAGTTCCTCCTGAAGAAGATGCACCTCCATTTCTCTCCTCCTCAGAAATTAGAAGAGCAATCAACTCCTCCAAATCAGGAAATCTTTCACGGACGGAAATGGATGTTCGGAACTGTGCATAATCCTTTCCTAGACCATTCAAGGTCACGGAAACTAAATCATCATCTTCCACTGGCGACCCAATGGAAGCAAGTGCATCTGCAATCTTCTTCACCTTCATGTGGTAGTCGTTGATGCTCATACTTTCTCTTTGCACATTATGCAACTCTTGCTTGAGCTGCATTTTCCTGGCTTGCGTATTTGTGCTATACATTTTTGACAAAGTATCCCATGCCTCCTTTGGCGTACTTGCATCTTGAATATGCACAATCATAGAGTCTGAAATGCTGATAGACAGCCAATACATAACTTTCCTGGCTCTCTCATGCCATGCTTTAAATGCCTGCATTTGCTGTTGATTGGGAACATCAGGAAGAACTGGTTCTTCTTCATTTCCTGCAACAAATTCCCAATATCCTTTTCCCATAAGGAAATTCGTCATTCTAAACTTCCATGCCTGGAAGTTGTTCTTGTCAAGATTTTCGGTTACAATCTGTGAAAGAGAATCAGACGCCATTACAGAACACTGCGAAAAATTCTGTCACTGCAAAAACTCAGCTTCACCCTCACAAGGGCAAATCTGCAAAGCTGGCGAAAGTGGTATTTGACCACACAGTCACTTCCTAGTGACAATTTTGCATAAACAGGAACCAAGGATGATTCTAAAACTCCCAATGTCTCTGCGCACAAGCATACGATGCAATTTCTACAGTAACTTTTCACCAACCTGTAGAACAGTGGCTGAACAGCATAAAACTGAGCCTTTTCCTAAGTGCGTGCAGAAAACTTCCGCCTCCAAAACAGGCCCCGAAATGGCCTCAAATCAAAAAAACAGGGTCGCCAAGAGCTAAAGCTCTTGCCCGCAGCATATACTGCCCTCTTGCTTCACCGCGAAGGGCGTCTCAACCTGAGACAATGCACTCCTGCAATTTTCGGCTGTGCTACCTGCAGAGATCTGCTCCCAAAACAGAAAATGAAAGCAACACTGCTCCTCTTACCAGACCACCGCGAGCTTGGCTTGCTTTCTTGAGCTCCTTACCACGAACAAGGCTCTGATACCATGTCAAGATTGTGGGAGAGAAGGAAGGAGTCTCGCTTGAAGCTTTCTTGCTTGCACAATGGGGGAAGACACACAAGGGTGGAGGCTGAAAACAGTTTTCCTCTTCTTAGTTGTGTAAGCCAAAAGAACTCAAGTACAAAGAAATAGAAGAACCCTCTATATGGGTCTCAAACCAAACTCAACTAACTAAGGTGGCATACTAACTGAGCCACGAACTAGAGTAGATAAGGATAGCTATCATGTAGCTATTATTCAGGGGCGGTGTACCAACCGCATCTGCAACTGACAAGTCGGTGCCATGAATACACAACGGTCACCCTGACGTATCACGAGTGGAGCTCGATATCTCAACAACTGATCCTAGTCCACTACTCCTCAAAGGGAATCCGTTTCACATAGCCAAAAGGCTCGAATCACATACACATGGGGTTCCTCCTACGGCTGAATGCCGTCAACCCTCTGCGACTCTCCTACACCTTGGGGATTGGCCCCTCAGTGCGTCGCTCAACATTTAGACATTTCGCACAAACGTCGCTCAAGGTACCAAATAAGCATGTCCAGGAATGTACCATTGTTCTTACTTTATTTCCCCTTTAGGATCCCACGACTAGCCTACAGCATGGGTATCTCACTGCCTCTCAACGTAGGTCATGTTCTAATACAACAATTGCAATGCATGTCCAGGAGCTGATCACTGATACTTTTAAATTCTTTTTCATGCTCCATGCATTTCGTGGATGTCTAGTGCTCAAACATTTAGTAAAACAGTATCGTGCATAAGTGCAAAAACATCCTTTTAATGGTTTCTTTCTGACGATTGTATGCTTCGTTGCATGGCATTTTACGGCTTTTTTCCATTATTTTTCATATCAAAAGCGAACAAAACCGAACTAAAACACGGAAGCAAGGATGATCTGAAGCAAATCTTCATGCCTCAGCCTCACTATACATTCACGGACATTACTCATAATTTTCCCAATTTTCCAAAGCCCAAAATATAATTTTCCCCTATTTTTTAGGGTTTTTCCACCATTTTCTTGCAATTTTTCCCATTTTCTCCCATTTTTTAATTGCAGAAAATAAAGTTCAGCTTATGGGCTGTGGCCCTTAGTTCATTTCAGCAGAAAAAGAATTTTAGTAGGTGTGGATTAATTTATTGCATCATTTTTAGCCCAAAAAACCCTATTTTCCTTCATTTTTATGGTTTTTCGTGTCTCGGTTTTCTATTTTCTGCTATCCCGCACATGTTTTTCTGATTTTTAAATGATGAACAGCCAGAAAACAACTCAAAGCGCGACATACTCAAAACTCAATCCATATGAACACATTTTTATCAACCAATTTTGCATCAAAAGGCCATTTTCTTTGTAAAAATAATTATTACCGTGTCTTGCGGGTTTTCCCATTAAATTTGGCACGTACCACGATTGATTTCCAGCCATGAATTCTGCTTGGAATCAGCATTCTACAATGATTTGGCATTGCCCTTCAATCTCGTCAAGAATCGGCATCCATCCGGCCATCCATTTCCATTCTACTCTTCCACGCACGAACGGGGGTTAAGAGGAGAGAGAG
Source organism: Lygodium microphyllum (assembly GCF_053477565.2). Classification (NCBI taxonomy): domain Eukaryota; kingdom Viridiplantae; phylum Streptophyta; class Polypodiopsida; order Schizaeales; family Lygodiaceae; genus Lygodium; species Lygodium microphyllum. Next base: position 23,843,575 of record NC_141136.1, on the reverse strand, counting down.
GGAGGAGAGAGAAAGACTGATTTTCTCTCTCTCCAACCAGGCCACCATCTTGCGTGCGAGAGGAGGCGATACGATCGGCACGATGAAGGAGACTTCATGCAGGCTTCCAATTCATGGGTTCTTTGCAGCCACAACATCTCGATTTGGGGAGGGGGGCGCCATTTTTTTCTGCGCGGTGATCAGCGCGAGTACATGCCACCCTCCTTTTTTTTTTAAATTGGGGGGGGGTGCCCCCTTTGAAGGGCACCCCTTCAATCCTCAAGTGGCCACCCTTTCATTTCTGGCCCTTTTTCGGGCACCCTGGCCGGTTTCGGGCCATCTTGCACGTACAAAACCCGATCGTCCCTCTGAAAATTTCTATGAACTCATCTCAACATCCCGCACTAACCGGCAGCTCCACTGACTGGCACAGGTGCACGAAAAGATTATGAAAATTCTCGGAGTGTCGTACGGGCGCCCGTCAAGCACTTGACGCTTAAAATCGTCCTAGGTCGAGCTGCCGCCTTCGTGGTTGAGCATTTTCCCCCGCATTTCCACATTTTTCTCCTATTTTTAGGCACGTTCCGGGGCCTAAAATCCATCCTTCATTGGCGACCATGGGATAGGACGACTCAGTCCGTCGAATCCACGAACAGATCTGCACATAAACAACCAAAGAAGCATCAAACTGATACAAAACAAATATATAATAAAACTCAGCACAATGCTCCCCCTACCCCTGGACAGAACCAAGGCATGCCAGCCACAAGGAATAGACCTAGCATCATCTAATAGAAGATCCGAAGTGAGTCACTAACCAACTGCTCCAACACAGCCAAACTAAAAAACCTACCAAAGAGGTTGCCCTAAGTGGTAGTCTGCCCTACTTACCAACTAAAAACAACACCACTAGGCGCTCCTACAAGGCGAGGACTCCTATAGCCTGATCAAGGAGTATTTTCTTTCAGTACAGTTCTTCTTTTAGGGTTTGTATTGGATGAACATACTTGGGCATGTAAAAAGGAGGGAGCTGAGCGTAGCGACCCAAGGAGAACATGGCATCGGTCTCAGGACCTGTCTCGGCACCCAAGAACCTACCAAGCCCTCGCAAGGCGACACTTAATCCTTTTCTAACGCTCACTTTTATTTTCACTCCAACCTTCCTTGTTTTGGTATTATATTTGGCAAGAAGCCACCCCTAGGAAGACAAGGTATCGGCCCCAGGTCTGATTCGTCCCCAAGAACCTACCAGGCCTTCGCAAGGCAATGATCAACTGCTTATATATTTTCATTTCTTTTCGTTTCTTTGATAGGGTTTAGAACCCCTTTTTACACACCTTCGTATTTATAGTCATCTTTTAGGATATACAAAGTTTCTGGGCATCATCATTATTATCTTCTGGCAGGCTTCTCTAACTGTCTCACTACTAACAAGAACTCCTAGAACGGCTGCCTAGCAGGCTAGCAGGACAGGGCCACTAGGACTTCCTTCTAAAACAAGTCTTTCAATGTCTAACAATGTCGTTGCAGGAGGCAATGACTACTCCGACCTCCCTCAAACATCCTTAGCCTAAACTTGGGACTTCATGCCTTGGTTGCTGGTCCCCAACAAAAATATATCCCCTCGACAAGTACAGATACACATATAACAGGAAAGAAAGGTACTCATAAAGGAGAAATATCACCTGGATTGGCCACAAGAAGCTTCCATCGCAGCAACGGCTCCGCAAGGCTCCACCAAAGTCCATGAACCACGAAATCTGTCCAGCACAACACTAAAACAAAAACCCAATTAAACGCACCTGCACTAGACAGGGAAATGGCCCTCTTGGCCTAATGAAATCAAACACTTCACTACAAAACTGCATCGGCCCTCTTGGCCTAATGAAATAAAACCATACTATGCATAACATCCTCCTGGAAACAACTATGATAGATAGCAAAGCATACTATTCCCAAGGGAACAGAGGCTCGTAGCCCTAAACTAGGTGCATTAAATTATGACCTATCCCTCTTGCGTATATCGCAAGAGGTGTTCACATCACATGTCGTCTAACCAGTCTGTGGGTCCAAGATAATAAAGGCAGATGAGTCTCGCTTACCCCCTGCATCACCCAAATCAACCATCGTCTGCCAAAGAGGGCATGTTCAGAAAGCATACCCCACAAACGACCAGGTCCTGTCTCACCATCAATAGATATATCGGGACAAGGGCCACAATTAAAGAAGAGGTCCTCTTCATACGCAAGATTAGCCAAAGAATCGGCAAACTGATTCCAATTCCGTGGAATCAGCTGAAAAGACACTCTATCGAATTCGCCTAGCAGGGCCATGGCAGTATGATGGTACATGCACAGGATGGGGTTTCGCACCATGTACGTCCCATTGAGTTGATTTAAAACCAACTGAGAGTCCCCTTTCACCAATAACTGATGGATACCACCCTTCTTTGCAATATTCAAACCCATTATCAGGGCTTTGTATTCGGCCATATTATTGGTAAAATTCGCCCCGAGATAAGCAGCTAACTTTATGACAATGCGTCGGCGGGGGTCTCGGATGACAACTCCTACACTTCCTTTTTTGCATGGACCCCTGGACGCCCCATCAAAGTACAAGGTGTACGTCCATAAAGGGTTTACACATCCCGCCATCCAGAACTCTACTCGTAATTATGGTAATCGAAATTCAGCATATTCAACGGGTGGACTGTAGGTTCCATCCCTCCATCGTCATTGAATTCAACAGGGATACTCGTCAAAATTTGTAGGCAGTGATGGCAGAAGACCTTGATCTCCCAAATAAATGTCCCGCCTTCTTGCTCAATCACCTTGTATCCTTTGCTCCACCAAATGAGCTTTCCCCTGATGATACCTCTGCTCTAAATATGGGTGTTCTAAATAAGGGATCAGACGACCCATCAACCTCTATCATGATTTCCTTGCAGATGTTTGATCGATCTCGCCTAGACCTGCAAGGCAGTCATAGCATTAGTGCAGTCAGAAATAATAAGGTTTAATCTTATTAAGATTAACCTTATTTTTAAATTCTATCCCCTCAAGGTTAGCTAACAACACTGTAGATTTATTCTTTCCTATCCTAACGATCCTATAGGGCCCATCCCATTTGGGTTCTAGCTTGCCTAGAAATAATTCTCGTCGTGCGTCATAATACAGAACAAGCTGTCCTTTCTTGAAGGTGTATTTCTTGGCTTTGAGGTCGTGTAGCTACTTCATTCGGCGCTTCGCTACTACTTGGTGCAATAAGCTCTGCAACTTAAGCTCATCTAAATGTGCCAGTGTCGTCAAGCGCTCAAAAAGTGCGTCTGTATCGCTCAAAGAATGATTGATAGCAAATCGAATAGTTGGCAGCTCAATCTCTAAAGGCAAGAAACACTCCTCCCCATATACTAACTTGAACGGGGTATGGCCAGTGGCTCGTTTGAAAGTCGTATTATAGGCCCACACTGCCACGGATAACTTGTTATCCCAATCTCGTTTCTTTTCCGACACGATTTTGGACAGAATGCCCACAAGCTGCTTGTTGGTACTTTCAACCTGACCATTGGCTTGCGGATTATATGGGGTTGTCTTGTTATGCTTGATTTGCCACATCTCTGTCAAACCTTTGATCACCTTATTCAGGAAATGGGTTCCGCGGTCCGACACTAATTCTTTCGGTGGACCAAACCGGCATATTATCTGCTCTAAAAGGAAACTAGCAGTTTCTTTAGCATCATCTTTCCTTGTTGCACGTGCTTCTGACCACTTTGTGAAGTAGTCGGTTGCTACAATGATGTACCTCTTTTGCATAGTCGACGACGGAGTAATAGGGCCCACAAAGTCTATTCCCCACTTCTCAAATGGAAGTATCGCCATAATAGGGGTGAGTGGTCGTTTCCTATTCTCTCGACTATCATGTCGTTGGCAAATATCACATCTCTTAACATATGCAAACGCATCTTGGAAGATGGCCGGCCACCAATAACCTGCTCTTAAAGCCTTTTGTGCTGTAAGCCGTCCAGCAAAATGGCCACCGCAAGCAGAGTCATGGCACTCTTCCAAAATGAATGGCACCTCGTCAGGCATCACACACCGGCGATAGATATCATCAACCCCTTGCCGATATAATGTACCCGTGATCAAAGCAAACTTTAACGCTTCCTGCTTAATTTTCCTTTTCTCAGCTTTAGATAATTCGGATCCAGCCTCTCCTGTCGATAAATAATGCGTTATTTCAGCGTACCAAGAGGGAATAGATGCTGTATCTATTTTAAATAACAACTCCATGTCACTACCTTCAGCCACAGATTCTTTCGGCTCCCCAAAGTCCACTAGACATTCCATGATGCCTTGCAACCTTGGTGGCTTACTCTTGATTTCATAATCAAATTTCTACAAAGTGATTAACCACTTTGCTAGACGATCAGGCGGCTGTAACTTATTCATCAATAGTCGAAGTCCCTCCGCCTTCGTATAAAGCACGACATTCTCATAGAGAATGTAATGCCTAAATTTCTTGGTCCCAAAGACCATCGCTAGACACAGCTTCTCCATGTAGGTATAATTGATTTCGGATACCCCTAGCTTCCGACTAGCAAAAGCAATCGGGTGGTACCACTTCTCCTCCCAAATTTGGGCTAAACAGCAGCTGATACTATACATCGTGGCTGCTGAAAATATATAAAACACCTCACCTCTTTTAGGTGCTTTTAAAACGGGCGCTCTTGCTAGCTCTTGTTTCACATCCTCGAATGCTATCTTACAAGGGTCACCCCATTCAAACAAACAGCTAAAGGACAATAAATTTGTAAGCGGCAACGTTCTTTCTGCCAAGGCGTTTATGAATCTATGATAATAACCAACCGAAGACAGAAAGCTATGAACTTCCTTCGGGGTGCGTGGTGGACCCATGGCAACTATAACTTTGACCTTCTCGGGGTCTGTCGCAATTCCTACCGAACTGACCACATGACCCAGCAATAGCCCATAAGGTACTCCAAAAACACACTTCCGTGGGTTTAAGGCGATGCAGAATTGTCTACAGCGCTCAAAGCATTTCTTAGAATGGTCAACTGCCTTTCTCTCACGGTGGCAGCCCCTAAGTCATCAATAAACACCTTCGACTCTTCAGGGGATATGTCACCGAATGTCTTATCTGCTGTTCGTTGCCACGAACCAGGCGCATTGCATAAACCAAAGGCCATCACATGGTACGCAAAAGTACCAAATACAGTGATAAAATTTGTTTTCAACTTATCCTCTTCTGCAATTGCCATTTGGTTGTATCCTACAAAGCAATCCATAAACGAATATATCTCCCTACCCGCTAATTGATCCAAAATATGGTCAATAAATGGCAACGGGTAGTAGTCCTTAACTGTCTGCTTATTCAGCTCCCTAAAGTCTACACACAAACGGATTTGATTATTCTTCTTCTTTCTAATCACAACTGGCGAACACCATTCCGTGTGTTGCACAGGAAAAATCAAACCCGCTTTTCGAAGCTTCTGTAACTCTTCAAACAGCCCGTCCCTCAATTCGAAAGGCATACGCATTACTTTCTGCCGTACAGGACGACTGCCCTCTTTCAACGGAATTGTATGAACAGCAAGACTAGGAGGAATGCCTCTCAACTCATCATAACTCCAGGCAAAGATATCACGGAATTCCTGGATCAAGGCCACATAGTCCTCCCTTTCTGCTGAGCTGAGCATAGAACCTAATTTGATTGGCCGTGAATCATCAGGCATACCAAGGTCTAACTCGACAACATCTGCATCTCTTATACGATCTTGGCCCTCTATCGGCTCATTCAAAGTGATTTGATAGATTTCTTCCGTGGTGGATCCCTCTTTGGACTCATCACTCGATGATGTCTCACTGCCAGATAAATCTTCTAGTGTCTCCAATTCTGTAGAAGATAGAGGAGCTCTCTCACTCTGCGGGGACTCAGGATAAGCATCGACTACCACATGCTGGGCACCTCTGCCGAATATCAGTCGACCGGCAGGTATATCTACTTGGCAGTCCGCTTGCAAGATCCAAGGTCGTCCGAGTAATACTTGGTAACTTGGCCGCCCTGCAAAACGAATCACCCTAAAGTCCAACATGCATTCTATATTTGCAACAGTAACATGGACCTTAGTAATGCAGCCTTCTGGCTGTCTCAAACTATCATCTGCCATTCTGAGAATTGTGGAGGTATCTTTCTGGATCGCAAGACCCAACCTTTCCATCAGTTCAGAACTCATAATGTTAACAGATGATCTCGTGTCGACAATGGCATAATCTACTAATATCCCATCGACATAGGCTGCAACCCTTGGGCAATGCTTCTCAGCATGCTCGAACCAGTCATCACCTACTCGCGCAATACCCAAAGGTTCTACAATATACCCGGTACGTAGGATCTTTCTAAATTCCTTGCGTACTCCTGGGGAAAGCTTAATAAGCTGTAAAAGATTCACATCCGGCTTGACTTCACAGAGAGAGCTCGCTAAATCGAATTCATGATAGTTTAATACAGCTCGCTTTTCACGCCAAACCATCCGCTCTTTAGGTCGCTGAACTGGCTTTATTGCCTCTTTTTTAACTTTCACCTTCTTCTTTGGTGGTTCCTTATCGGCTTCACTTTCTACGGGCTTCAAAGGTCCCCCTTCCATGGAAGGGTCCAAAACTTGCGTTCCTTTGTCTCCTTGTTTAGGGTTTCCGTCGACAGGCTTATCCTTGTCGGCTTCTCTACCCTTTTGACCTCTTGTAAGAACCGCTTGTAAATTAGAGGTTTCAGCATCGTTAACACGTACAGCCTCAATCAAACTAACCCCACTACCACTTGGTAGCTCCTCCACTGTAGTCTTTGGTCGTTGAAGTATTTGTTTAGGCCCATCTTCTCGCTGGGAATCATTTCCTTGGGCACGATGATTAACAGGCCCTGGTTGCCGACTTCCTCGCTGGAGGGAATTGATCTTACTCCAGCAAGTAGCTGCTAAATGGCCGGATTTTCCATAGATGTCGCACTTAACATTCGGGCAATTTCTTGGATAGTGCTACCCAGCACACCATTTGCAACTAAACCTCGACGGTGCACCCTCCTCTGGGTATCTACTTCCTATCAAATTTTGTTGTTTTTTAAGGAAGTTGACATCAACGGCTATTTGCTGATACTGCTCTGTAATCATGTCGGTATAATGCTTCATCATGTCCTTAACCTCGCCAAGAACATTGGAAGAACTCGACTCATAGCCTTGGTCATTACCCTGTCGTTCCAACGGCCTAACAATTCGATTAGGCACTGGTTGTTGAGCCACATGCATGGTATTAGAATTGACCGCCTGGCCTCCACCACTTGGAGCCATTTGACTGCCCGTAGGCATCGACATGCTAGGGGGAGCTGGTAATAAAGGGACATTCTGTATCATGTTCCCTCTCCCATTAGGGTTAGCCATCGCTATCCCTTGGCTACTACTGCCATTGGCCATTGACACATTATTTCCCAATACTAAACCCATGTTCGAATTGCCTTGAGAAGCATAGGCTGCTTGTAGTCGGGATTCCACCTCTTGTGCTCGTGTAATGGCAGTATCTATATCCCCCAAGGGGATACTACTCAACTGCAATTGGATATTAAAGTCCAAACCATGTAGGAAATATTGCAATTGGGCAGCTGCGGGGATAGGAATAGAGGTGTCCAACTTACGGAAAACCTCTTTTATCTTCTTCGCATAAGCACGAATATCCTCGTGTGGATCTTGGCGGGTCACGTTGAGTACACGCAACCAATATTGCCCACCCCTTTCAGGGGCAAACTCCCTTCGAAAAGCTCCATAAAATGCATCAATGTTCAATATGGTTCCGGCTTCTAAACCATGATACCATATAGCGGCTCTTCCTTTGAGAGTCATGTTGAAAAACATCATTAAATGTCCTTCTTCTTGAATGCGACAGTTAAACATCAGCTTTTGAAACTCCCTAATGTGGAGTTCCGCATCTTCCTCAACTAGCCCATTAAAAATGGGTAGCGGGTAACCTAGAGCTGGCAAATCCGTCGTTCCTGCTGGAATTGCAATAGACTGCGCCATGACAAGGATTGGATTTGCACTAGGAATAGGGGACGGTGGGGTTACACGTCTCGTACTTGACGTGGACTGGCTTATAGAAGGAAGGGAAGCACTAGAGCTTCCACCTTCTCCTAACTTACTGCTTGTGGTACTAAGACCACTAGATCCACTCCCTCGTAAGGGTTCAGCACCGCTACGCTTAGGGGAATATCTCCTAAAAATTTCAGCACGTCGCCTAGCTCTTTCGTCTCTTTCTTGCTTTTGGATTTCTGCTAGACGATGCTTATCAATAAATAACGGATCAATCTCAGTATCCTTTGGCATAAACTGCTAGTTGGTCCCTAAACAACCAGGATTCGAGAACCGCCACTTTTAAGCGGCTCCCGGCAGACGCACCACTGATGGACCAAAAAACGGGCCGGCACTGGCTCATGCACTAGCCGGACCTCGTCACTACGCACAAGACAACCCCTCGGCCTCGCGGCCAGGAGCGTCTATCAAAATCTCTGCCTTCCGAAACATTGTGTTTGTAATACGTTGTAGTGCAACTGATCCTAGCCCACTACTCCTCAAAGGGAGTCCCTTTCACATAGCAAAAAGGCTCGAATCACATACACATGGGGTTCCTCCTACGGCTGAATGCTGTCAACCCTCTGCGACTCTCCTACACCTTGGGGATTGGCCCCTCAGTGCATCGCTCAACATTTAGACATTTCGCACAAACGTCGCTCAAGGTACCAAATAAGCATGTCCAGGAATGTACCATTGTCCTTACTTGATTTCCCCTTTAGGATCCCACGACTAGCCTACAACATGGGTATCTCACTGCCTCTCAACGTAGGTCATGTTCTAATACAACAATTGCAATGCATGTCCAGGAGCTGATCACTGATACTTTTAAATTCTTTTTCATGCTCCATGCATTTCATGGATGTCTGGTGCTCAAACATTTAGTAAAACAGTATCGTGCATAAGTGCAAAAACATCCTTTTAATGGTTTCTTTCTGACGATTGTATGCTTCGTTGCATGGCATTTTACGGCTTTTTTCCATTATTTTTCATATCAAAAGCGAACAAAACCGAACTAAAACACGGAAGCAAGGCTGATCTGAAGCAAATCTTCATGCCTCAGCCTCACTATACATTCATGGACATTACTCATAATTTTCCCAATTTTCCGAAGCCCAAAATATAATTTTCCCCTATTTTTTAGGGTTTTTCCACCATTTTCTTGCAATTTTTCCCATTTTCTCCCATTTTTTAATTGGGGAAAATAAAGTTCAGCTTATGGGCTGTGGCCCTTAGTTCATTTCAGCAGAAAAAGAATTTTAGTAGGTGTGGATTAATTTATTGCATCATTTTTAGCCCAAAAAACCCTATTTTCCTTCATTTTTATGGTTTTTCGTGTCTCGGTTTTCTATTTTCTGCTATCCCGCACATGTTTTTCTGATTTTTAAATGATGAACAGCCAGAAAACAACTCAAAGCGCGACATACTCAAAACTCAATCCATATGAACACATTTTTATCAACCAAATTTGCATCAAAAGGCCATTTTCTTTGTAAAAATAATTATTACCGTGTCTTGCGGGTTTTCCCATTAAATTTGGCACGTACCACGATTGATTTCCAGCCATGAATTCTGCTTGGAATCAGCAATCTACAATGATTTGGCATTGCCCTTCAATCTCGTCAAGAATCGGCATCCATCCGGCCATCCATTTCCATTCTACTCTTCCACGCACGAACGGGGGTTAAGAGGAGAGAGAGGGAGGAGAGAGAAAGACTGATTTTCTCTCTCTCCAACCAGGCCACCATCTTGCGTGCGAGAGGAGGCGATACGATCGGCACGATGAAGGAGACTTCATGCAGGCTTCCAATTCATGGGTTCTTTGCAGCCACAACATCTCGATTTGGGGGGGGGGGGGGCGCCGTTTTTTTCTGCGCGCTGATCAGCGCGAGTACATGCCGCCCTCCTTTTTTTAAAAAATTGGGGGGGTGCCCCCTTTGAAGGGCACCCCTTCAATCCTCAAGTGGCCACCCTTTCATTTCTGGCCCATTTTCGGGCACCCTGGCCGGTTTCGGGCCATCTTGCGCGTATGGAACCCGATCGTCCCTCTGAAAATTTCTATGAACTCGTCTCGACATCCCGCACTGACCGGCAGCTCCACTGACTGGCACAGGCACACGGAAAAATTATGAAAATTCTCGGAGTGTCGTACGGGCGCCCGTCAAGCACTTGACGCTTAAAATCATCCTAGGTCGAGCTGCCGCCTTCGTGGTTGAGCATTTTCCCCCGCATTTCCACATTTTTCTCCTATTTTTAGGCACGTTCCGGTGCCTAAAATCCATCCTTCACTAGGCGAGGACTCCTATAGCCTAATCAAGAAGTATTTTCTTTTAGCACATTTCTTCTTTTATGTTTTTATTTCCCCATACTCAGGCATGTAAAAAGGAGGGAGCTGACCGTAGTGACCCAAGGAGAACAGGGCATCAATCTCAGGTCCTGTCTCGGTACCCAAGAACCTACCAAGCCCTCGCAAGGTGACACTTAATCCTTTTCTGATGCTCACTTTTATTTTCGCTCCAACCTTCCTTACTTTCTTCTTTTCCAGCAAGATGCCACCCCTAGGAAGAGAAGGCATCGGCCACAGGTCTGACTCGTCCCCAGGAATCTACCAGCCCTTCGCAAGGCGATGATCAACTGCTTATACATTTTCCTTTCTTTTCTTTTCTATTTTTATAGGGGGTTAGAACCCCTTTTTACACACCTTTATATATATTTATTTTCTTTAAGATATTCAGGGTTTTGTTTCGCTCTATCATCATCATTTTTCTTCTGGCAGGCTTCTCTAACTGCCTCACAACTAACAAGAACCCTGAGAACGGCTGCCTAGCAGGCTAGCAGAATAGGTTCACTAGGACTACCTTCTAAAACAGGTCTTTTAATGCCTGGCAATGTCTTTACAGGAGGCAACAACTACTCAGATCTCCCTTAGACATACCTAACCTAAACCTGGGACTTCATGCCTTGGACGTCGGTCCCCAACAAGAAAAGAAAATCTGTAAAATATTACACGGTGCAGTGAACAGAATCTGAGAAAGAGATAGAGAGTACACAACGGATAAGAGGAGAATCAGTAAATTCTTTAACTCCAAACAACTGATACAAAGATGACTCTGTCCACCCGTGCGCTTCCACAATGTGAAGCTTAGATGGCGATCTAGACAGAAGATAGGTGAAGAGCTTAAGGCTAGCTGGAACAACAACTCTGACTGGGTGAAAGATGAGTGATCGACGGCTGTGAAGGGGTTTAGCTTTTATAGCCCGCAAAGACTGTTACGTCGGCCTAACCGACCTACCATATGAGCCTCAACTAGTCGGATAGGGAATATTCGAGGGAATATTCCCTTTACCATCGGGCCGGGGGCGCTGCCCCGGACACCGCCCTTACCCCGCAACTCGAGATGCAATGCACCTCGAGTTGCTACCAGCTTAACCACTCCGTCTAACCCAAAGATTAGACCCACAACGGTCACCTTTTTTCCATCCGGTCACATAGACCTCATCTGATATACAAGTCATGACTCAACCAATGTTCGAGCTCACATTTGGCTTCTCCTCATAATGGGGGCCTTACAACTTTGAGCACCATGGATCATTGGTAGCACCTAATGAGGGTAGGGCATTGATCATATCTAACACCCCCCCTCAATGTCCACCCATAGGTGAACTATCTCCTCGGCCCAATGCTGAGTCTCTGAAGATGAACTTGAAGGAGATCCTTCGTAAGTGCTTTGGTGAAGATATCTGCTCCATTCTCCTTTGTTGGACAGTAGACCAGTTCCACTATCCCATCCTCCATCAAATCACGCACATAGTGATACTGGATCTCTATATGTTTGGTGCGTGCATGAAACACTGGATTTTTTGCAATGGCGATGCAACTCTGATTGTCACATCTCAGCGCAGTTGGTTCTTCATCCCGCACTCCCATATGCCATAGAATCCTTCTCAACCATATTGCTTCACATGCAGCAAAACAAGCTGCCTTGTACTCTGCTTCGGTAGAAGACAATGCCACTGTTGGCTGCTTCTTACTAATCTAAGAGAAAATTCCTGAACCCAAAGAGAAACAATAACCAGAAACTGACTTCCTGGAATCACTGTCTCCTGCCCAATTTGAGTCACAGTTCCCCACAAGAGAAGTTCCGAAATTGTATGTGATACCATAGTCAAGAGTTTTCTTCAAGTATCTAAGCACCCGCATCCCAGCCTTCCAATGACTCTCATGAGGTGGCTCAAAACACCAACAGCAAAACTGATATCTGGTCTGGTGTTACACAAGTAGATCAGACTGCCGACCAACCTCCTATACCTCCCAATGTCTGCTAGTGCTGATGTATCCTTGATGGATAACTTTGCATTCACCTCCATAGGTCTAGCTATCTCCTTGCACTCGGTCATGCCAAATGCCTTCAAGATCTCCCATGCATACTTCTTCTGAGAGATGGAGATCTTTCCTAGCTCTTGCCAGACTTCAATCCCCAAACAATAGTGCAGCAAGCCCAAGTCTGTCATTTCAAACTCAGAACTCAAAGCCTTTCGAGTTTGGTTGATCATATCTTCATAGTCACCTGTAATAAGAAGGTCATCCACATATAGGACAATCACTAGAGACTTTTTACCATCCCTGTAAACATATAAGTTAGCATCTGAGGCACATCTCTTGAAGTTTAGGTTTAAAAAGAACTTATCTATCCGCTAGTACCATGCTCTGGGGGCTTTTTTCAGCCCATATAATGCCTTCTTTAGCTTACACACTTTGTTCTCAGAATGGGGGGCCTCAAACCTTGGTGGCTGAGCCACGTACACCTCCTCCTTGAGGTCACCATTTAAGAACGCTGACTTAACATCCATTTGGTACACTAGCCACTTCTTGTGGGCAACCACTGCAAGTACCGTACGAATAGTGGTCATTCTGGCAGTTGGGGCAAATGACTCTTGAAAATCAAACCCTTCAACTTGTGAAAATCCTTGGGCAACCAGTCTAGCTTTGTACTTTTCTAAAGTACCATCAGCCTTGTACTTTACCTTCCAGATCCACTTGGTGCCAATAACCTTCCGCTTTGTTGGTCGATCCACTAGCTCCCAAGTGTCATTCTTCATTATGCTGTCATACTCTGCCTGCATAGCAGCCTTCCATGATGGATCTGCAAGTGCTTCTTCTAAGTCAGTTGGCTCCTTTACTTCTCTCATAATCTCAACCATCAAGGCCATATTGACTATGTGAGCAGAAGCCCTCCTTTGCTCCTCTGTTCTCTGAGACCTCCTTGGTCCGTCTGCCTTCTCCTCAACAGATGCAGGCATAGGATTATTATGGTCATAGAGCTGCTTCACCCAGCGCGGCAATGGCTTTTTCGGTGGGGTGATGTCAGGGGTTGGTGAAATTTTTCCTTATCATCTGAAGATGATGCTTCCTCCTCCTTAAGGATAGGGACAGCTCTCGAGACAGGTTCATAGTGGACTACTTCTTCGCTTGATGATAAAGTGGAAGAACTTGCCTTCTTCTCCTCCACTGTATGCGGCTCCTCCTTGAACACCACATCACGGCTCGCGATGATCTTCTTTGCCTCTTGGTCATATAATTTGTAAGCCTTCTGCTCATCACTATAACCCAAGAAGATACATTTTCTGCTTTTTTGTTTTAACTTGTTTCTCTTCTCATTTGGAACATGTGCATAACATTCACATCCAAAAATTCTGAAATGTGAGACAGATGGTTTCTTACCAGTGTAAGCCTCATGAGGTGTTTTTCCCTTGAGAGCATTTGTGTAGCTCCGATTTAGAATGTAGACTGCAGTATTAACAGCTTCAACCCAAAAATGGTTAGGCAATCCCTTGCCCTTTAGCATGCATCTTGCCATCTCCACAATGGTGCGATTCCTGTGTTCCACAACACCGTTCTGCTGAGGTGTGTGAGGCATCGTCAATTGACGCTTGATCCCTTTGCTCTTGCAAAAGCCTTCAAACTCCTTTGAGTTGAACTCACCACCACCATCTGTTCTAAATTTCTTCACACTATTCCCTATTTCATTCTCAACAAGTTTTAGCCATTCTTTAAACTTACCAAAAGCTTGAGCCTTATCACGAAGGAAGTACACCCACATCTTCCTACTATAGTCGTCGACAATCAACATAAAATAAGAAGATCCCCCCAAGGCCTGTGTAGGCATCTTACCACACAAGTTAGCATGCACCAACTCTAGAGGAGCCTGTGCTCTATTCTTGCTTTCTTGTGGAAATGCCTTTCTCTGTTGCTTGCCCATCATACAAGCTTCACATGGCTCCTTCAATTCAGTTATTGTAGGTAGGTGAGCAACCATACCTTGCTTTTGCATCTCCTTCAACACTGCAAATCCGATGTGTCCAAACCTTTCATGCCAAAGCTTACTTGTACCCACTCCAGCGGTGGTTGTAAGAGCACTTAGCTCATACAGGTTGTTCCTTCCTTCTCCTTTGCCAACAATTGTGTCAGCACTATCAAGAATTTCTGCACCTGTCTTCTTGAAACCTCACTTCATGACCAAGATCAGTTATGGCAGCAACTGATAACAGATTTCTCTTGATTTTGGGAATATACAACACATTTGAAAGCTTTTTGACTTCACCATTTGCAACAACAAAAGAAATAGTACCTGTGCCCGCAGTAGGGCATTTAGCATCATTTCCAACCGTCACAGTGATGGATTCTGGTAGAGGCTGCATAGAACTGTATAGACCTTTCTTATTGGTCATGTGACGGGAGGCCCCACTATCCAACACCCATGAGTCAGTGGTAGATTCTTCTTGCGCCGAGGAGCACACTTCCTCAATGGTCGCCATGAATAATTCCAACTCTGCTTCAGCCGTATTCGCTGTCTCTTTCCCTTTACTTTTAAGGGTACCATTCTTTTCATATGCCTTCTTGACACGACAATCTGCAATTGCATGTCCTTTCTTCTTGTAGTAGAAGCACTCTCCTTGAAACTTCTTCTTGCCGCCCTTCTTCTTTTTGTCACCATCATTTTTGGTGGAGGAACCACCTTTGCCTTTTGCATTGGCAGAGAATGCAACATCTCCATTGTTGCTTCCTTCTCGGGCTTTCAGCCTCAACTCCTCCTCCATTAATAATGCACAAAACTCCTCAAAAGTCAAAGCTTGAGGTCTCACCTGAGTATTAAGGGCAGTTACTAGTCCATCAAACTTTTGTGGACAAATCCGAAGACACCTCCGAGCTAGCTCTTCGCTAGTCTTTTGTATCCCAGCGCCAGCCATCTGGTCGCACAGATTCTTAATTCGAGTGATGAATGCTTCAACTGTCTCTCCTTCAACAAACTTCTCTGCTGCTAGTTGATTCTCCAAGTTTTGAATCCTTGTTTGGTTTCGTGTTTCATACTGACTCCTTAGTACATTCCAAGCCTCTGACGCTTTGGTTGTATACTAAATCAAAGTCAGAACACTGTCAGAACAGCTTGTAACTAAGGCACACAATGCATCTGCATTCCTTTGTTTCCAAGCTCATAGAAGATCTGCATTCGGAGGAATCATCACACTAGGATTTGATGGGTCGAGGGTAGGCTGTGGTTCTGCGTTAGTCCCCAGCACAGTCTCCAGAAGCTCATAAGAATCAAGGATAGTTGTAATTTTGAACTTCCACAAGGTGTAGTTTGTACCATCGAACTTGCCTTCGCTGAAGGTTGGTGGACGAATCCTCGGTGTTTGAATAGCTGGTACAGCAGCACCACCTCCTGCACCGCTTCCTAATGCGCCAGAACTGCTTCCGGAAGTCGACATAGTTTCTCCTTGCTGTTTAAGCCTTTTCCTCTTGCACACTCTTCGATCTCTAGAGCCCCCTAGGCTCTGATAAAATCTGTAAAATATTACACGGCGCAGGGAACAGAATCTGAGAAAGAGATAGAGAGTACACAACGGATAAGAGGAGAATCAGTAAATTCTTTAACTCCAAACAACTGATACAAAGATGGCTCTGTCCACCTGTGCGCTTCCACAATGTGAAGCTTAGATGGTGATCTAGACAGAAGATAGGTGAAGAGCTTAAGGCTAGCTGGAACAACAACTCTGACTGGGTGAAAGATGAGTGATCGACGGCTGTGAAGGGGTTTAGCTTTTATAGCCTACAAAGGCTGTTAGGTCGGCCTGACCGACCTACCATATGAGCCTCCACTAGTCGGCCAGGGAATATTCCCCAGCCAGGGGTCGCTTCTGCGGCCCCTGGACCCCACAATAGGGGCCCCTTTTAACTCCCTTACCTTGCAACTCGAGATGTAATGCACCTCGAGTTGCTACCAGCTTAACCACTCCGTCTAACCCAAAGATTAGACCCACAACGGTCACCTTTTTGCCATTCCCTTAAGCTTCTTGGCATAGGCTTTCACATTCTCATGGGGGTCTTTGTGCGTTACATTCAAGACATGCAACCAGTATTGGCCACCTCTTTCAGAGGCATATTCTCCCCGGAAAGCTGCATAAAATTGATTGATTGTGGTTATGGTTCTAGCCTCTATGCTATGATACCATACCGTAGCCCTTCCTTTTAATGTCATGTTAAAGAACATCATAAGATGTCCCTCATCTTGGATGCGGTACTTAAACATTAATATTTGGAATTCACAAGTGTGAAACTCCGCATCTTCTTCAGCTAACCCATTAAAAATGGGCAAAGGAACTCCTAAAGCTGGCAGATCCGGCATCCTTGCACGAATTGCAATGGGTTGTGCCATGGCGACAGTCAGACTGACAATAGGAGGTTGAACTGATGGAATCACACCCCTACTTAAAGTGGGTTGACTTGGTGGAAGAGAGGAAGAACTTACGCTCCCTCTTGCACCTAAAGGACTATGTGCAGCAGTTGGGTTACTAAGACCACTGCCTCTTATGCGTATCGGGCTACTCCTTTGAGGAGAATAATGACTTACAATCTTCAACCGCCGTCTAGCCCTCTCAGCACGTTCTGCTTTTTGTATTTCGGCTTGACAGTCCTTGTTAGAGGACATAAACCAACTTTCTTTTGGTCCCTAAAAACCCTAGATTCGAGAACCACCACTTATTGGCAACTCCCAACAGACGCACCACTGATGGGACCTGAAATGGGCTGGCACTGGCTATGGCACTAGCCAAACCTCATGCTCATGACACACAAACACCCTCACGGCATCGCAGACCAAAAGCGTCAATCTAATGCTAAAGGAAAAATTGCCCTAAAGCCTAATCTATGAGTTTATAGTTTTGTAGCGTTGTAGTCCAACGTTTCTCTTTTTCTATAAACTCCCCAGAGGGAGAACCCATACACATTGGCAATGCCACGATCACATACATGGAGGCAACCTCTCGGTAGAAACACCACGGCCCCACTGCAGCTCTCCTACATCGCAGGGATTGGCCCCTTGATGCGCTGCTCAACATATAAAACATTCGAACACACTCCACTCTTCATTTCCAAACGCAATCCAGAAGATATACCATGTGTCCTTACTTAACAGTCCCTTGGGAAACCGACCCTCTATCCTATGGCAAGGGATAACCTTACACTCTCAATCGTGGGTCAAAATCCTGAGAAAACAATTGCTATGTAATCCAAGAGCTTTTCTGTTGATACCATGAACTATGCATAGTGCATAATATGAATGGTTTAGTGCACAAACAGAAGAAAATCAGCATTGTGCATCATGTTAAACCAATCTTTTCATGATCTCCATGCTAACATTTATGTACTACAAAGAGAAAAGACACCAAGCCTTACGCTCATGCTACCTTTTTCTTTATTTTAAAACAATGTCCTATAGGCATGATGTAACACATAAATCAGATTTTTATATTTTGACGCTCAAACTCCCCTCTCACCCTACCATTTAATGTTTTGCATTCGTTGATAGGTGAAAATGTCATTTTATGTGTATTTCCTTACAAAGAAAGCGATAAGCATGAATGGAAACATAGAAACGAGGGTAAACCAAGGCCAACCTCGTGATCTACCTTCATTATACACTGCACAAACACACATGTAGTTTTCTGGAATTTTCATTTTACCATTTCCTAATTTTCTCCCATTTAAAACCTATTTTTCACCATTTTTTGGTAATTTTTCTCTATTTTCTTCAATAAAAAATGACTAGAAATTAAGATTGATTGTGGGCTGCGGCCCTTAGATTCCTTGATAGCAAAATTTCAGGTTTTGTAGGTATTATGTCTCATATTTCTCATTTATTTTATAAAAATCCCATTTTTACCCCTTAAATGTGTGTTTTTTGAGTTTTATAACATTAATTTCAGCCATATCACTTATAATTCTCTAATTTTCAGATTATAAAATGTTGAAACTCATAGAAAACAACATCATAATGCATATTTAGCACATGGAAACAATGTTTCATCAATCAAATGGCATAAAAACTCATTTTTCCTTCATAAAAATTGAATTACCGCTTAGGCTCCGTGTCTCGGGATCTCGGTTTTGCTGCGGGACTATGGGTCAACCCACATTCAATGTCCAGCATCTTCATAATCAGCAATCTTCATGACTACATAGATCCGGAAGCAATCCGGTCCCAACCGGACAAGCTTTCCTTCACCATTCTTCATTTTCCTCTTGCACACAAGAACAACCCCTTAGGGGAGAGAGAGGGAGGAGAGAGAAAGACTAGATTTCCATCTCTTCATTCAGGCCACCATTGCTCAGGCAAAGACAAGTGAAATGATCAGCAAGAAAGGAGTAGTTGCCCCCCATTGTCAGTTGGGTAGGTTGTTTGCAGGCAGGCATCATGATCTCCATGGATTGAAGCGCAATTTTCGGCGCAGTTCTTCACGTCCTCCTCTCCACGAAATGTCACGCTTTTTGATCTTTTTGTTGGTTAAAATTTGGGGGGGGGGGGGGGGGGGGGGTCCAAGCTCCCAAAGGTCACACCCAATTTTGGCCACACCTCTTCAAATCTTACCCATTTATTGGCCATTTCTCCATCCGGCATTCGATTCGAGTGCTGTAAATTTCTGCGTGTCTGGCTTAACATCCCGCATTGACTGGCAACTCCTGACAACCCACACGGCAGTCTGAAAAATTATCAAAAATCAACAAGTTTCGCTCGGACACCTTTTTAAAGTCGTCTTTTACTTGATGCTTAAAATCGTCCTAGCTGGAGCCGCCGCCTTCGATGTTAAATATTTTTCCCCTAAATTCCAAATTTTTTGGCAAATTTTAGGCACATCCTGGGCTCAAAACTCTGCTCTCAATGTGAGCCAATTAAAACCCTTTATTGGCACTCCCAAAGATTATGTAGCGGAGCTACCCCCATGGATGAGGAGGGCCTTATTCAGTATATTCCCGAAGCCGTCATTGGGCAGTGTGAAAAGCAACTCTGTACCCATTCTACTCATGAATACTTGATCAAATAGAAAGGCCTACTAATAGAGGAAGCTTCTTGGTGCCCGGCCTCTATCTTGGATGAGTTTCCACACCTCAAGGAGGCCGTATTGGCTGGAACTTAACCACACTTGACCCTTGTTTTGGACTGCAATCTACTCTTCTGGACAGCCAACTGTTTTGCACCAGTTTTGGTCTTGACATATTTTTAGCCCCACTTCCCATACATGAGCTGAAATTACACCTCAAGGGCTCCGTGAAGACACCTTATTTGCCCCAATCAGAGTTTCCTAGAGGAAGTTATGGCTATTTTTCTCCATCCATCCTATCTTGGACAGCACACTAGTTACTTCTGGACAGCGATCTGTTCTGCAACAGTCTTGGTCCTGAATTATTTTTAGTGCCCCCTTCACCCACATGGGCTGAAAGTATACCTTGTTGGATCCATAACGACACCTCACTTGTCCCGTTTGGAGTTTTTTACACAAAGTTATGGCTGATTTCCTACAGCATACCCCTACGGGACAACATGTTGTCCACCCTATCCAAGGTCTTGTCTATCATGAAATGGTGGATTATAATGCAAGCGAGACCCTCCCATATGGTCTCCCATACCTCACACCCTTGATCATGAGGGGGTCACTCATGAATAAGGTAAAACACCAGTTTTATACATTTTTTACATACAGAAGGGTGTCATATAAAGGGGTTACTTACAGATTGAATAGAAAAGGGTTGTGTTTTATTCAAGAAAAATTCACAGATTAGGATATTTACAAATAGGCCATGAACGCACGTTATATAGAGAATATATATATAGTGAACCCCCCGAGCCCTTGATGCCCCATTTCTCTTCTCTGCGTCGTGCTGCCCTTGCTTATTGCCATTGTATCATGTGCAGAGTCGTACTCTGTAGCTCCCACTTTTTCTTTTCTAGTTCATCCCTTCTTTTTTAGGACAAAAACTCTATGAGACGGGATGGTTTGTAATGAGCGGGGGACACGGGAACATGGCATGGAACATATCAGTAATATTGATGGTATATAAGGTGTAAGAGGGTATTCTGAGGTATCATGAAATTATCAAGAATCTCTCTTTTCACCTTCACAAGCTTTCAATATGGCTTCGTCTTCTTCTTTCTCTCTTTCCTCTCTTTCCTCTCTTTCTTTCTCTTCTCCCTGTCTTTCTTTCTCTTCCTCCTTTTCTTCTGCAGTTTTTCTCCCTCTTCTCTCTCTTAGTTAGATTAGTTAGGTCTCCTTCATTACATATACATAGCTTTGGGGCACGTTATTGAAGCTGTATATAGAAACCAAAGGTTGTAAAGGCTTGTACATTTCTAGCAAATAAGACTAATCTACTTTTTCCTTAAGAAATTCCTTTCTAGAAGTAATCCTCTTTGGAAATATCTATATACAATAATTTTACCATTGGGGTTGGATGGATTTGGAGATGGGCTTTATGATATTAAAAAACCTTCAAGTTAAGCATGAGAGTCTCCTCATAGTTAAAGAAATGGTGCCAAGTATACCAGGAAGTCAACATGAGGACAAGGGAATATGATGACACCTTATACAAAAAATTCAAACTTGTCAATCACTTGGAGCCAAGGTATTTGAAAATGAAAGGAGGAGGTGAGGCCAAGCTTGAAAATGCATGTCTTCGTCGATTTTAAGAAAATAATCCAATAACTTTCCCATGTGGTGCATACATCTGATCCCCTATTTTTTCTCCTATATTTGTCCTCCCTTCATGCATTCACTTTTCCTAGCCTTTTAATAAATTAAATATAATTTTCCGATTTTTCTCATTTTAATTATTTTAATATTTAGAGCTTCATAAATGGTATATGCATGGAAAATTTTTTGGGTTACCAAAAGAAAAAAATGCAATAATATACTTATGCATGAAAGGATTCATACATAAAGGCCACATCTACAATATTGGAGATTTTAGAATCTTCTCAATTATTATTCAAAGCCTTTTCCTCCATGAATCTCTCCCCAAAATAAGTTTATTTTCATTTCCAAGGATAAGTGATGAGATTGCAAGCTCAAAATGTTTGGACATTGATGATGGACTGCTTGGTTAGATGGGTCCACAAGTCTATACTTAGTACATCGGTGGTCATTTAAATCCTCACATGGCCATTGACTTATCACTTATTATATATAGTTTATTACAATTATCTATAGCATGCATAGATAACAATTGATTAGTATAATTACTTATGCACTTCTTGACTTAGTAGGCCACTTTTCTTTATCTTGTATCTTATTATCTATACTTTGTATACATTGTATTATGCAAGAAAGAAGAAGAAGAAACTAGTAAGAATGTGTTTTGGCCTCCATCTCTCTTCTTGTTTTCTTGAGTGAGCTTTCTCTTGTGTATATGTTGTGTGTTTGGTGCAGTAGCTCAAGAAAGTCCCCCCCACCATGTGATTTGTTATATGGTATCAGAGCGGTGCCATTGAGAGAGGCTAGTTTTGAAGGCTAAAGTGAAAGAGAAGAAGCAAGGATTAGAGCTAATAAGCAAAGAGTAAGAAGCTCTCCCATTCTTCCAACTCGTTCTCTTGGATAAATCCTATGGATGTATCAAAATCAAGGGAGAGAAAAAATCTTAGATTGTTGCTTTTTTGTCCATCTCAAGCCATTTCAGGCCTTGTTTTAGACCCATAAGTTTGCAAACAATAGTTTCAGGGTATACTACAATTTCGGTTGTATCGATTGAAAGTGGGTGCATATGTTATAGATTTTGAATTTGTTAGTTGAATGTAATATTTCTGCTGAAAAATATTATATGCACGCATGAGTCCCGAGCAAATGTCAATACCGGCATTATACACTCTCCACGGGCCAAATTGAGATTTAGGACTATGGTTTAATAAAAACCTGCGTTCTTCATAAGAACCTCCTCTTGGGAGGAGATAAAGATTGAAATGTTATATTTATGGCAAATTTTTTTAAATTATCCCCTCTTCCCCCAGCCGACGGTCGTGTTGGAGGAGAGGGAGAGAGGTGCTAATGATTAAGCTCCTTGCTGGAGCTCGCCAAAGGTTAATGCCATGTAGCCAGGCCGCATGGAGGGAGGGAGGTACCTCTCCCTCTACCTATAAAAACCATGGCTATGTGAAGGGAGAAGGAGGAGCTCAGCGTAACACTGCGAGACTGAAGAAGTTAGTGAAGGAGGAAAGGTAACGCCGCGAGACCGTGGTAGAGAGGGAGAGAATGAGCTGAGTCGGTTGCTGCCGTGGAGGAGAGGAGCTGCAAGGCTGAAGGAGGAGCTCATGAAGCTACCGCCAACTGCTGATTTGATAGCTTCCTCTTCCCTCCACGTGGTTGCCACGCCTTCAAAATCTTCAAGAAGCTTCTTGAAAATATTCTAAGGGGGCTTTCATAAGCCCCCTTCACAGGCGGTCTTGTACACCCTTTTTTCCCCCTTTGATATATAAGTCCTTTTTTTTGCCACTTTTAAACCCCTTTCCTATTGCATCTTAGGCAGGTTTTTATAACGCCAACCCCCCCCCAAGATTAAAGCCTTTCCAAGCTTGTTTTATACCCCTTTTCCCCCTTGCCCCAAAAAAAAAACCCACCTTAGGCCGGGTTTTAAAGACCCTTTCCGTGATCCATTTAAAGCAACCTTTCCCGTGGAAATCCTCACTCCCAGGTTTCAAAAACCCCTTTTCCATCGGCTCTACAAAGTAGGTTTTTCAAACCCGGAGTTTAAGACTTGCATTCCACAAAGTCATTTTTGATGATTGTAAAGTCCTAATCGTGAAATCATTCCCTACTTTGAGGAGGCATCTTTAAGGCTTTCTAAAGCTCGATTCTGAAAGACGGTGGAATCGATTAAGGAAGCTGAATCACAAAGGGAGTTTTCGCGTGCGAAGGAGATGGCCAACATCATAAATCTGCGTCTAAGGCTAAAAGGCCGAATTCGCGATGGCCCCTAAGAAGGCACAAGGCGCAATTGCAGGAGGATCATCTCCTAACATCCATGTGGACATTTCACCGCAATTCCAGGTTTTTCTTCCTAATTTTGTTTAACGTCGTAATATTTCGATTGTTCATAGATCATTTACGGAATTAGGATGCACTTTTTCAATTGAAATACCTTGGCTAAATTAAAGGAAATAACTTCAATCAAAGAATCGATCATTTGTATTAAACAAATGAAATAGAAGAGCATAAGATCTCTATGCATTCCTAGCAAGTGGTTTTTATGCATTGCAAAATAACGAGCTTAGATTAACTAATGCCCATCTTTACAAATCGAAATAATGATAGTACACTTCGATTATGCATGGAAAGAATAAATCACATGTCGCATTATTGAACATCTTTCTTCGAAATGATTCATTAAAAGAAGGTTGCTAATAATCCGTAGGAATTTGCAAGGCATCTACCCTCCCATCGATCAAATCTTGCATTGTTGTATAGATTTATAAGGCATTTTGCCATCATTTTATGTGTAAAGAGCGGAAAAAAACGCATTAGAACAAGAAGGTGGGGTTCAACTGAGGCAAATCCTCATGCTTTAGTCCCCACAACCATTCACGAACATTGTTCTTAATTTTCATTCATTTTTCCCACCCAAAATGCATTTTTCCCCTATTTTTTGTAGTTTTTCTCTATTTTCCTTGTATTTTCCCTTATTTTCTACATTATTTTATTACTGAAAATTCCAAATAGGTTATGGGCTGTGGCCCTTAGTTCCTTCTTGCAACAAAAATGAAAATTTAGTTGGTGTTCCTATTTATTCTTCCATTTTTATGCCCAAAAACATCATTTTCCCTTGATTCTCCATATTTTATGTGTTTTAGTGTATTATTTTGAGTCACAAGATGCATGTTTTTCTGATTTTCTGATTATGATCAACAAGTACTCATGGAAAACAGCAACATAAATAATTTTTAGCCCACATGAACAACATTTTATCAATCAAAAGCCATGAAATCTCAAATTTCATTTGAAGAAATTAAATTACCGCTTATTTGCGTGTTTCGGGTTTCATGTCCATGGCTGCAAATCTGAAAATCAGCAGCACTTCATGCTCATGACGATCACAAGTCACCATTTCCAACCCGTGGAGCAATCCGATCGATGCCGGACAAGCCTCCACCATTCTTTCTTCTTCCTTTCTCTTCCCACATGAACTCCCCCTTAGAAGAGAGAGAGGGAGGAGAGAGAAAGACTGATTTTCTCTCTCCCTCTATAGGCTGCCATTTCTCGCGTGGACCGGAGTGATACGGAGCATGGAAGGAGTGTAGTTCCCTGCTGTAGTTGCTTCCATGGCTTACTTTCAAGCCACCATCTCCATTTTGAGGGGGGGTGCCGTTTTTTTCGGCACTTGCAGCACGCCACCCCCCCTCAATCTGGTTTTTTTGAGGGAAGGGGGGTGCCCCTTCCTAAAGGCACCCCTTCACTTCTCTTTTTTGGGCACCTCCCAATTTTTGACCCGGCCTTTTGGCCCTTTTCCCGTCTCTCTCGCATACGGTGTCAAATCGCGATCTGAAAATTTCTGTGAGCTCGTCTCGGCATCCCGCACTGACTGATAGCTCCACTGACCACCACAGGCACATGGAAAAATTACTAAAAATCTGCAAGTGTTGCCCGGGCGTCCTTAGAGCACTTTGACGCTTAAAATCGTCCTAGGTCGAGCTGCCGCCTTTGACATTGGATATTTTTCCCTTGATATTCATAATTTTTAGCTATTTTTAAGCAATTTCTGGCACCAAAATTCCGCTCTCAAATGGGTTCCAAAGGAAAGGATACCCTAATCTTCCAATGACTTACCGATTCCTGAAGATCCATGACCTGAAACCATACTATTATCCAATTCCCGTAGATAAATGTAATACAACATTATTGTCCCCAAACTAAATGTAAACAGTTGCTCTATCATCTCTAGAAATATTGTACTCCAAAAGGGCTATGCCTATATGAATGCAATAAGACTTCTTTTTATCAATGTCTGTTTTGTCGATGAGAATTGATAAGAAGTTAAGTGGCTAGGATTCTTGGTTGATAGTTGAATTGGGAATGAAGATGAAATCATTACGATTAAGGAGTAATAACGTTAAGAAACCTTTATCCAGGCACAACCCCAGGTACAGATTCCCACTTCGCCTCCTACATCAAGTACTGTCGTAATCCAGGAGAAGAATTTTCTTCTCAAACAGATTAAGCCGTCCGAATTTGACGAGAAAGGCAGGTCTGTCCAAGCGGATGCTGAAATTTGGATAGAGTCTATGGAGGATTACTTTGAAGCATCCGGTACAGCACCCGCCAACTAGGCTATGCTCACCAAGCTGAAGCTCACCGGCGAAGCCAAGCTTTGGTAGAAGCAATGGTGCAGAGATCAAGGGATCGTAGAAGGATCCGTTACCTAGGAGAAGCTGAAGAAAGCCATGCAAGGAAGATACTTACCACTTGCGTATCGCACGCAGAAATGAATGAGTTCTACAAGCTGAAACAGCTGGGACTCACTGTTGACACGTACTACTCTAAATTCGTCTCACTTCTTAAGTATGCGCCACAAATGGACATGACACAGCAGGTGTCAAAATTTTGTGCTGGTTTAAACCCACTAGTGAATACCCGTCTCGAATCTATGCGCCCATCAGATCTTTAGGATGCACTCATTCGAGCTGCGCCTATAATTCAGGAGGTGCAGGCTAGACCAAGAGGTAATAAAACTTGGTCTTATAATGGCCCAAACAAAGGAGCATATAGGCCTCAAATGAAGAGAGTTCAAGGTTAGAATCGGGGACAAAGAAAGAAAGCAAGAACTAATAATGTCAACAACTTTGTCCCTACCCAAAGAAATGCGCGGAACTTTCGTTGTTTCCACTGCAACGAGCCTGGTCATTTCAAGAGGAAATGTCCCAAGCTTGGAGGAGGACATCGCCAAGCACCTTTCCAAGGAACGGGCCGTGGTCAAGGAGCCATTAACCGAGGCAGAGGAAGAACCGCCTGTGTTGCCAACAGGGAAATGTGCAAAGAAGAAGATCCGACCATGGAAGCAGAGTTTGAAAGGGCGAGAGTCCATGCCACTCTTCACAAGAAAGGGCCGAATTGCCAGTTCTCGGTGATTCAAACGCCATCGGATTATCAAGGTAAAGGTTTCAAGACCTTAATTGATTGTGGTAGTACACATTCCTTTATCTCACCAACTTGTGCAAAAAGATTAGGAATAGCCACAGTAGAAGCACCCACCTTGCTTGTAGAATTAGCAAATGGTCGTGAGGTCACTTGTACCAGGCAAACTGCTAAGGTGGAATTCTTTCTGGGAGGAAAGACAACTTCGGTCAAATTCAGAGTCATGAATCTAGGTATCCATGAGTGTCTACTTGGAATGGATTGGCTAAAACCTAATGATGCCCACATTCATTGTGGAAAGGGCCAAATTTCCTTTCGAAACTCTGAAGGGGAATTGGTCACAACTCAAGGTGAGTCGGGAAAGCCAAAAATTCAATTGGACAAAGCATATTGGATTATAAAGGGAGTCAGAAAAGGACTACCTGTCTATTTGATTAAGCTCAACAAGTTAGATCAGAAGCAGGAGTCTAGTGAAGGACCTTCTTTGCTAAAGGAATACGCGGATGTATTTCTTGAAGAGTTAACAGAACTCCCGCCTCAAAGAGAAGTGGATCATGAGATCAAGCTAGTGCTAGGAGCTGCGCCAATTGCAAAGAGACCTTATAGAATGTTCATCCCGGAAGCAATTGAGCTGAAGGAACAACTCAAGCAACTGCTAGATTAGGGCTACATCCGTCCTAGCAGTTCACCATGGGGAGGTCCAGTACTGTTCCAGAAAAAGAAAGATGGAACGCTTTGACTGTGTATTGATTACAGAGGATTGAATCAATCAATTGTCAAGAACAAGTACCCTATTCCTAGAATAGATGAGCTTCTTGATCATCTTCAAGGTGTGAAGATCTTCTCCAAGATTGATCTCAGGTCTGGTTACTATCAGATAAGGATCAAGGAAGAAGATATCCCAAAGACGGCCTTCAACACAAGATATGGACACTTTGAGTTTTTAGTTATGTCATTCGGGCTTACGAATGCGCCTGCCACCTTCAACAGCTTAATGCAGGATATCTTTAGGCCATATCTTGACAACTTTGTACTTGTCTTCTTCGATGACACTTTAGTCTATTCCAAACAGGAGGAAGATCATGAAACCCAACTTTGGATTGTCCTTGAGACAATGAGGTCACACAAGCTGTATGCTAATATGAAGAAATGTGCATTCTTCAAGCGTCAGATTCAATATCTGGGATTAATTGTATTAGTGAAAGGAATCTCAGTGGACCCAGCCAAAGTCAGAGATGTGCTAGAATGGCCAATACCAACAACTATCAAAGAAATACGCAGTT
This sequence comes from Lygodium microphyllum, assembly GCF_053477565.2. Taxonomy (NCBI): domain Eukaryota; kingdom Viridiplantae; phylum Streptophyta; class Polypodiopsida; order Schizaeales; family Lygodiaceae; genus Lygodium; species Lygodium microphyllum. Next base: position 23,815,738 of record NC_141136.1, on the reverse strand, counting down.
TTCTTGGATTGACAGGATGGTATAGGATCTTCATAAAAAACTATGCTTTGATTGCAGCATCTCCTCTGATGGACTTACTGAAGAAGCAAATATCTATTGCATGGTTAACTCCCGAGCAAACTAGCTTTGATAGATTGAAGCAAAGTTTGGTATCAGCACCTATCCTAAAACTTCCAGACCTCAATAAAGAGTTCGAGGTAGTAACTGATGCTAGCACACTTGTCTTAGGATGTGTGCTCATGCAATAAGGTCATCTTGTAGCATACTCTTCAAGGAAACTGAAGAGCCATGAGAAGAATTATGCTACCCATGATCTAGAATTGTTAGCTGTCATCCATGCTCTAAAGCTTTGGAGACACTACCTGTTGGGTAACAAGTTTACACTAGTGACTGATCATAAAAGTCTCAAGTGGATCTTTACCTAGAACGAGCTCAACATGAGGCAACGTCAGTGGATTGAAGTGCTGGAGGAGTATGATTTTGAAATCAAATATCGACCAAGAAAGGAGAATGTAGTTGCTGATGCACTCAGTCACAAGGCATTCCTTAACTCATTAATCTTGAAAAATCCATCAACAGCTAGATCTCTAGCTACAAAGGTATCCATGCCAAACAATCTAATACTTGAGCTGGCTAGAGAAGAAGCATGCCATGATCCAGCCTATCAAAAGATGCTAAGGGAGATTCCTATCAAGGACCAAGACCAAAAGTTACAGGCTAAGTATCATGAATTCTCTATCAATAGTGGACTTGTCTACTATAGAACGAGAGTATGTATACCGGCAAGCCAGTCACTTAAGCAGAAGATATTGTGGGAAGCTCATGATTCCCCTTTCTTAGGATATCCTAGCTATGCCAAGACTCTCAATGTAGTTAGGAAGAGCTACTATTGGGAGAGGCTTAAAGGTGACATTCTCAAATATGTCACTGAGTGTTTGTCTTGTCAACGTATCAAAGCCGAACATGTCAAGATGCCAGGGAAGTTGCAACCACTCGACATTCCCCAAATGAAATGGGAATTCATCAGTATGGACTTTGTTATTGGCCTACCCCAAGTTCAGGGAGGATACAACTCCATCATGGTTGTGGTTGACATGCTTACTAAGGTTTCACACCTTATTCCAATAAAGACAAATTATAAAGCCTCAGACATTGCAAGGTTGTTTATCAAGGTGATATTCAAGCTACATGGGTTATCCAGAAGAATCATTAATGATCGTGATTCTCTCTTCACATCACACTTTTGGAGAGCTATCTTTGAAGCCATTGGGACTCAACTATGTTTTAGCACAGCTTACCATCCCCAAACCGATGGTCAAACGGAGCGAGTCAATCAAGTCATTGAGGATATGCTTAGGGCACACTGCTGTCGTGAGCCAAAAAGGTGGATTCAATGCTTACCTTTGGTGGAATTTGCCTACAATACTTCTTACCAACAAAGCATTCAGATGACCCCTTTTCAAGCATTGTATGGTCATGACTGTCGAAGTCTCCTAAACTTCTCAGATCCAACCTTGAGGGTTGAAGCTTCAAGGCAGATGTTGGAATAGATAGATGACCAAGTAAAGTCAATAAGATAGGACATACAAGCCGCCAAGGATAGGCAGAACGAATATGCGGATTTGAAGCGTCAAGATAGAATCTTTGAAGAAGGAGACATGGTCTTCATTCGCGTATGCCCAAAGAAGAGTTCTCTATCCTTAGGAGATTGCAAGAAGCTAAGTCCAAGGTATTGTGGACCATACAAGATCCTCAAGTGCCTAGGACCTAATGCATATAGATTGCAACTCCCTGAGAACCTAAAGGTTTATAATGTATTCCATATCAGCCTATTGAAGAAGTATGTACCTAATCCTAACCATGTACTTGATGACCAACAAGTTGTAATGCCTAGTCAAGGAGTCCTTGAACTAGGGCCTGACAGGATCTTAGATGTTAGGAAGAAAAAACTGAGATCCAGAACCTTGAGAGAATGCCTCGTCCAGTGGAAAGATTATCCCGAGGAGGATGCCACTTGGGTAGATTAAAGCACTCTCAACCATCAATATCCCCAATTTATCTCGAGATGAGGACATCTCGATTCCTGTAAGGGGGAGAGAATGTCATATTTCTTCTGAAAAATATTACGTGCGCGCATGAGTCCCGAGAAAATGTCAATATCGGCATTGTACACTCTTTATGGGCAAAATTGAGATTTAGGACTATGGTTTAATAAAAACCCGCGTTCTTCATAAGAACCTCCTCTTGGGAGGAGATTAAGATGAAATTGTTATATTTATGGAAAAAAATGTTAAATTGTCCCCTCTTCCCCTAGCCGCGATGGTCGTGTTGGAGGAGAGGGAGAGAGGTGCTAATGATTAAGCTCCTCACTGGAGCTTGCCAAAGGTTAATGCCATGCAGCCAGGCCGCATGGAGGGAGGGAGATACCTCTCCCTCTGCCTATAAAAACCATGCCTATGTGAAGGGAGAAGGAGGAGCTGAGCGTAATGCTGCGATTGAGGAAGTTAGTGAAGGAGGAAAGGTAACGCCGCCAGGCCGTGGTACAGAGGGAGAGAATGAGCTGAGCCGGCCTGTCGTGGAGGAGAGGAGCTGCAAGGCTGAAGGAGGAACTCGCAAAGCTTCCATAGGATGCCGCCAGTTGCCGATTTGATAGCTTCCTCTTCCCTCCACATGGTTGCCACGCCTTCAAAAGCTTCAAGAAGCTTCTTGAAAAGCTCCTAAGGGGGCTTTCATAAGCCCCCTTCATAGGCGGTCTTGTACACCCTTTTTTCCCCCTTTGATATATAAGTCCTTTTTTTTGCCACTTTTAAACCCCTTTCCTATTGCCTCTTAGTCAAGTTTTATAACCCCAACCCCCCCAGGATTAAAGCCTTTCCAAGCTTGTTTTATACCCCTTTTCCCCCTTGCCCCAAAAAAAAACCCACCTTAGGCTGGGTTTTAAAGACCCTTTCCGTGATCCATTTAAAGCAACCTTTCCCGTGGAAATCCTCACTCCCAGGTTTCAAAAACCCCTTTTCCATCAGCTCTACAAAGCAAGTTTTTCAAACTCGGAGTTTAAGACTTGCATTCCACAAAGTCATTTTTGACGATTGTAAAGTCTTAATCGTGAAATCATTCCCTACTTCGAGGAGGCAGCTTTAAGGTCTTCTAAAGCTTGATTCTGAAAGACGATGGAATCTATCAAGGAAGCCGAATCACAAAGGGAGTTTTCACGTGCGAAGGAGACGGCCAACATCATAAATTTGCGTCCAAGGCTAAAAGGCTGAATTCGCAATGGCCCCTATGAAGGCACAAGGCGCAACCGTAGGAGGATCATCTCCTAACATCCATGTGGACATTTCACCACAAGTCCAGATTTTTCTTCATAATTTTGTTTAAAATCGTAATATTTCGATTGTGCATAGATAATTTATGGAATTAGGATGCACTTTTTTTATTGAAATACCTGGGCTAAATTAAAGGAAATAACTTCAATCAAAGAATCGGTCATTTGTATTAAACGAATGAAATAGAAGAGCATAAGATCTCTATGCATTCCTAGCAAGTGGTTTTTATGCATTGCAAAATAACAAACTTAGATTAACTAATGTCCATCTTTACAAATAATGATAGTACACTTTGATTACGCATGGAAGGAATAAATCGCATGTCACATTATTGAACATCTTCTCTTCGAAATGATTCATTAAAAGAAGGTTGCTAATAATCCGTAGGAATTTGCAAGGCATGGAAATGGTTCTTAAGCTGCATGAAGTAGATTAAACTCTAGTCAATTGGCATTTAATCTCAATCAACTACGAATATAGTTACGAAAGATTATGCAATGCTCATTCAGCTTACAAATATCTCATTTAGAAAAGAAGTTAGAAAAAGCTGCATGGTTCACATAAAACACTAAAGCTTAGTAGCATGAATCTTGATTGCATGTTATAAAAAGGATCAATAGGAATTATGCCATAACCTAACATACGCTTTGATCTTAACCAGAAAAGTTAGGGTTTGCAAAACTACTCATACGTAGGCAATGAATCATGTGGTTAGGAAAATGGTATCGTAAATATCTTCAAGAATAGACAAGTAAATTGGTTTAACCTAAACACCTAGACCACGAGGGACTCGTTTAGGAAGGGTTAAATCGATGCAACATATCCCAAGTGCTAACTGGGATTTAGCACATTGAGGATGTGACCTAATCGCTCTTATTGTCAAGTTGAAACTCTTATAAACCTAAAGACCTGCCCACATTCACGAAATGTAGGGACAATAGGACATACTTGCGAGAAACGATCTAGGGTTTTTACCCTAAGGATCACTCGCTAAAGAGATAAAGCTCGAATTGAGTTGGAACCCTAGGACCCGACAATGTTTGCCTAGTGCAATCCGGAACGGATTGTTATGAAGACACCCTAACCCTATTTTCTATCTAATCATGATTTCGTTATTAGAAGACGCCATTCGACGGGTAAAATAGTCCCATGGTTTTTTATGTGACGCTTATGCAACAAGTTGCAGAGTCGCATGATCTTGTGATTTGATCACAAGGGAATGGCCAATTCCTCGGAATGAGATTGGCAGATTCTTACGCAAGTTTATCTTGCAAGAGGATGAATAATCGTCCTGATATAGTACCTTTATTGGGTAAAGTAACCAAGATACGGGGATTAGATATTTGCTTGGAAGCAAAGGACCAATCAATAATCTGGAGCAACATATTTTGTGTTAACAAAACTTAAGGTATTGGTTAAGTTGGGTTAATAGTGTACGGCCCTAACCCAAGGATAAGGGTTAACAAACAAACCCTTGGGGATCTTGCCAAGTTGCAATTGAGTGTTGGATGCATTCGAAAAGAAGGATTCACTCCTTAGCAGTTGGCCAAAAATAACAACCAATGGTATTGATTATGCTTGTAACAGTTTTAGGAGCATTGTTTTGCTTTGTTTGCTCAAAGAATTAAAGGATGAAAAGATATCTAATGCTTCAGGTTGAAGGCCTGAAGGGAGAGGCAGCTTCAGTTACCCTCCACTGCCTGCCTAACCCTAACCAAGGGGGTTGTTAACCCCACTGGGAAGGTGGACCAAACCTACCACGAGAGGTCTCTCATTGAGCACTACTTGGAGCAGGAGGACGTTTGGGTGCCAGGGGGGCTCTCGCCGCAAATCCCTCGCCTTTCGGGTCCCACACAAGAGGCCATCATGACTGGGATTGGATCTCGAGGCCTGCATACTAGTCTACGAGAGGAATCTTGGATTAGTAATCCCTATGGATTGCTGGATAGCCTTCAAGCGGATTATGGATAGGCCTACGGGCTGGACTTTATGTATTTCAAAGATAAATATGATAACGTGTTGAAAAGGAACTTGTTTGACATTGCTTTTCTATGTCAAGTGCTATGATTACGTGAAGGAACCGGTGCCTAACGGACTAATTAAGGAAGTTGTTTGATGCATGTCCAACTAAATGTGGTAGGTAATTAGACAACTAAAAAAACCTAAGGAAAGTGCGATGGATGTGGCCATGGGTCCGTCCTACGGAAGGGTGGTCCAGGTTGGCCGGGAACTTTTCTCATTCCTGATAGACAGCAAGAAGATCGTTCAAAGGACACGAATAGCAAGGGCGTTGACCTAGAGTCTAAGTTACAGTAATCCCGATTTACGCTGTTTTAGGGGAACAGAATGGGACTATGCCTTATCACTACAACAAAAAGGGTTCATAGGTGCTCTCGTGCTGCTGCGCATCCGAGTCGTATACACCTCCATTTCTTTTGTTGTGCATTTGTGTTATTTTCTGCGTGTGATTCATTGTGTGTGTGATGCATTATGATAATCTGCATCCAATGTATATATTCCGTTAGTGCATGTATATGATTTTGTTTGGATGCATGATGTGTGTGTGTTAGAAAAATATGAAAAACTAATGCCAAAGGACATTATCAAGCTGATAATTTCAATGATGATCTCTAAGAAAATTGCAGGGAATTATGGAATCAAAGGAAGGTTTGTGGAAGCGATCATCTAAGTTCAAAAGTTCCCATGACATAGAGTTGAAGGAAGTCTCTCAAAAGCTGCTTAAGCGAGCAAAGCGCTAGTGAAGCACCGAGGGAGTATTTTGCCATCCAATCTTCAAGGCCGAAGTCGAAGTTTATGCGCAGATTACTCATTGTAAAGCTGACTGACAAAGGGGCAATGCATGACTTCAAAGATAAACCTCAAAGTCTAAATCAATGCTGGTGCTTAAATCTTGTCCAGTATACGTTTGTAGAATCGGAGCGAGTAATGGCTTCATAGGCACAGGACTGGTTATGGCTACTGTGGGACAGCTTAAAGTGTTGTAATTATTGGTCTCTGTTTCGGATTTCATGGTTTGGGTCTCATGTGTATATGCAGTCACACATTCGAGAGATGGATGCACTTCACTATTTGTGTTTTACTCATTCATAAGAGGGGAAAACTAATTTGGGGGTTTTGAACTGCTTTTGGAGGGAAAAAGCAAGAGAAAAGCAGGTTGTTTTGGGGGATAAGGAAGGACGGCATGAAGGAAAAATCACAGGGGAATCAATATTTTGGGGCTTTGATATGTCATTGGCCTCAGGGATTCAGCGCAAAAACCTATCAGGCCTGCCGGCTAATTTATGGAAAAAAAAAAACTAGTACACTGACTTATCATGGCTGCCGCTGCATCTTCACGAACCATACGAAAGGGCTCAGGAGCTTTGACAAGCATTGACGGAAACGTAAGGAAAAGGATGGAAGCAAGAGTTTAGCTGGATGCGTGATAAAGCCAAGGATATGTCTTCCAGTTTGCCCACTGCTCAAGGTGTTCTTCCACGGACCCACCAGTTATTCACAGAGATGTGAAGCCCAGCAATATTCTTCTGGATCAAAATCTAGTAGCAAAGGAATCGGACTTTGGATTGACGAAGGTTAGCCCTCGGTTTGAGATTCATCTTTCAACCCCTCTAGCTGGAATAGCACGATACATTGATCCTGAATATTTTTTGAGGCGACAGTTGAGTACAGCAAGACATCAACCGGTGAAAAAGGCAGTGCAGAAAATGGAGGATCATCATGTTAGACGGCACGAGTCGACGTAGAGCTGCAGTGCCGATGAAACTTGCGGACGATGAGATGACAAGGAAGCTACATTCGATGCTCTGATTATAAAGATGGAGAAGACGAAGGACGAGGACTAGACCAAGAAGAAGAAAACGACGACAAATAGGAGATAAGCGAGCTACTACTTGCTGGTGACGAAATCGGTAGAAGACTTTAACGACAATGCAGAAGGCCTGATTATTACTTCTACTTGTGAAGGAAGGAAGGATCAACGAAAAGCCCACAGGCAGCGGCCTCTCTGGTAACTAGTAGCAGAAACGAAATTTGGGTGGCAACTCCCGTTTTCAGAATCACAGCCGATCACCATCTAATTCGGCTGAAAAGCATGTTTCTTTAGCATCCTTATTCCACTTCGGCAGCAGGTTCATCTTGGCATCTGTCAGTCAGACGTTCATCACCAGCAATCTCCTAGGCAATAATGCCGGCAGCAGCTGAAGCAAGGAGGGGCCTTATGGATTATGGAAACCGTGCTTTGTTTCAGCCATGGATGCTTGGTGCACCATCCAGGATGGGAAAAACAGAATCGAATAAAAGACGCCTCTGAACAGAGTTGCAGGATCGTGCCTTGATTTCCCCATGTTAACAATTGCGGCTCAAAATTTGTACCTGTACTGGTTGTGTTGGACGAAGCATACATTGAATTTTCTGGAGAGCCTTTATGTTGTTGGATGAAGCATACATTGAATTTTCTGGAGAGCTTCACGAATTACCTGGGTAAAGGAGCATGAAAATCTTATTGTGCTTCGCATTTTCATCAAACGTGCAGAATCAGAAGGCGTGCGTGTTGGTTATGGTGGCTTCCCGTTGAGCATTATCAATTACTTGTGGAGAGTTAAGCAACCATATAATGTCTCTAAAGCTGCAGAATTGGCTGCATGCGCTGCTTTAAGCAATCCAGGCTACCTCAAGAATGTGAAAGAGGCTCTAGTTGTTGAAAAAGAGCGGTTATTTAAGCTGTTCAGACTTTTCGTGTTTTCATACCTTATCCAAGTCATGCAAATTTCATCCTCTATGGAGTTAAAGGTGGTCTCAGTGCAGGACAGTTGAAGGCAGATCTTGCTAAGGAGGATGTAATGGTACACCACAGACTAGTGGAGCTCAGATAGTGTGATTACAAGGATAATGACAGTGAAAACTACAACAGATGATTCTCTGCACTAAGGGGCATGTTTGTCTGGATTACTTGATAATGTCCATTCTTCTGTTCAATGTAACTGTCACCAGAATTTTCTGATCATGAATTTCTTGTAACACTCTTGACAAGAAATATAGTGAAATTTGGCATCAAATATTTGAATTCTTCTTGTTAGCCTCTTCCCTTGCTGTATCTTGAACCCTGTGTTCTGCAGCCTTTGCGTAAACTTTATGACATTTCTGGTGAACCCGACGTGAAAGTGTTGCGTCACTTTTCAGCAAGATGGGAGACTCGCAAGAAGAGATGACAGATGATAATGTCATGAAGAACCTGTTTCAGTCATTTACCATTTATATGCAGCAGCAAGCTCACGCGAAACGTGACAGTGATGCTATGGATGCCTTGAAAGCTGTCCAACACGAGATGAAGCAGTTTAATGGCCAGCAAGTGTCAACTTACCTGCATTTGTATGAAGAAAAGATGAAGTTTTTTGGGGTTTCTCAAGATGTTTGGAGCCGCTACTTCTTGCGGATCGTGGTGCACGCTCTTGAAGTCCGCATTTCAGAAATTCAAGAAACACATGCATGTTGGGCAGAGTTTAAGAATGCATTAAAAGATGAATATTTCCTGGAGGATACAGGTCTTATGAATCGCAGGAATATCTTAGCATGGGTTTCTATGCCTAATAAGGGACTTTCAGTTACCGCTCTTCTACGAGAGTTTGAGAGCCGCTATGATCAGTTGGATGGGACTGAGCAGCAAGCTTTGGAGATGCAGAAAGTGGAGTTATTTTTACAAGCTGCTGATGTTGATTTACAGGAAAAGTTGGATGATCTTTTGGAAGATCAAGCTACTGATTCAGGTTTAAAGACCGAGTGGAGACATGTCATTGATGCTGTGAATGCTCTTGTTAAGAAGCAGCGCAGGAGAGCACGATTGCATCGTAATATAGGATCAGTTTCTGAAAAATCCTTGGAGACTTCTTCTTCTACCCCTGCTGCAACTTCTTTGCCTAAGCCTACTCCTCCTGCTGTGAATCCGCCAGTTCCTGCTGCTCCAGTTCCCTTATCTGTAGATGATGTTATTAAAGGCTTGGCAGATTTGACGATTGAAGTAGTCAAAGCTGAAGTTGGTAAGTTAAAGGAGCAACTTATGTCAGTACCTGCTGTAGCACCTGCTCCAGCGACTGCTTTTCCAGCTGGTCAAAGAAAAGGGAGACGATGTATTTGGTGCGATAGTACAGAGCACCAACACTACAGAGATTGTGATGCTTTTCAGGAAGCGCGTAAGAAGAATGTAGTGTTCTGGGGACAAGATGGGAAGATATGGCTGACAGAGACTGGCGCTCCTCCTGACACGAACTTTGGTAAGGGAGGCATGAAGAATCTTGTTGATGATATGGCTGCGCGATCAGCTTATGTGAGTGTTAGAGGAGATGCTTCAGCTTATGGAGTCCAGCTTGAGCAGAAATCTGATGGAGACTCTGCTTTATGGTCCTCTGCCTTGGAGATAGGGAGAAGAGGGAAAGTTCAGGCATCTACTATGACTTGTGTGGGCTCCAACATCCGAGGAGAAACAGGATGGGATCCTGTTGACAGGTATTCTATTTTTGCTTATATGGCTAAAACACAGGGTTTAGATGCCATGGTTGAGGAAAAGAGAAGAAGAGATGAAGAGGGTCCCAGCACCTCCAAAAAGACTAGAGGGGGTGACTTTGTTTCACCACCTGTTACAGCTCCACCTATGTCAAGTTCTCCAACTCAATCAGGTCCTGAACAACCTATGGGAGACAAGCAGATGAAAGAAAAGAGGCAACCAAGAAAAGAGCCAGGATTCAAGCTCTTGTCAGACCTTGATATGCAGACGGATATGAGTAAGATTTTTCATGAAAGAATTTTGAATAGTGAAGTTACTTTTACTGTTGGAGAAGCTCTTGGGATTGCTAGAAGAGAAATACAGGATCAGATGTAGGATCTTTTGCGGAGAAAATGACATGCGATGGAAGGACCCGCTTTACAGGGATTATGGCATGGAGCTCTTGGGGAAGAGCATGATGATGCAGTGATGGTTGAGAATGCTTCTGTTAATCCGCAATTGGAGAAAATAGTTCAGCCTATGCAGTATGAAGATGATGATACCCCTATTCTCATTCCTCACAGCCATTTTTCACGAAGTCATTGGGCTAGAGCAACCACTGAGACAGTGGTAAGGATTGGAGAGAAACAAATTCCTTTGGTGGCTTTAGTCGATCATGGTTCTGAGATTAATCTTATTGCTCGAGGTGTTTATGAGAGTGGCAAGTGGCCTATGGATGCAGAGCATGGCTGGCCCATGAGAGCCGCCAATAATACTTTTGGTGATATGTATGCTGCTTGTCCGAGTATCAGAATTTCTATTGGTAATATTGAAGAGGATTATCATTGCTTTGTTCAGGATTCATGCTCTTATCCGATTATCCTTGGACAGCCTTTCATTACAGAAGCAAGAATGGAAACGAAAGTGATGGATGACGGGTCAGCTTATGCGCGGATACGCAGTAAAGATGGTATGCGAGCTGTTCAGTTTATGACTGTTGGGGTAAATCATCCGAGAAACAGAGACTCCTTGCGTGAGGCACCACTACCTGCGAAGGAGTTGGATTTTCATTAGGTACCGCTGTCTTGCGAGACGCCAGTGGTACGGAGTGGAGAAAAGAGGAGATCTCGCCTCCTGGCAGCCAGTCTTTCTCCAATAATCTTGTTGGTTTTTCTTCAGATAGTTCAGTGAGTTATCAGAAAATTTCAGATTTGCCTAGAGCTGCCAGGCAGTACATTGGTCGTAAGGAGAAAGAATTGAAGAATGCAGGTATTTTGCAAGCAGAAGAGCATGTAGATGGATTGTATGAAGGGATGTCTTATGCAGATACATTGTTTGAGATGGGAGCAATGCTGTAAACTGATGTATGTAAGGGTTCAAAGATCATACCTGTGCAAACCTTGGATATGTTTCAGGAAATTTCTGGTTTTATGCTGAAAACAGAGTTAGAGGCTGAGAAAACTCAGGAAACTGAAATTATGGCTGATCTTGATCAGCTAACACAGCTGCAGAGGGATGAATTCATTCAGCCAACAGAGTTGAATGCAGAAAAATTTCTGCATACAGAGTTTCAGGATGCACCTATGCAGTCCATAGAGCCGAGGGCTGAATCCATTCAGCCAACAGAGTTGAATGCAGAAAAATTTCTGCATACAGAGTTTCAGGCTGCACCCATGCAGTCCATAGAGCGAAAGGCTGAAATTTTTCAGCCAACAGAGTTGAGAGTTGCTGAAAATTTGCAGAAATTGCAGCAAAGAAAAGAGTGCTTGAATGATGCCAAGGTTGACACAAAATATAAAACAGTTGATAAGAAGGTTAAGCTGGTTGCAGGGCCATTTCCTCCTGATAGTGATGAGCAGATTGAAAAAGCTATGAAGCAGCCTATGTTGAGAGATCCTGCAAATATTGGACATAAGTTTACAACTGAAACTCTTGCAGAATTGAAGATTGGAAATGATGAATTCTTGCTTCCAGTGGAAAAAGAATGTTTTAGAGAGATGCTTGGACGTCATGGTAAGGCATTTGCTTTCTTTCCACATGAAATTGGCTGCATTAGTCCCGAATTGGTTGCACGAATGGTCATCTTCACTGTTCCTCATGTACCATGGAATATACGTCCTATACCTGTGCCTAAAGCACACTTGCCAAAGCTGATAGAGTTGCTGAATGAGAAGATTAAAATGGGGATTTTGGAACCCTCTTCTGCACCCTATTCTAACAGGTGGTTTACTGTACCAAAGAAGAATGGTACTTTGAGATTTATTCAGGATATGCAGCCGGTGAACAAAGTGACAATCAGGAATGTGGGATCAGGTCCAGTTGTGGATGAATTTGCTGAGGCTTTTGCAGGACGAGCCATCTATTCTCTAGGTGACTTGTATTCAGGTTATGATCAGTTTCAGCTTGCCTTGGAAAGCAGGGATATTACTACTATGCGGACACCTATTGGTCTTGTGAGGATGTGTACCTTGCCTCAAGGTGCCACAAACTCAGTTGCTCATATGATGAATGCTATACATAGAGTTCTACGAGACTATATTCCGCAGTATACCATGCCTTTTCTAGATGATGTGCCTATTAAGGGTTGTGCAGAGGAAGAAAAGAATGAAAGTCTTGATTTGCGTGGATGTAGACAGTTTGTGGCTGACCACTTGGTTGCTTGTGAGCAAATATTGACACGTTTAGAGGAGGTAAATTTGACTCTTTCAGGGCTGAAATCTGTCTTTGGTGTTAATGAAGTCATCATAGTTGGGCATATAGTTGGATATTATGGCAGGAAGCCTTCACCTGCAAAGGTGGATGCCATAAGCAGGATTGCAGAGTATTGCTCGACTACTTCAGAGGTGCGGAGATTTGTGGGAGCTTGTGTATTTTACATGATTTGGATTCCTCATTTTGCTCATATAGCAGATGTTCTCTATCAGCTGCTTCGAAAGGGGTAGAAATTTCATTGGGATGAGAAGCATTCGAAAGCCATGCGTAAACTCAAGAAACTGTTGCAGTCAGCTCCTACTCTTCGCAAGGCGGATTATCAGTGTGGACGGCCGATCATGTTGACAGTTGATACTAGCCCTATTGGCATAGGTTGGGCAGTGGGGCAGGATGATGCTGATGGAAATAGGTATGCAATCCACTTTGGAGCTAAAGTTCTTAATGAGCGACAGAGGAGATATCCGCAGATCAAAAGAGAGTTGTGGGGAGTAGTTACTGCACTGAAGTGTGACAAAGGGTATTTTATTGGAGGTTCAGTTGTTGTGGAAACAGATTGTTTGCCTTTGCTTGGTATGATTACTAGTTGCTCGACTCCAGATATAGCGATGCTTCGGTGGATTGCCTATATCAAATCATTGAATCCAGAATTTCGACACATAGCAGGGAAAGATAATCCAGTTGCTGACATGCTATCTAGAGCGAGATATGAGGATGAGGAGTCGATGCTCGCAGAAGATGATGAGACAGAGTTTGCAGCTTCTGTCCTTGTTCATGATTGTCATGTATCTACTGTTGAAGCCTTTATTGAAGAACTTTATGTTGACGAGTGCTGCAAATTGGACAGTATCTAAGTTCATTGACTCGAAAAGCTGATTGGACAGATGATGAATTCAAGAAAATCAGAAGGAAGGCTTATGGGTATTTCTTGAAAGATGGTTTTCTTTGGAAGCATCCAAAGAAGAGAGGAGGCTTGCCCTTGAGAGTAGTTTGTGATGTAGCAATGCAGATACAGATTATGCGAGAGTTTCATGAGAGCTCATGGGCTAGACATAGAGGTGTGTGGGCTACCTATGAGAAAATCAAAGAAAGATACTAGTGGAAAGGGATGTATAAAGATGTTTCTCACTTTGTGGAGACTTGCAGGGACTGCCAGCTTTACTCTTTAGTGCGACATCGTGATGAGTTGCATCCGACTTATCCACTATGTATGCATTATAAGTGGGTGGTAGACTTGGTTACTTTGCAAGTGGGACTTTGGCAGTTGAGTTATCTTGTCTTGGCTAGGGAGGATCTTACAAACTATGTTGAAGGCAGATCTTTGCGAACAAAGACCACCACTACAGTATGTAAATTCTTGTTGGAAGAAATATTTTGCAGGTATGGATGTATAGGCAAGATTACAGCTGATCGTGGAGAGCTAGATGCAGATGAAGCTAGAGAATTTTTCTTACGGCTTGGGATTAAATTGGCTCTTACTATTGCCTATAATCCAGAGGGAAATGGCAAGAGTGAAAGAGGACATCTGCCGATAGTTAAAGCATTGGCAAAAGCTTGTAGAGGTCGGATTGGAGATTGGCCGAGATTACTACCTTTTGCGTTGTGGGCTAACCGCTCTACACATAGTGTGACTACTGGATACATGCCTGCAGAGTTGATGAATGGGCAAAAACCTGTCATGCCTACAGAAATTTGTGCTCTCACTTGGAGTGTTCTTTCGTGGCATGAGAATTTATCAAGGGAAGAGCTTCTAGCTCTTCGGATTCGTCAACTAGAGAGAAGGACAGAAGATGCGCAGCTAGCAGTTGATCGTTTGAAGGCAGCCCGACTCAGAAACAAGGACAGGTTTGATTTAAGGCATCGCTTGAGGCCTAGAGCCATAAAAGAAGGAGATTGGGTTCTAGTCTACGACAGTAGTCTAGAGAATCAGCATAGTAGCATGAGAAAAATGGTTCAAAGATGGTTTGGACCGTATGAGGTGAAACAGGTTTTTGACAATGGTACCTATTGTCAAGATTGTGGGAGAGAAGGAAGGAGTCTCACTTGTAGCTTTCTTGCTTGCACAATGGGGGAATACACACAAGGGTGGAGGCTGAAAACAGTTTTCCTCTTCTTAGTTGTTTAAGCCAAAAGAACTCTAGTACAAAGAAATAGAAGAACCCTAAATATGGGTCTCAAAACCAAACTCAACTAACTAAGGTGGCATACTAACTGAGCCACAAACTAGAGTAGATAAGGATAGCTATCATGTAGCTATTATTCATGGGCGGTGTACCAACCGCGTCTGCAACTGACAAGTCGGTGACATAAATACACAACGGTCACCCTGGCGTATTACGAGTGGAGCTCGATATCTCAACACTCCCCCTCGAGCTCAATCCCAATTCCTGCACACCAAGCAGGTCTCTGAACTTGCGCAGCTTCTCTGCGCCCAATGCCTTCGTAAATATGTCAGCTACCTGATCCTCTGTGCTGACATAAACTAGATCAATAAGACCTAGTAAAACCCTCTCCCGCACATAGTGATAATGGACCTCAATGTGCTTTGTTCTAGCATGATAGACTGGGTTATTTGCCAAGTGTATACTACTCATGTTGTCACAATAAATGACAACTGGCCCATCTGTAGACTGATGCATATCATAAAGTAGCTTATGCAACCAAGCTACCTCACATGCAGCCATTGCTGCACCCCTGTACTCAGCCTCTGTGCTCGACAAGGCAACTGTAGGCTGTTTCTTGCTACTCCAAGTGACTGCAGCACTCCCAAAAGAGAACACATATCCACTGGTAGATCGTCTATCAGAAATACTACCAGCCCAATCAGCATCAGTGTATCCATGCAGCTGTATCTGAACCCCACTCTCATAAAATAGTCCATACTACAATGTGGACTTCACATACGTGAGTATGCGTCTAGCCGCATCCAAATGTGATTTCCTTGGAGCCTGCATAAACTGACTTACCAATCCAACAGCATAGCTTAAATCTGGCCTGGTAATAGTCATATAAATCAAGCTTCCTACTATGCGTCTGTACATAGTAGGGTCTTCTAGAAGCTCACCTGCATCTGTGCTCAGCTTCACATTCTGCTCCAAAGGAACTGAAATAGGCTTACAGCTTGTCATCCCATATTTGGACATCATGTCATCCATACTGCCTCTGCAAGAGCTATATCCCACTTGGTGATCTAATCACCTCAATGCCCAAGAAATAACGCAGCTCTCCCAAATCCTTCATCTCAAACTTCTGCTTCAATAGCATTTTCACATGAAGGATATCTTCATCACTGTCACCTGTCATAATCAAATCATCAACATAAATGACAAGTAGCATAATACCTTTCTCTGTTTTTCTCACATAAAGTGAGAAATCTGCCTTGGAAATCTGAAAGCCAATAGTGACAAGATACTGTCCTATCTTGTCAGACCATGCTCTAGGTGCTTGCTTCAAGCCATACAAGGCTTTCTTCAACCTGCAAACAAACTCAGGATGAACAGCATGCACATAACCTGGTGGCTACTCCATATAGACCTCTTCTTGCAAATCACCATGCAAGAAGGCATTCTTTACATTCATCTGATGTAAAGACCATCCCTTTGATGCAGCCATAGCAATGACTGCTCTTACAGTTGCCATCCTTGCAACCGGACTGAATGTTTCTTCATAGTCAATGCCATATGTTTGTGCATACCCCTTGACTACTAATCTTGCCTTGTATCTATTCACAGAACCATCTGCATTGTGCTTCATCTTATAAACCCACTTACAGCCAATTGCATTCTTACCTTTAGTCAAAGGTACCAATTCCCATGTAGCATTTGCTTCCAAGGCATCCATTTCTTCATCCATGGCTTTCTCCCATTTTTCTTTTCCCATGGCTTCCTCAAAAGAAGTGGGTTCTGGTTCCTGTATCACTTTAACCATATATGCATAGTGAATGGCTGTAAATCCATCATATTTCAGCCTATCCACAGGATACCTAACTCTGGTAGACCTGCGCAAAGTGGGTTCACTCCCAGGTGCTCTCAAAACATCCCTGGTCTTCCTTACTCGAGGTGTAACAATAGAAGGAATACCCAACTCATCATCAATGCTCTGTTCTGAGCCACTGGATTCACCATCCACATAAGAGTGACCTGCATTCACATCAAACATGGGCTGATCAACCTTCTCTTTTCCTTTTCGTGATACCTGCATACCACTATCTGCATTACTTTGAGAAGATTCTCCTGATCTCAATCTGCCTGTCCATGGCGAAGAATGTGAACTACTGGTAGAGGACGCTCCAGGTCCACTAATATTTTGTGAATGCTGCTGTGAATTCTGTGCAGCATTACCATTTTGTGCATCTACATCATCAATCATATTTACTGGTTTATACCAGCTACTCATCTCATCAAAAGACAACATCTCTGCTCACTGTAAACTTAGGAGTAGAAGGGTTATAGCATCTATACCCTTTTTGCTGCAGAGAGTAACCAATAAAGATGCACTTCTCAGCTTTTGGATCCAACTTGGATCTCAACTCATCTGGCACATGTACATAGGCAATGCAACCAAAAATTTTCAGATGAGAAATATCTGGTTTCCTACCAGTATACCTCTCCTCTGGAGTCATTCCATGTATTGCTGCAGTGGGAGTCCTGTTCATTATGTAGACTGCTGTAGCAACTGCTTCAGCCCAATAAAAATCTGGCAGGTCTTTTTCATTGAGCATGGCACGAGATACCTCTCCAATATGCCTGTTTTTCCTTTCTGCAATTCCATTTTGTTGTGGGGTATGACTACATGAATATTGCTGCTTTATGCCATGCTCCTGCAAGAACCTTGCAAACTCATTTGAGAGGTACTCTCCCCCTCCATCTGACCTTAGGCATTTTATTTGCAGACCTGTTTCTTTTTCAACCATAGCTTTAAGAGTTTTGAAATGCCCAAACACTTCACCTTTCTTCTTCATAAAATACACCCAAACTTTTCTGCTATAGTCATCAATAAAAGTGACAAAATAATGACAGCCTCCAAGAGATGCAGCTTTAGTAGTCCACACATCAGAGTGGATTAATTCCAATGGCTTCTCACTCTCTTGAACATGTCTAGGAAATGGTTTCCTTGCCTGTTTTCCAAATTGACAGGCTTCACATATCTTATGCATTTCTGCAACCTTGAATTTGGGCAATCCTGCAACAATATTTTGGGCCTGCATTGATTTAAGTCGCTGTACATTAACATGACCAATGCGTTTATGCCAGATATCAATATCTGCAACTACGCCGGTCCCATGTGCAAACATTGCTGCACTCAATTCAGACATGTCTGCATCCAACGTAAACATTCTGCCCTTCTTCTTTCCTTTTGCTATCAAGCGACCTTTATTTTTCATATCCTCAACAAAGCATCCATGAGGATTAAATCTGACCTGCAAGCCCTGCTCAACCATTTGACCAACAGAAACCAGATTCTTGGTGATATTTGGGACATGAAATACATCGGACAGGTATTTCTTTTTCCCATCCTGCATAGATAAATGAATTTTTCCAATCTGCACAATAGGATGTGTAGTATCATCACCAGTCTCCACAAATCCTGGTTTTTCCATTTTCCTTGCATCCTCCATCCATTCTGCATGACCTGTCATGTGGTTTGATGCATCTGAGTCAACATACCATACATCATTGCTTTCTTCTGCACTTGTCACAGAATTGTTCATGTGCTGTACCATGAACAAATGCTCATTTCTGTCATCACCCTGTCTACTAGAAGATGCATAATTCCCTTGTTGCAGTTTTCCATTCATGATGTCATTCTGCTTTTTATAGCAGTCTTTAGCCATATGACCCATTTTACCACAGTAGTAGCATTCAACATTATTGTTTGCATTTTGGCCTCTTTGCCATCCACCACGACCTCTTTGGCTCCCCCTGCGTCTAGAGTTACCACGTCCTCCTCCATAGGACTGGTTTTCTTGAGTTTGCTGCATATTCTGATTTCTACCACGGCCTCCAAATCGGCCTCCTCTACCTCTGCCTCTACCTCTTCCAGCATTTGAGTAGAAGACAGCTTCTTTTGAAGTTCCTCCTGAAGAAGATGCACCACCATTTCTCTGCTCCTCAGAAATTAGAAGAGCAATCAACTCCTCAAAATCAGGGAATCTTTCACGGACGGAAATGGATGTCCGAAACTGTGCATAATCCTTTCCTAGACCATTCAAGGTCACAGAAACTAAATCATCATCTTCCACTGGTGACCCAATGGAAGCAAGTGCATCTGCAATCTTCTTCACCTTCATGTGGTAGTCATTGATGCTCATATTTTCTCTTTGCACATTGTGCAACTCTTGCTTGAGCTGCATTTTCCTGGCTTGCGTATTTGTGCTATACATCTTTGATAGAGTATCCCATGCCTCCTTTGGCATACTTGCATCCTGAATATGCACAATCATAGAGTTTGAAATGCTGATAGACAGCTAGTACATAACTTTCCTAGCTCTCTCATGCCATGCTTTGAATGCCTGCATTTGTTGTTGATTGGGAACATCAGGAAGAACTGGTTCTTCTTCATTTCCTGCAACAAATTCCCAATATCCTTTTCCCATAAGGAAATTCGTCATTCTAAACTTCCATGCTTGGAAGTTGTTCTTGTCAAGCTTTTCAGTGACAATCTGTGAGAGAGAATCAGACGCCATTACAGAACACTGCAAAAAATTCTGTCACTACAAAGAACACAGCTTCAGCCTCACAAGGGCTAATCTGTAAAACTGACGAAAGTGGTATTTGACCACACAGTCACTTTCTAGTGACGATTTTGCATCAACATGCAACAAGGATGATTCTGTAACTCCCAATGTCTCTGCACACAAGCATACGATGCAATTTCTACAGCAACTTTTCACCGACCTGTAGAACAGTGGTCGCACAACATAAAACTGGGCCTTTTCCTGAGTGCGTGCAGAAAACTTCCGCCTCCAAAACAGGCCCCGAAATGGCCTCAAATAAAAAAAACAGGGTCGCCAAGGGCTAAAGCCCTGTCCCGCAGCATATATTGCCCTCTTGCTTCACCGCAAAGGGCGTCTCAACCTGAGACAATGCACTCCTGCAATTTCCGGCTGTGCTACCTGCAGAGATCTGCTCCCAAAACAGAAAATGAAAGCAACACTGCTCCTCTTACCAGAACACCGCGAGCTTGGCTTGCTTTCTTGAGCTCCTTACCATGAACAAGGCTCTGATACCATGTCAAGATTGTGGGAGAGAAGGAAGGAGTCTCACTTGTAGCTTTCTTGCTTGCACAATGGGGGAATACACACAAGGGTGGAGGCTAAAAACAGTTTTCCTCTTCTTAGTTGTGTAAGCCAAAAGAACTCTAGTACAAAGAAATAGAAGAACCCTAAATATGGGTCTCAAAACCAAACTCAACTAACTAAGGTGGCATACTAACTGAGCCACGAACTAGAGTAGATAAGGATAGCTATCATGTAGCTATTATTCATGGGCGGTGTACCAACCGCGTCTGCAACTGACAAGTCGGTGACATAAATACACAACGGTCACCCTGGCGTATCACGAGTGGAGCTCGATATCTCAACACCTATGAGTTGGCTGAATTAGATGGAACAGTATTGAGGGTGCCCATTGCTGGAAAACGAGTCAAGATTTTCAAGAGAAGAGAAGATGAAGAATATGCACTTGAAGCATTGACAGAAGAAGAGAAGGTAGAAAAAAGACAAGCAGAAGAAGCAGAGAATATAGATGATGAAGCTGATGGAGAAACAGTTCTACTAGAAACAGAAGATGGACTCGACCTGTTTGTGGATTTGAATGATCCTGGATAGTTGGCACATCCGGAGGATGCGCAGGTTTAGAGAGGGTGGATGTCGTGCTGCTGCGCATCCGAGTCGTATACACCTCCATTTCTTTTGTTGTGCATTTGTGTTATTTTCTACGTGTGATTCATTGTGTGTGTGATGCATTATGATAATCTGCATCCAATGTATATATTCCGTTAGTGCATGTATATGATTTTGTTTGGATGCATGATGTGTGTGTGTTAGAAAAATATGAAAAACTAATGCCAAAGGACATTATCAAGCTGATAATTTCAATGATGATCTCTAAGAAAATTGCAGGGAATTATGGAATCAAAGGAAGGTTTGTGGAAGCGATCATCTAAGTTCAAAAGTTCCCATGACATAGAGTTGAAGGAAGTCTCTCAAAAGCTGCTTAAGCGAGCAAAGCGCTAGTGAAGCACCGAGGGAGTATTTTGCCATCCAATCTTCAAGGCCGAAGTCGAAGTTTATGCGCAGATTACTCATTGTAAAGCTGACTGACAAAGGGGCAATGCATGACTTCAAAGATAAACCTCAAAGTCTAAATCAATGCTGGTGCTTAAATCTTGTCCAGTATACGTTTGTAGAATCGGAGCGAGTAATGGCTTCATAGGCACAGGACTGGTTATGGCTACTGTGGGACAGCTTAAAGTGTTGTAATTATTGGTCTCTGTTTCGGATTTCATGGTTTGGGTCTCATGTGTATATGCAGTCACACATTCGAGAGATGGATGCACTTCACTATTTGTGTTTTACTCATTCATAAGAGGGGAAAACTAATTTGGGGGTTTTGAACTGCTTTTGGAGGGAAAAAGCAAGAGAAAAGCAGGTTGTTTTGGGGGATAAGGAAGGACGGCATGAAGGAAAAATCACAGGGGAATCAATATTTTGGGGCTTTGATATGTCATTGGCCTCAGGGATTCAGCGCAAAAACCTATCAGGCCTGCCGGCTAATTTATGGAAAAAAAAAAACTAGTACATTGACTTATCATGGCTACCGCTGCATCTTCACGAACCATACGAAAGGGCTCAGGAGCTTTGACAGGCATTGACGGAAACGTAAGGAAAAGGATGGAAGCAAGAGTTTAGCTGGATGCGTGATAAAGCCAAGGATATATCTTCCAGTTTGCCCACTGCTCAAGGTGTTCTTCCGCGGACCCACCAGTTATTCACAGAGATGTGAAGCCCAGCAATATTCTTCTGGATCAAAATCTAGTAGCAAAGGAATCGGACTTTGGATTGACGAAGGTTAGCCCTCGGTTTGAGATTCATCTTTCAACCCCTCTAGCTGGAATAGCAGGATACATTGATCCTGAATATTTTTTGAGGCGACAGTTGAGTACAGCAAGACATCAACCGGTGAAAAAGGCAGTGCAGAAAATGGAGGATCATCATGTTAGACGGCACGAGTCGACGTAGAGCTGCAGTGCCAATGAAACTTGCAGACGATGAGATGACAAGGAAGCTACATTCGATGCTCTGATTATAAAGATGGAGAAGACGAAGGACGAGGACCAGACCAAGAAGAAGAAAACGACGACAAATAGGAGATAAGCGAGCTACTACTTGCTGGTGACGAAATCGGTAGAAGACTTTAACGACAATGCAGAAGGCCTGATTATTACTTCTACTTGTGAAGGAAGGAAGGATCAACGAAAAGCCCACAGGCAGCGGCCTCTCTGGTAACTAGTAGCAGAAACGAAATTTGGGTGGCAACTCCCGTTTTCAGAATCACAGCCGTGTTTCACCACCTGTAACAGCTCCACCTATGTCAAGTTCTCCAGCTCAATCAGGTCCTGAACAACCTATGGGAGACAAGCAGATGAAAGAAAAGAGGAAACCAAGACAAGAGCCAGGATTCAAGCTCTTGTCAGACCTTGATATGCAGACGGATATGAGTAAGATTTTTCATGAAAGAATTTTGAATAGTGAAGTTACTTTTACTGTTGGAGAAGCTCTTGGGATTGCTAGAAGAGAAATACAGGATCAGATGCAGGATCTTTTGCGGAGAAAACGACATGCGATGGAAGGACCTGCTTTACAGGGATTATGGCATGGAGCTCTTGGGGAAGAGCATGATGATGCAGTGATGGTTGAGAATGCTTCTGTTAATCCGCAATTGGAGAAAATAGTTCAGCCTATGGATTATGAAGATGATGATACCCCTATTCTCATTCCTCGCAGCCATTTTTCTCGAAGTCATTGGGCTAGAGCAACCACTGAGACAGTGGTAAGGATTGGAGAGAAACAAATTCCTTTGGTCGCTTTAGTCGATCATGGTTCTGAGATTAATCTTATTGCTTGAGGTGTTTATGAGAGTGGCAAGTGGTCTATGGATGCAGAGCATGGCTAGCGCATGAGAGCCACCAATAATACTTTTGGTGATATGTATGCTACTTGTCCAAGTATCAGAATTTCTATTGGTAATGTTGAAGAGGATTATCATTACTTTGTTTAGGATTCATGCTCTTATCCGATTATTCTTGGACAGCCTTTCATTACAGAAGCAAGAATGGAAACGAAAGTGATGGATGACGGGTCAGCTTATGCGCGGATACGCAGTAAAGATGGTATGCGAGCTGTTCAGTTTATGACTGTTGGGGTAAATCATCCGAGAAACAGAGACTCCTTGCGTGAGGCACCACTACCTGCGAAGGAGTTGGATTTTCATTAGGTACCGCTGTCTTGCAAGACGCCAGTGGTACGGAGTGGAGAAAAGAGGAGATTTCGCCTCCTGGCAGCCAGTCTTTCTCCAATAATTTTGTTGGTTTTTCTTCAGATAGTTCAGTGAGTTATCAGAAAATTTCAGATTTGCCTAGAGCTGCCAGGCAGTACATTGGTCGTAAGGAGAAAGAATTGAAGAATGCAGGTATTTTGCAAGTAGAAGAGCATGTAGATGGATTGTATGAAGGGATGTCTTATGCAGATACATTGTTTGAGATGGGAGCAATGCTGAAAACTGATGTATGTAAGGGTTCAAAGATCATACCTATGCAAACCTTGGATATGTTTCAGGAAATTTCTGGTTTTATGCTGAAAAGAGAGTTAGAGGCTGAGAAAACTCAGCAAACTGAATTTATGGCTGATCTTGATCAGCTAACAGAGCTGCAGAGGGCTGAATTCATTCAGCCAACAGAGTTGAATGCAGAAAAATTTCTGCATACAGAGTTTCAGGATGCACCTATGCAGTCCATAGAGCCGAGGGCTGAATCCATTCAGCCAACAGAGTTGAATGCAGAAAAATTTCTGCATACAGAGTTTCAGGCTGCACCCATGCAGTCCATAGAGCAAAAGACTGAAATTTTTCAGCCAACAGAGTTGAGAGTTGCTGAAAATTTGCAGAAATTGCAGCAAAGAAAAGAGTATTTGAATGATGCCAAGGTTGACACAAAATATAAAACAGTTGATAAGAAGGTTAAGCCGGTTGCAGGGCCGCTTCCTCCTGATAGTGATGAGCAGATTGAAAAAGCTATGAAGCAGCCTATGTTGAGAGATCCTGCAAATATTGGACATAAGTTTACAGCTGAAACTCTTGCAGAATTGAAGATTGGAAATGATGAATTCTTACTTCCAGTGGAAAAAGAATGTTTTAGAGAGATGCTTGGACGTCATGGTAAGACATTTGCTTTCTTTCCACATGAAATTGGCTGCATTAGTCCCGAATTGGTTGCACCTATGGTCATCTTCACTGTTCCTCATGTACAATGGAATATACGTCCTATACCTGTGCCTAAAGCACACTTGCCAAAGCTGATAGAGTTGCTGAATGAGAAGATTAAAATGGGGATTTTGGAACCCTCTTCTGCACCCTATTCTAACAGGTGGTTTACTGTACCAAAGAAGAATGGTACTTTGAGATTTATTCAGGATATGCAGCCCGTGAACAAAGTGACAATCAGGAATGTGGGAACAGGTCCAGTTGTGGATGAATTTGCTGAGGCTTTTGCAGGACGAGCCATCTATTCTCTAGGTGACTTGTATTCAGGTTATGATCAGTTTCAGCTTGCCTTGGAAAGCAGGGATATTACTACTATGCGGACACCTATTGGTCTTGTGAGGATGTGTACCTTGCCTCAAGGTGCCACAAACTCAGTTGCTCATATGATGAATGCTATGCATAGAGTTCTACGAGACTATATTCCGCAGTATACCATGCCTTTTCTAGATGATGTGCCTATTAAGGGTTGTGCAGAGGAAGAAAAGAATGAAAGTCTTGATTTGCGTGGATGTAGACAGTTTGTGGCTGACCACTTGGTTGCTTGTGAGCAAATATTGACACGATTAGAGGAGGTAAATTTGACTCTTTCAGGGCTGAAATCTGTCTTTGGTGTTAATGAAGTCATCATAGTTGGGCATATGGTTGGATATTATGGCAGGAAGCCTTCACCTGCAAAGGTGGATGCCATAAGCAGGATTGCAGAGTATTGCTCAACTACTTCAGAGGTGCGGAGATTTGTGGGAGCTTGTGTATTTTACATGATTTGGATTCCTCATTTTGCTCATATAGCAGATGTTCTCTATCAGCTACTTCGAAAGGGGCAGAAATTTCATTGGGATGAGAAGCATTTGAAAGCCATGCGTAAACTCAAGAAACTGTTGCAGTCAGCTCCTACTCTTCGCAAGGCGGATTATCAGTGTGGACGGCCGATCATGTTGACAGTTGATACTAGCCCTATTGGCATAGGTTGGGCAGTGGGGCAGGATGATGCTGATGGAAATAGGTATGCAATCCGCTTTGGAGCTAAAGTTCTTAATGAGCGACAGAGGAGATATCCGCAGATCAAAAGAGAGTTGTGGGGAGTAGTTACTGCACTGAAGTGTGACAAAGGGTATTTTATTGGAGGTTCAGTTGTTGTGGAAACAGATTGTTTGCCTTTGCTTGGTATGATTACTAGTTGCTCGACTCCAGATATAGCGATGCTTCGGTGGATTGCCTATATCAAATCATTGAATCCAGAATTTTGACACATAGCAGGGAAAGATAATCCAGTTGCTGACATGCTATCTAGAGCGAGATATGAGGATGAGGAGTCGATGCTCGCAGAAGATGATGAGACAGAGTTTGCAGCTTCTGTCCTTGTTCATGATTGTCATGTATCTACTGTTGAAGCCTTTATTGAAGAACTTTATGTTGACGAGTGGCTGCAAATTGGACAGTATCTAAGTTCATTGACTCGAAAAGCTGATTGGACAGATGATGAATTCAAGAAAATCAGAAGGAAGGCTTATGGGTATTTCTTGAAAGATGGTTTTCTTTGGAAGCATCCAAAGAAGAGAGGAGGCTTGCCCTTGAGAGTAGTTTGTGATGTAGCAATGCAGATACAGATTATGCGAGAGTTTCATGAGAGCTCATGGGCTAGACATAGAGGTGTGTGGGCTACCTATGAGAAAATCAAAGAGAGATACTGGTGGAAAGGGATGTATAAAGATGTTTCTCACTTTGTGGAGACTTGCAGGGACTGCCAGCTTTACTCTTTAGTGCGACATCGTGATGAGTTGCATCCAACTTATCCACTATGTATGCATTATAAGTGGGTGGTAGACTTAGTTACTTTGCAAGTGGGACTTTGGCAGTTGAGTTATCTTGTCTTGGCTAGGGAGGATCTTACAAACTATGTTGAAGGCAGATCTTTGCGAACAAAGACCACCACTACAGTATGTAAATTCTTGTTGGAAGAAATATTTTGCAGGTATGGATGTATAGGCAAGATTACAGCTGATCGTGGAGAGCTAGATGCAGATGAAGCTAGAGAATTTTTTTCACGGCTTGGGATTAAATTGGCTCTTACTACTGCCTATAATCCAGAGGGAAATGGCAAGAGTGAAAGAGGACATCCGCCGATAGTTAAAGCATTGGCAAAAGCTTGTAGAGGTCGGATTGGGGATTGGCCGAGATTACTACCTTTTGCGTTGTGGGCTGATCGCTCTACACATAGTGTGACTACTGGATACATGCCTGCAGAGTTGATGAATGGGCAAAAACCTGTCATGCCTACAGAAATTTGTGCTCTCACTTGGAGTGTTCTTCCGTGGCATGAGAATTTATCAAGGGAAGAGCTTCTAGCTCTTCGGATTCGTCAACTAGAGAGAAGGACAGAAGATGTGCAGCTAGCAGTTGATCGTTTGAAGGCAGCCCGACTCAGAAACAAGGACAGGTTTGATTTAAGGCATCGCTTGAGGCCTAGAGCCATAAAAGAAGGAGATTGGGTTCTAGTCTACGACAGTAGTCTAGAGAATCAGCATAGTAGCATGAGAAAAATGGTTCAAAGATGGTTTGGACCGTATGAGGTGAAACAGGTTTTTGACAATGGTACCTATGAGTTGGCTGAATTAGATGGAACAGTATTGAGGGTGCCCATTGCTGGAAAATGAGTCAAGATTTTCAAGAGAAGAGAAGATGAAGAATATGCACTTGAAGCGTTGACAGAAGAAGAGCAGGTAGAAAAAAGACAAGCATAAGAAGGAGAGAATATAGATGATGAAGCTGATGGAGAAACAGGTCTACTAGAAACAGAAGATGGACTCGACCTGTTTGTGGATTTGAATGATCCTGGATAGTTGGCACATCCGGAGGATGCGCAGGTTTAGAGGGGGTGGATGTCGTGCTGCTGCGCATCCGAGTCGTATACACCTCCATTTCTTTTGTTGTGCATTTGTATTATTTTCTGCGTGTGATTCATTGTGTGTGTGATGCATTATGATAATCCGCATCCAATGTATATATTCCGTTAGTGCATGTATATGATTTTGTTTGGATGCATGATGTGTATGTGTTAGAAAAATATGAAAAACTGATGCCAAAGGACATTATCAAGCTGATAATTTCAATGATGATCTCTAAGAAAATTGCAGGGAATTATGGAATCAAAGGAAGGTTTGTGGAAGCGATCATCTAAGTTCAAAAGTTCCCATGACATAGAGTTGAAGGAAGTCTCTCAAAAGCTGCTTAAGCGAGCAAAGCGTTAGTGAAGCACCGAGGGAGTATTTTTCCATCCAATCTTCAAGGCCGAAGTCGAAGTTTATGCGCAGATTACTCATTGTAAAGTTGACTAACAAAGGGGCAATGCATGACTTCAAAGATAAACCTCAAAGTCTAAATCAATGCTGGTGCTTAAATCTTGTCCAATATACGTTTGTAGAATCGGAGCGAGTAATGGCTTCATAGGCACAGGACTGGTTATGGCTACTGTGGGACAGCTTAAAGTGTTGTAATTATTGGTCTCTGTTTCGGATTTCATGGTTTGGGTCTCATGTGTATATGCAGTCACACATTCGAGAGATGGATGCACTTCACTATTTGTGTTTTACTCATTCATAAGAGGGGAAAACTAATTTGGGGGTTTTGAACCGCTTTTGGAGGGAAAAAGCAAGAGAAAAGCAGGCTGTTTTGGGGGATAAGGAAGGATGGCATGATGGAAAAATCACAGGGGAATCAGTATTTTGGGGCTTTGATATGTCATTGGCTTCAGGGATTTAGCGCAAAAACCTATCAGGCTTGTCGGCTAATTTATGGAAAAAAAAAACTAGTACATTGACTTATCATGGCTGCCGCTGCATCTTCACGAACCATACGAAAGGGCTCAGGAGCTTTGACAGGCATTGACGGAAACGTAAGGAGAAGGATGGAAGCAAGAGTTTAGCTGGATGCGTGATAAAGCCAAGGATATGTCTTCCAGTTTGCCCAGTGCTCAAGGTGTTCTTCCGCGGACCCACCAGTTATTCACAGAGATGTGAAGCCCAATAATATTCTTCTGGATCAAAATCTAGTAGCAAAGGAATCGGACTTTGGATTGACGAAGGTTAGCTCTCAGTTTGAGATTCATCTTTCAACCGCTCCAGCTGGAATAGCACGATACATTGATCCTGAATATTTTCTGAGGCGACAGTTGACTACAGCAAGACATCAACTGGTGAAAAAGGCAGTGCGGAAAATGGAGGATCATCATGTTAGACGGCACGAGTCGACGTAGAGCTGCAGTGCCGATGAAACTTGCGGACGATGAGATGACAAGGAAGCTACATTCGATGCTCTGATTATAAAGATGGAGAAGACGAAGGACGAGGACCAGACCAAGAAGAAGAAAACGACGACAAATAGGAGATAAGCGAGCTACTACTTGCCGGTGACGAAATCGGTAGAAGACTTTAACGACAATGCAGAAGGCCTGATTATTACTTCTACTTGTGAAGGAAGGAAGGATCAACGAAAAGCCCACAGGCAGCGGCCTCTCTGGTAACTAGTAGCAGAAACGAAATTTGGGTGGCAAGTCCCGTTTTCAGAATCACAGCCGATCACCATCTAATTCGGCTGAAAAGCATGTTTCTTTAGCATCCTTATTCCACTTGGGCAGCAGCTTCATCTTGGCATCTGTCAGTCAGACGTTCATCATCAGCAACCTCCTAGGCAATAATGCCGGCAGCAGCTGAAGCAAGGAGGGGCCTTATGGATTATGGAAACCTTGCTTTGGTTCAGCCATGGATGCTTGGTGCACCATCCAGGATGGGAAAAACAGAATCGAATAAAAGACGCCTCTGAACAGAGTTGCAGGATCGTGCCTTGATTTCCCCATGTTAACAATTGCGGCTCAAAATTTGTACATGTACTGGTTGTGTTGGACGAAACATACATTGAATTTTCTAGAGAGCCTTTACGTTGTTGGATGAAGCATACATTGAATTTTCTGGAGAGCTTCACGAATTACCTGGGTAAAGGAGCATGAAAATCTTATTGTGCTTCGCATTTTCATCAAACGTGCAGAATCAGAAGGCGTGCGTGTTGGTTATGGTGGCTTCCCGTTGAGCATTATCAATTACTTGTGGAGAGTTAAGTAGCCATATAATGTCTCTAAAGCTGCAGAATTGGCTGCATGCGCTGCTTTAAGCAATCCAGGCTACCTCAAGAATGTGAAAGAGGCTCTAGTTGCTGAAAAAGAGCGGTTATTTAAGCTGTTCAAACTTTTTGTGTTTTCACACCTTATCCAAGTCATGCAAATTTCATCCTCTGTGGAGTTAAAGGTGGTCTTAGTGCAGGACAGTTGAAGGCGGATCTTGCTAAGGAGGATGTAATGGTACGCCATAGACTAGTGGAGCTCAGATAGTGTGATTACAAGGATAATGACAGTGAAAACTACAACAGATGATTCTCTGCACTAAGGGACATGTTTGTCTGGATTACTTGATAATGTCCATTCTTCTATTCAATGTAACTGTCACCAGAATTTTCTGATCATGAATTTCTTGTAACACTCTTGACAAGAAATATAGTGAAATTTGGCATCAAATATTTGAATTCTTCTTGTTAGCCTCTTCCCTTGCTATATCTTGAACCCTGTGTTCTGCAGCCTTTGCGTGAACTTTACGACAGCGCGCTTGTAGATGCAATATTTGAATTGTGGAAAAAAATGTCGGGCACGTTTATTAACGCGTCTAGTTGCGCGTCTACAAAATCGTGTCTAAAAGCGCGCTTATAATCAGAGTTACACGCACACTTAGACGCGCCTATAGGTGCACGTATAAATGCACTACGTAAATATATAATCATATTTATAAAAAAGTGGACATATTCATATTGTGCGTCTATACAGGCGTGTATCTACGTGTCTAAAACCGCGTTTACTCTAAAAGTTTTTGACGAGAATAGACGCACATTTATCCTGCAATTTAGACGCGCTGATAGACGCGCAAAATAGAGGTATGAAAAAAAAAACCAGAGAGCATGTGGCTT
Organism: Lygodium microphyllum; assembly: GCF_053477565.2. Taxonomy (NCBI): domain Eukaryota; kingdom Viridiplantae; phylum Streptophyta; class Polypodiopsida; order Schizaeales; family Lygodiaceae; genus Lygodium; species Lygodium microphyllum. The sequence continues at coordinate 23,785,661 of NC_141136.1, read as the reverse complement.
TGCAAGCCACATGCTCTCTGGTTTTTTTCCCCCCATCAACATCAAATTGTATGCTTAGGAAAAACAGAGAAAGATTATTTCGAAGATTGGATACTGAAAACAAAACAATGTATGTAGCACACAAAATTTCATATATATATAGATGAAACGTTTTTACATTATGAGTTCTAGTGCTTGTGACGTCATGGTCGCAAGCACTAGCTAAAAGTAATACATATCAAAAATGAAAATTACAAGCCAAGGGGAGGCATGCATGCATGGGGCTCCTCTATATCTCCTCAGAAGAGGCATCATCATCACTACCACCACCGCTGCTTGTGCCGCTGCCTGTGCCACTGCCGCTACTGCTAGTCCCCCCTTCGCTATCCTCAACTGCATCAGGGTTCGCCTACACAAAGGATTAAGGTATATAAATACCATTACAAACAATAAATTAGAGATATCTATACTTTTCATGTAAAAAATAAAACATACCTCTTCTAGTGGTGGAATCCTCATGGCGCGATTATATTGCTCCTCCGTGATGAGTCCCTCCTCGTAGAAATGCTGCCAAGTGGGTGCCCGGTTATGACTTCGATGGTAGCCTACCTCTCTAGGAGTAGGCATCCTACCAACGATATGATACTACAAAACAATTTGAACATACAACGTATTAAAACACACTAGATAATGAAGTGAAACAAATTACAAAATTTAATTTAAAAAAAGAAATCAAATGATACTTACAAACTCAGCCTCCCATGACTCCCTGCCACCCGATCCATAATGGGACGATCCCATGGTTGCCATCTGGATACGTCGCACCTCTGCATGTTGGCGACTTGTCATTTTCTCAGTTGCTCTCTTCTTGGCCTCTTTCCACTCCTTGCGGTGGCAATTGGGTGGTTGGCCATATCCAGGGTGCCCCTGCTCTTGTCTCCACAATGACTCCTTGGTGTGCGTCATAAGGTGAGACCTCTTGTTATGAAGCGTGTCTCTCACCTTTGACCGTCCCCAATCATCTGAGAATCGTGAATTATTGGGATTAGAGTACCTTTTATGTACTGCCCGCAGCACCTCTTGCCACAAACCATTTTTTTGGTGCTTGAAGGGAATCATGCAATCTTTGTATGTGGCATGCACGACACTCCTCAAGTAGGCTATCGCTTCCCTCCCCTCAAAGTCATGCAAGATACCACCAACATCAGTGATAGAGTAGTATATTTGCGGAGGCTCATCTCTCTCATTTTTTGGTGAGGGTGATCGAGAGCCACCACCTAGGCAACCCCCACAAAGCCCTCGACCTCCTCGTCCTCCCGCACCACTCTCCCTCCTCCCTCGACATGCACTACCCTCTACCTCACTCGATACACGTGCTTGTGCAGATGCACGTGCTTCGGCCGATCCATGTACCTCAGCTGATCCCTGTGTAGGCAAAGATGTGATAGGTGTCCCAGACATCACACTGAAAACCTCATCTGCAGTGGGAGGGCGACCAAGATAATTGGTCATCTCCCCCATGAATTGCTCCTTATTGAATGGGGTGCTGGAGGATCCAGGATTCCACATCTACACAAGAAAAATCATATTACCCTGTGCAGATAAAACATATTATATACAGCATCTATACATGCGTCTCTGTGCGTGTCTATACCTGCGTCTCTGTGAGAATCTGTCAGCGCGTCTCTGTGGGCGTCTGTCAATGCATCTATTTCCGCGTCTATAGCTATGTCTACACTGTTATCTGGACGCACTGACAGACGTGTACAGTCGCACCATTTCTTCTCAAACTTGCTTTAAAAACAAAGCTAAAAAACCTCCATAGATGACAAGATCCAGCATGTGAAGAGAGAAAAGAGAGAGACAAACAAACAGAGAAACCAAATAAGATTGAGAGAGAGAAGAAGAACTCACCTTCTTTGTTTGTTCCAACGGGTGGCGGCGGCTAAGTTGCAAGCTCCTTGTTCTCCTTTTCCCTTCCCTTGGTAAGTTGCTTCAATCTTGTTCTCTTCCTTGCTGTTTGGCTCTTGTTCTTTACTCTTTGGATCTTCTTTCCTCTTGTCCTCTTTTTACTCTTATTTCCTTGCCTCATTGTCTTCATAAAAAAGTGATAGATAGGCACGAGTAGTGATGTCGAGCTCGAACTGCAGAAAACGCGCAAAAAACGCAGGAAAGCACAGGTTTAAAAAGAAAGCCACAATTTTTTTTAAATTTTTCTTTACTTGCGTGGCATGTAATAGCGTGTGTATATGCGCAGATAATTCCTGTTACACGCACTTACAGACGCGCATCAACAATTTAAGAAATCAATGCATGCATTTAGGGAATCAATTGACCTATGTGGTGACATATATAACAAAGCTTGAGGATAAGAGATAACACATTGGCAAGTCAATTGGCACATATATATGTAGTGACTTACTAGACCATCCCACTTACAATTGCATATTATCCCACTTCCATATCAATAGGTGGATAAAGCACGAATGGTTTTTAGCTAGAGAAAGATAATGCAATGAAGGTGTACACGAAAGAGATAGAGAAAGGCATATTATCCATCAATCAATCAAAGATATGTGAGCTATAAGTGCACCTTGACATGATTGGAATAGCTTGCATATGCACAAGCCAATTGATTTATATCAATCTACTCATGCTATGAATTGGCATGCATGGCTAGGTTAAGTGCACAACATTAAATGAGACATGTGAGTGTATTGATCAGTTCTATATATATATATATATATATATATATATATATATATATATTGCAAATGCACAAGTCAACCTTTGATTTATATATACTTCCAATCATCATGCCCTATCCAATCACATTTGTATAGGGCATGATTGGATGTATATAGGGCATGAAATCACGTATATGTAATTAGCTTTGAATGATTGGATGTATATTTGTAATACTCAGAAAGAAGTAAAGTTGGTAATGTATATCATGTCCTATGCATGTATATGCCCTATACATGTATATCATGTCGTATATACATGTATATCATGTCCGTATGATCCTATACATGTATATCATGTCCTAGCATATGATCCAGGTGTAATTATGTCGTATATACATCCAATCATGCCCTATCCAATCATGCCCTATTCAAAAAAATACTAGCTGTTAAGAGGTTTGGTCATATTCAGGTAACCTCTTGCTTGCATGATATGTTTTAAACTACTCAGAATCTTGGGATTATTAAAGAAAAGATAGGATTCTTTGCCACCCAAGCCTACCCTGCTTACTCTATTGTTGCCTGAGAGATTGTTGCAGGGGCTTCCCCCAATTATGAGGTCAATCTTTCCCACTGCATCCACAATCTCAGCCAACTTATCATCAGTAAGATCTCTAACATCATCCTCCATTTGAAATCGACTTGTTTGGAAGGTTTTGTTCCACTAGCTGGCTATTATATTTTTACATTTATCATTGATCTCCACAATAACAACAGCCTTCAAAATTATACCCAATTTGTGCAATGCCACTTCTTTCCCACCAAGGCTCGAGAATAAGGACAGAACTGTTAAATCTTGCGGATATAATTCTTTTAGTGGTGAAAGACTGTACGCAATAGTATTGACCTGAAATGAGTTGCCCAATGCATCATACCGATCTGAAAGGGTAGAGCAGCCTCAAGTGTGGTCACGATCATATCCAAGCACTAGCTCAATCTCATGGGGTTCAAATGGGGCAGCTTGGCCTGGGCTGACCCAAACCAAGTTCCATATTTTGCATTCCAGGACAATCTCATGTTGAAGATAAGAAGGTATCTTGCTTTCTTTGTGGGAAGAAAATATTTTTCTGATCAATCCACATATAGTGCTAGGGGCACCCCATGTGTTTATGCAATTCAGCTTCTCTCTGGATCCCATGAGGGCCAATACTTCTTTGTTTTCGGAAGCACCTCAAAGATTGTCATGGGAGCAGGGGGAAGGATCAACCTTCTTCTGTTGAGATATCGAGCTCCACTCGTGATACGCCAGGGTGACTGTTGTGTATTTATGTCACCAACTTGTCAGTTGCAGATGCGGTTGGTACACCGCCCCTGAATAATAGCTACATGATAGCTATCCTTATCTACTCTAGTTCGTGGCTCAGTTAGTATGCCACCTTAGTTAGTTGAGTTTGGTTTGAGACCCATATCTAGGGTTCTTCTCTTTCTTTGTACTTGAGTCTTTTTGGCTTCCACAACTAAGAAGAGGAAAACTGTTTTCAGCCTCCACCCTTGTGTGTATTCCCCCATTGTGCAAGCAAGAAAGCTACAAGTGAGACTCCTTCCTTCTCTCCCACAATCTTGACATGGTATCAGAGCCTTGTTCGTGGTAAGGAGCTCAAGAAAGCAAGCCAAGCTCGCGGTGTTCTGGTAAGAGGAGCAGTGTTGCTTTCATTTTCTGTTTTGGGAGCAGATCTCTGCAGGTAGCACAGCCGGAAATTGCAAGAGTGCATTGTCTCAGGTTGAGACGCCCTTCGCGGTGAAGCAAGAGGGCAGTATATGCTGCGGGAGATAGCTTTAGCTCAAGGCGACCCTGTTTTTTTGATTTGAGGCCATTTCGGGGCCTGTTTTGAAGGCGGAAGTTTTCTGCACGCACTCAGGAAAAGGCCCTGTTTTATGCTGTGCGACCACTGTTCTACAGGTCGGTGAAAAGTTACCACAGAGATTGCATCGTATGCTTGTGTGCAGAGACATTGGGAGTTACAGAATCATCCCTGTTGCTTGTTGATGCAAAATCGTCACTAGGAAGTGACTGTGTGGTCAAATACCACTTTCGCCAGTTTTGCAGATTTTCCCTTGTGAGGGTGAAGCTGTGGTTTTTGCAGTGACAGAATTTTTTGTAGTCTTCTGTAATGGCATATGATTCTCTTTCACAGATTGTCACTGAAAAGCTTGACAAGAACAACTTCCAAGCATGGAAGTTTAGAATGACGAATTTCCTTATGGGAAAAGGATATTGGGAATTTGTTGCAGGAAATGAAGAAGAACCAGTTCTTCCTGATGTTCCCAATCAATAGCAAATGCAGGCATTTAAAGCATGGCATGAGAGAGCCAGGAAAGTTATGTATTGGCTGTCTATCAGCATTTCAGACTCTATGATTGTGCATATTCAGGATGCAAGTACGCCAAAGGAGGCATGGGATACTTTGTCAAAAATGTATAGCACAAATACGCAAGCCAGGAAAATGCAGCTCAAGCAAGAGTTGCACAATGTGCAAAGAGAAAATATGAGCATCAACGACTACCACATAAAGGTGAAGAAGATTGCAGATGCACTTGCTTCCATTGGGTCACCAGTGGAAGATGATGATTTAGTTTCTGTGACCTTGAATGGTCTAGGAAAGGATTATGCACAGTTTCGGACATCCATTTCAGTTCGTGAATTAAGATTTCCTGATTTTGAGGAGCTGATTGCTCTTCTAATTTCTGAGGAACAGAGAAATGGTGGTGCATCTTCTTCAGGAGGAACTTCAAAAGAAGCTGTCTTCTACTCAAATGCTGGAAGAGGTAGAGGCAGAGGTAGAGGAGGCCGATTTGGAGGGTGTGGTAGAAATCAGAATATGCAGCAAACTCAAGAAAACCAGTCCTATGGAGGAGGACGTGGTAACTCTAGAGGCAGGGGGAGCCAAAGAGGTCGTGGTGGATGGCAAAGAGGTCAAAATGCAAACAGTAATGTTGAATGCTACTACTGTGGTAAAATGGGTCATATGGCTAAAGACTGCTATAAAAAGCAGAATGACATCATGAATGGAAAACTGCAACAAGGAAATTATGCATCTTCTAGCAGACAGGGTGATGACAGAAATGAGCATTTGTTCATGGTGCAGCACATGAACAATTCTGTGACAAGTGCAGAAGAAAGCAATGATGTATGGTATGTTGACTCAGGTGCATCAAACCACATGACAGGTCATGCAGAATGGATGGAGGATACAAGGAAAATGGAAAAACCAGGATTTGTGGAGACTGGTGATGATACTGCACATCCTATTGTGCAGATTGGAAAAATTCCATTGTCTATGCAGGATGGGAAAAAGAAATACCTGTCCGATGTATTTCATGTCCCAAATATCACCAAGAATCTGGTTTCTGTTGGTCAAATGGTTGAGCAGGGCTTGCAGGTCAGATTTAATCCTCATGGATGCTTTGTTGAGGATATGAAAAATAAAGGTCGCTTGATAGCAAAAGGAAAGAAGAAGGGCAGAATGTTTACGTTGGATGCAGACATGTCTGAATTGAGTGCAGCAATGTTTGCACATGGGACCGGTGTAGTTGCAGATATTGATATCTGGCATAAACGCATTGGTCATGTTAATGTACAGCGACTTAAATCAATGCAGGCCCAAAATATTGTTGCAGGATTGCCAAAATTCAAGGTTGCAGAAATGCATAAGGTATGTGAAGCCTGTCAGTTTGGAAAATAGGCAAGGAAACCATTTCCTAGACATGTTCAAGAGAGTGAGAAGCCATTGGAATTAATCCACTCTGATGTGTGGACTACTAAAGCTGCATCTCTTGGAGGCTGTCATTATTTTGTCACTTTTATTGATGACTATAGCAGAAAAGTTTGGGTGTATTTTATGAAAAAGAAAAGTGAAGTTTTTGGGCATTTCAAAACCCTTAAAGCTATGGCTGAAAAAGAAACAGGTCTGTAAATAAAATGCCTAAGGTCAGATGGAGGGGGAGAGTACCTCTCAAATGAGTTTGCAAAGTTCTTGCAGGAGCATGGCATAAAGCAGCAATATTCATGCAGTTATACCCCACAACAAAATGGAATTGCAGAAAGGAAAAACAGGCATATTGGAGAGGTATCTCGTGCCATGCTCAATGAAAAAGACTTGCCAGATTTTTATTGGGCTGAAGCAGTTGCTACAGCAGTCTACATAATGAACAGGACTCCCACTGCAGCAATACATGGAATGACTCCAGAGGAGAGGTATACTGGTAGGAAACCAGATATTTCTCATTTGAAAATTTTTGGTTGCATTGCCTATGTACATGTGTGAGATGAGCTGAGATCCAAGTTGGATCCAAAAGCTGAGAAGTGCATCTTTATTGGTTACTCTCTGCAGCAAAAAGGGTATAGATGCTATAACCCTTCTACTCGTAAGTTTACAGTGAGCAGAGATATTGTTTTTGATGAGATGAGTAGCTGGTATAAACCAGTAAATGTGATTGATGATGTAGATGCACAAAATGGTAATGCTGCACAGAATTCACAGCAGCAGTCACAAAATATTAGTGGACCTGGAGCGTCCTCTAGCAGTGGTTCACATTCTTCGCCATGGACAGGCAGATTGAGATCAGGAGAATCTTCTCAAAGCAATGCAGATAGTGGTATGCAGGTATCACGAAAAGGAAAAGAGAAGGTTGATCAGCCCATGTTTGATGTGAATGCAGGTCACTCTTATGTGGATGGTGAATCCAGTGGCTCAGAACAGAGCATTGATGATGAGTTGGGTATTCCTTCTATTGTTACACCTGGAGTAAGGAAGACCAGGGATGTTTTGAGAGCACCTGGGAGTGAACCTACTTTGCGCAGGTCTACGAGAGCTAGGTATCCTGTGGATAGGCTGAAATATGATGGATTTACAGCCATTAACTATGCATATATGGTCAAAGTGATACAGGAACCAGAACCCACATCTTTTGAGCAAGCCATGGGAAAAGAAAAATGGGAGAAAGCCATGGATGAAGAAATGGATGCCTTGGAAGCAAATGCTACATGGGAGTTAGTACCTTTGCCTAAAGGTAAGAATGCAATTGGCTGTAAGTGGGTTTATAAGGTGAAGCACAATGCAAATGGTTCTGTGAACAGATACAAGGTAAGATTAGTAGTCAAGGGGTATGCACAAACATATGGCATTGACTATGAAAAAACATTCAGTCCGGTTGCAAGGATGGCAACCGTAAGAGCAGTCATTGCTATGGCTGCATCAAAGGGATGGTCTTTACATCAGATGGATGTAAAGAATGCCTTCTTGCATGGTGATTTGCAAGAAGAGGTATATATGGAGCAGCCACCAGGTTATGTGCATGCTGTTCATCCTGAGTTTGTTTGCAGGTTGAAGAAATCCTTGTATGGCTTGAAGCAAGCACCTAGAGCATGGTCTGACAAGATAGGACAGTATCTTGTCACTATTGGCTTTCAGATTTCCAAGGCAGATTTCTCACTTTATGTGAGAAAAACAGAGAAAGGTATTATGCTACTTGTCATTTATGTTGATGATTTGATTATGACAAGTGACAGTGATGAAGATATCCTTCATGTGAAAATGCTATTGAAGCAGAAGTTTGAGATGAAGGATTTGGGAGAGCTGCGTTATTTCTTGGGCATTGAGGTGATTAGATCACCAAGTGGGATACAGCTCTTGCAGAGGCAGTATGGATTGGACATGCTGTCCAAATATGGGATGACAGGCTGTAAGCCTATTTCAGTTCCTGTGGAGCAGAATGTGAAGCTGAGCATAGATACAAGTGAGCTTCTAGAAGACCCTACTATGTACAGACGCATAGTAGGAAGTTTGATTTATATGACTATAACCAGGCCAGATTTGAGCTATGCTGTTGGATTGGTAAGTCAGTTTATGCAGGCTCCAAGGAAACCACATTTGGATGCGGCTAGACGCATACTCAGGTATGTGAAGTCCACATTGCAGTATGGACTATTTTATGAGACTGGGATTCAGATACAGCTGCATGGATACACTCATGCTGATTGGGCTGGTAGTATTTCTGATAGACGATCTACCAGTGGATATGTGTTCTCTTTTGGGAGTGCTGCAGTCACTTGGAGCAGCAAGAAACAACCTACAGTTGCCTTGTCAAGCACAGAGGCTGAGTACAGGGGTGCAGCAATGGCTGCATGTGAGGTAGCTTGGTTGCATAAGCTACTTTATGATATGCATCAGTCTACAGATGGGCCAGTTGTCATTTATTGTGACAACATGAGTAGTATACACTTGGCAAATAACCCAGTCTATCATGCTAGAACAAAGCACATTGAGGTGCATTATCACTATGTGCGAGAGAGGGTTTTACTAGGTCTTATTGATCTAGTTTATGTCAGCACAGAGGATCAGGTAGCTGACATATTCACAAAGGCATTGGGCGCAGAGAAGCTGCGCAAGTTCAGAGACCTGCTTGGTGTGCAGGAATTGGGATTGAGCTCGAGGGGGAGTGTTGAGATATTGAGCTCCACTCGTGATACGCCAGGGTGACTGTTGTGTATTTATGTCACCGACTTGTCAGTTGCAGATGCGGTTGGTACACCGCCCCTGAATAATAGCTACATGATAGCTATCCTTATCTACTCTAGTTTGTGGCTCAGTTAGTATGCCACCTTAGTTAGTTGAGTTTGGTTTGAGACCCATATCTAGGGTTCTTCTCTTTCTTTGTACTTGAGTCTTTTTGGCTTCCACAACTAAGAAGAGGAAAATTGTTTTCAGCCTCCACCCTTGTGTGTATTCCCCCATTGTGCAAGCAAGAAAGCTACAAGTGAGACTCCTTCCTTCTCTCCCACAATCTTGACATCTTCCATCTACTAGAAGGTTATAAACATAACCACCTCAGCCTAAAGCATGCTGAAAAATATCTAGAGTCTGTGAACTCTGGATCTATGCCATTAAAATGCCGTTTGATGGTTTCCCACTCTGAATTGGGAACGTTCTCAACATTTTCAAAATAGGAAAAGGGAGGGCCTTCCATCAAACTATTCAATGGTTTTGGCTTGCCTTTAAAAAAGCCAGGAAATCCAAACCCCATGCCCTTTTTGAACTTAAAGGGTGGGATAGAACCTAGATGTGGACGTGATGTTTTTCCATTCATAGATTGAGTCTCGAGCCATAAAACACTCGAGTCTTCACTGGCACTTTTATCCAAGTCTAGAGTAGGAGTAATGCTGATCTTTGTTTTAAGGCCCAAGTAAGTGTACCATAGCTTAAGGGCTCTTTCATCTACCCAGTATATTTTGCTACAGACACCTCATGAGGGTCCAGCATGTCTAGTTATTTGAACACCTCGTGAGGGTCCAGCATGTCTAGTTTGATATTTTATCTTTTACACTAGTGCACATTATTCAATGCACTTTGGTGTGAGGGTAAGCATCTTTGAACTCAACATATAGATGAAAAGAAAAATACCCAAGATTGTGGTGTCCTTGCTCACTTCGAGGATACCAATGGTACTTCGAGTAATTATTAATTCTATTTTTTTAATTCAATGATTCAATGTCTATTCTTAATTCTATGGCTTTTATCATGCGCACACGTGCATGCTCAAGAATCAATTTCAGGTGGTTAAATAATTATTAAATTTGGTTTTTTAATTATGTGAATTGCAATTTTAGGTGGTTAAATAATTGTGCGTCTGTTGGCGCGTCTATATTAGCGTCTATTTGTGCGGATATATAGACGCACAATTCGCGTCTATTTACACTCACGTTTACACGCACTTATAGACGCTATGATAGACGCACCCGACTTTGCGCATCTAACATGCGCGTCTATGCCTCGTTTCTGTTGTAGTGTATGTCAGAGAGGCTGAGCCTTGCATCCCTCTCGTTTTCCATTCTCCTTGAACCAAGTGCAGCTTAAATCCGCTTTGGCCCTGGCGTTTCTGCATAAAGTAGTTCGCTTGGGGTTCGACGCTAGTTTCCGTTTAGGAAATGACCATTAGGAAAAAACCATGATTCAGGTCGGTCCTAAGTGGGAATGGCCAGAATACTTCCACTATGTGGTAGACGCGAAAAGTCCTAGATCGCAAACCCCGTGACATTCCACGGGAGTGCCGGACGGAGCTTTCTAGACATCCTTTTTGATGGACTGCTAAGATGTATCCTGAAGATTACAGGTGGACGCGTTACATTCAAAGGTTTTTGTCTAGAAGAAAACACAAGTTTTATCTACTAACAGTTGAAAATTATATATACTATTGAAGTATTAGTGAAAAAGACTTCTTGATATATTACTTTGCACTTGTTGTGAAAGGTTGAAAAAGCCTTTCTTGCTATTTTGTATTTGTTTTGTGGTAATGACACAGAACAATGGAAACCCCATCAGTGAGAATTTGGGTAAGAACAATTATCCATCATGGAAGTTTCGTGTGATGAACTTCCTTATTGAAAAAGGCCTCTTAAGCAGGTGAGATTTTTACACAAAGTTATGGCTGATTTCCTACAGCAGACCCCTACGGGACAACATGTTGTCCACCCCATCCAGGGTCTTGTCTATCATGAAATGGTGGATTATAATGTAGGCGAGACCCTCCCATATGGTCTCCCATACCTCACGCCCTTGATCACGGGGGGGTCACTCATGAATATATGTATATATAATGTGAGTTCAAAATAAGGGGTTTTTAAAACACCAGTTTTATACATTTTTTACATATAGAAGGGTGTCATATAAAGGGGTTACTTACAGATTGAATAGAAAAGGGTTGTGTTTTATTCAAGAAAAGTTCACAGATTATGATATTTATAAATAGGCCATGAACGCACGTTATATAGAGAATATATATATAATGAATCCCTCGAGCCCTTGATGCCCCATTTCTCTTCTCTGTGTCGTGCTGCCCTTGCTTATTGCCATTGTACCATGTGCAGAGTCCTACTCTGTAGCTCCCACTTTTTGTTTTCTGGTTCATCCCTTGTTTTTGAGGACAAAAACTCTATGAGACAGGATGGTTTATAACAAGTGGGGGACACGGGAACATGGCATGGAACATACCAGTCATACTGATGGTATATAAGGTGTAAGAGGGTATTCTGAGGTATCACGGAATTATCAAGAATCTCTCTTTTCACCTTCACAAGCTTTCATGGCTTCGTCTTCTTCTTTCTCTCTTTCCTCTCTTTCTTTCTCTTCTCCCTGTCTTTCTTTCTCTTCCTCCTTTTCTTCTGCAGTTTTTCTCCCTCTTCTCTCTCTTAGTTAGATTAGTTAGGTCTCCTTCATTACATATACATAGCTTTGGGGCACATTATTGAAGCCGTATATAGAAACCAAAGTTTGTAAAGGCTTGTACATTTCTAGCAAATAAGACTAATCTACTTTTTCCTTAAGAATTTTTTTTAAAGAAGTAATCCTCTTTGGAAATATCTATATACAATAATTTTACCACAGGGGTTGGATGGATTTGAAGATAGGCTTTACGATATTAAAAAACCTTCAAGTTAAGCATGAGAGTCTCCTCATAGTTAAAGAAATGGTGCCAAGTATACTAGGAAGTCAACATGAAGACAAGGGAATATGATGACACCTTATACAAAAAATTCAAACTTGTCAATCACTTGGAGCCATGTCAATCACTTGGAGCCAAGGTATTTGAAAATGAAAGGAGGAGGTGAGGCCAAGCTTGAAAACGCATGTCTTTGACGATTTTAAGAAAATAATCCAATAACTTTCCCATGTGGTGCATACATCTGATCCCCTATTTCTTCTCCTATATTTGTCCTCCCTTCATGCATTCACTTTTCCTAGCCTTTTAATAAATTAACTATATTTTTTCCCTTTTTCTCATTTTCATTATTTTAATATTTAGAGCTTCATAAATGGTATATGCATGGAAAAATTTTTGGGTTACCAAAAGAAGAAAATGCAATAATATACTTATGCATGAAAGGATTCATACACAAAGGCCACATCTACAATGTTGGAGATTTTAGAATCTTCTCAATTATTATTCAAAGCCTTTTCCTTCAAGAATCTCTCCCCAAAATAAGTTTATTTTCATTTCCAAGGATAAGTGATGAGATTGCAAGCTCAAAATGTGTGGACATTGATGATGGACCGCTTGGTTAGATGGATCCACAAGTCTATACTTAGTACATCGGTGGTCATTTAAATCCTCACATGGCCATTGACTTATCACTTATTATATATAGTTTATTACAAGTATCTATAGCATGCATATATAACAATTGATTAGTATAATTAGTTATGCACTTTTTGACTTAGTAGGCCACTTTTCTTTATCTTGTATCTTATTATCTTTACTTTGTGTACATTGTATTATGCAAGAAAGAAGAAGAAGAAACTAGTAAGAATGTGTTTTGGCATCCATCTCTCTTCTTCTTTTCTTGAGTGAGCTTCCTCTTGTGTATATGTTGTGTGTTTGGTGCAGTAGCTCAAGAAAATCCCCCCCACCATGTGATTTGTTATATGGTATCAGAGCGGTGCCATTGAGAGAGGCTAGTTTTGAAGGCTAAAGTGAAAGAGAAGAAGCGAGGATTAGAGCAAATAAGCAAAGAGTAAGAAGCTCTCCCATTCTTCCAACTCGTTCTCTTGGATAAATCCTATGGATGTATCAAAATCAAAGGAGAGCAAAAATCTTATATTGTTGCTTTTTTGGCCATCTCAAGCCATTTCAGGCCTTGTTTTAGACCCATAAGCTTGCAAACAATAGTTTCAGGGTATACTACAATTTCGGTTTTATTGATTGAAAGTGGGTGCATATATTATAGATTTTGAATTTGTTAGTTGAATGTAATATTTCTCCTAAAAAATATTACGTGCATGCATCACTACAACAGAAACGAGGCATAAACGCGCACGTTAGACGCGCAAAGTCGGGTGCGTCTATCAGAGCGTCTATAAATGCGTATAAACGTGCATGTAAATAGAAGCGAATTCTGCGTCTATATATCCGCGCAAATAGACGCTAATATAGACGCGCTAGCAGATGCACAATTATTGAACCACCTAAAATTAGCAATTCACATAATTGAAAAACCAAAGTTAATAATTATTTAACCACCTGAAATTGATTCTTGAGCATGCACATGTGCGCATGATAAAAACCATAGAATTAAGAATACACATTGAATCATTGAATTAAAAAAATAGAGTTAATAATTTCTTTTTCATTGCTCTCTAATGAATGGCAATTCCTCCAGTTGACAAGCCTGATATAAGTAATTAGCGGCAAGCGACAGAAACCTTACAATTAGTAGCAAGCATTGCAATATGTATCTCGTAATTTCTCGATGTACTTGAAGATGATAAAAGATACTTCCTTTTTATTATGGAAAATTCAATGCTTGCTTTAAAATTGACTATTGATTCTTGAGTATGCACGTGTGCGCATGATAAAAAGCATAGAATTAGGAATACACATATATTGAATCAATAAGCAAATTAAGTATGTTACAGTGAATGATCCATCTCATCTTCAATGAGATCAGCCCTTGCTAAACTATCTACTTCTAGGTCTATGTTACCAAGAGGTAACGAAACAAATAAGTCTATCCCACTATCAGATGTGTTGCTATATTACTCAATAACTTCATCAATATCATCGACAATCACATTATTGTCTTCTTCTGCGTTTCCTTGAACATCATTGCAAGGTTCATCTTGTACTATATCATGCATATCATCCATTATGTTGTCATCATGCACATCATCATTATTTGTTGGATTGTCATCTGTTATCTCCATGTCGGTAATATTACCATATATTGGTTTTGAACGATTAGATATAGGGATGACATACCACCATCGGTTATTGTTTGCCATTGGATGATACACAACCTGTATTTGAAAAACAAAAGCAAAAAAATTAAGTACTTATTATATTGTGCATATGTATCACATGTATACATATAAAAAAATTAGCCTTTGCATATATACCTGCTCGCATTGTTGAGGTAGTACTAATGTGTCATTCTTGTTTTGGTGAAATCTTGTAGAGTCAATGATTACAAAACCACATGGATGACATCTGATTGTGCAATGCTCACCATTTGTTACCACTTCTTTAAACCACTTCACATCCAGTACATATATAAAGAATCGTCTGAAGTCAAGCTTCAGAATATCTTGGATCAAGCCACAATAACCTTCCATGGTACCATTGGCAGCCTCGAAGTGAGCAAGGACACCACAATCTTGGGCATTTCTCTTTTCATCTATACATTGAGTTCGAAGATGTTTACCCTCACACCAAAGTGCATTGAATAATGTGCACTAGTAGTAAAAGATAAAAGATCAAACATGTCAATTATTTATATAAAATAAAACTTATAGAAACAAATTAATTGATAGTATGTCTCACCTTTGATAAGAAACCTCGTGCGTATTCCCACTCTTCTTGAGATATATTACTTTCCTCCTCTTTTTCCATTCTCTCCATTTCCTCATGTAACCAATCTATGTCAATATGACGTGGGAGCGCATTTAGATGATCTGGAAATGAGACATTGCAATTCGACGTGCTCGAAAAATACACCCTCGACAACGATCACACATGCATTTAATTTTTCGTCGTAGCCATGTATCTCGATTATGAAGACGCAATGTTTCATCCTCACTTGAGGATATGCTCATTGACTCACCAGCTTGCACCGCACTAGGTGATGACGACGTCGACATGATTAAACCTAATTCATGACAACATCAAAATATTTGTCATTCATATGTTTACATAAGATCTTAATTTTAAATACACAAAAATCATCATCTTAAAACTTATCTTAACTTATCAAAACTTAAGAAGAATTCACTATCAAAACTTATCTTAAAAACAAAAAATTATGATAAATCCAATGCGCGTCTACATCCGCATCTAGCTACGTGTCTATTTTCGCGTCTATATTCGCGTCTATCTGAAGAATAGACGCACATATACACGCGAAAATAGACGCACACGTCAAAATTCAAACCATACTTAAATCATTTCTTTTCAAACTGCGCCTTTTCTTTCCTGCGTTTTTTCCAGTTTTGAAGCTTGAGTTTAGCCGACATGCAGTCTCTTCATGCCTCACCTCCTCATGACTCACCTCTTCTTTCATTTCAAACACACAAGAAGGGAAAAAGGAAAGCCAAGGAGAGGAAGAAAGAGAGAACAAGAAAGAGGAGAACAAGAAGAAGCAGCAAGCAAGCAAACAAGCATCAAGGGAGGGTAACTTACCAAGGAGAGGAAGAAGGAGAAGGAGAAGTGCCACCACCCGCTACACCAAACACCCAAGGTGAGTCTCTCTCTCTCTCTCTCTCTCTCTCTCTCTCTCTCTCTCTCTCTCTCTCTCTCTCTCCCTCTCTCTTTGTTTCTCTCTTCCTCTCTCTGCTCTGTCTATGTATTTAGGATTTGTGATTCCATTATGTATTGCATTATGTTAATTGTCAATGGCTGACGTCGGCCTAAAATCGGCCGACCCAGCGCATCTGCTAGCGTATCTACGTCTCAGTGTAGACGCGGACATAGACGCGTAAAAATGTTTCCTCTCAAAGCGTCTGAGAGCGCGTCTTAGAGCGCATGTGTGCTTTGGAATGTACACGCGATGATACACGCGCTGCTCAGAAGGTTGACCTGCAGTCTACACGCGATTATAGACGTGCATTGACCTTGGATACGCATCTGGGAGCGCATCTGTGCTGCATGTTAGATGGGCAAATAGACACGCTGGACAGAAGATGAACTCTGGAGCGCGTCTGAGAGCGCATCTAACCTACAATGTAGATACGGGGATACACGCGCCAGGTCTCCCAGTTCTAATATTAAACAATATATTTTTGCAATGATGAATGTGACCAATCCCATTTTTGTGTTTATCAGTTTTCTTGTTTAAGAGAAGCATTTGTAGGTCATATATGATTTTTTGTATGCAAATAAATTTGTTTAAGAGAAGCATTTGTAGGTAATATATGATTTCTTGTTTAAGAGAAGCATTTCTTGTTTAAGAGAAGCTCTTTGAAAATGTAGGTAATATATGATTTTTTGTATGCAAATAAATTTGTCTTTTTCCTGTGTTTTTTTTTTGCAGATGTCGTATCCTGGTTCATCTAGCAATGACCCAGATGTGGATCGCATGAATGATACATTGGCCTCCTTTGGCAAGGGGTCAATGCATTTTTTGGAGGTTTTCCTAGTAGGAAAGACTTCATGGGAGAGATGACCAGACACCTTGGCCGCTCTCCCACAGCGGACGAGGTGTTCAGTGTCATGTTTGGGACGCCTCTGGTGTCTTTGCCTGGCACTACTTCCCAGACTCCACATGCAGGTACTCCACATACAGGTACTCCATATGCAGGTACTCCGTTTGCAGGTACTCCACGTGCTCCACGTGCATCGGCTGAAGCACAAGCATCTGCAAAAGCATATGCATCTGCAGAAGCTCATGCGTCCAGCGAGGCAGAGGGCAGTCGACAGAGAGGGAGGAGGGAGAGTCGAGGGGGAGGACGAGGGTTGTGTGGGGGTTGCCTAGGAGGTGGTGAGCAATCACCCTCACCAGTAGATCATGTAGAGGAGGTTGTATGCCATTACTATAGAGTTACAGATGCCGGTGGCATCTTTCATGATGATGAGGGAAGGGATGTAATGGCGTACATGAGGAGCGTCGTGCATGCGACGTATAAAGATTGTTTCATTGCCTTCAAAAATAAAAAAAGCGGCTTGTGGCAGGAGGTGTTGAGGGCAGTCCATAGGGGGTACCCAAATCTTGAGGGCCAGCGATTCTCGGATGATTGGGGACGTACAAAAGTGAGGGATATGCTTCACAACAAAAGATCTCACCTCATGACACGGGCCAGGGACTCGCTGCGGAGGCTGGAGGAGGGGTGTGGAGTCTACAACCAACCACCTATGTGCCACCGCGTAGAGTGGAAGAAAGCCAAGAAGAAAGTAGCTGAGAAAGTGAAGAGTCACCAGCATGCAGAGGCACGACGGATCCAAATGGAAACCATGGGATTGTCGCATTACGGATCGGGCGGCAGAGAGTCGTGGGAGGCAGAGTTTGTAAGTATATTTTGATTTCTAGTTTTTTTAAATTTATATTTCTTTAAATTCTTTATATATTTTAGTCTAATATATTGTGACGTCTAATTGTTTGTATATCTCTAAATGTTTTGCAGACTATCATCGTTGGTAGGACACCTACCCCTAGAGAGGTAGGTTACCATCGAGGCCATAACCGCGCAACGACATGGCTTCACTTTTATGAGGAGGTCTCATCACTGAGGACCAATACAATCGGGCCATGAGGATTCGATTGCCAGAGGAGGTATGTTTTTCTTACTTTCCTATTAAAAGTATAGCTAATTATAACTTTTTCTCCACCTTGTCTATGTAAGCAACCCTGATCTTTTGTGTGTGTAGGCGAATCCGGATGTGGAGCACAGCGAGGAGGGGGATAGCGACGCTTGTAGCCATGGTGGTACTAGCGAGGATGTTTCCTCTTCAGATTCGTAGAGGAGCACCATACCTCCTCATGAGGCCTTCTTTTCTTGTATATATATGATATCTCTTTGAGCCTACTGCTTGCGGCCACGCTTTAGGTCGCAAGCACTCAAAACTTCCCTTGTAAATGCTTTGATATATAATGAATACATGGACTTTTACTTTCAATTCTCGTGCCCGTAAGATACATTTTCTTTTTCCCAAATACACAATCTGATGTATGGGAGGGGGAAAAAAAACCAGAGAGCATGTGGTTGCAACCACATGCTCTTTGGTTTTTTTTTCCAGTTCTGTTTTGCGCGTGTATTAGCACGTCTAAATTGCAGGTAATTCGCGTTTATTCGCGCGTCTATAATAATGCAGACTACACGCGCTTATACACACGCTGCATAATTCAAATTAAAAAAGGAAATTAAATATCTTTTTAAAAAATAGGATATTTTTTGTTTTTCGTTCGCGTCTATTAGTGCTTGTAAAAGCGCGTCTAGAAGCGTGTCTATATGCACGTGTATATGTGCGTCTATTGTGCGTCTATTTGTGCGTGTAAATTCGTCGATACATGCGATTATAGACGTGGAATGATAGATGCGCAAATAGACGGGTGGATAGACGCGCCCGTAAGTTTTTCTCTGTATTCAAAAATCACGTCTAAATGTGTGTGTATGAGGCCTTTTTGTTGTAGTGCATGAGTCCTGGGCAAATGTCAATATCGGCATTATACACTCTCCACGGGCCAAATTGAGATTGAGGACTATGGTTTAATAAAAACCCGTGTTCTTCATAAGAATCTCCTCTTGGGAGGAGATCAAGATGAAATTCACTACAAGATATAGGCCTTATACCGACGTTTAAAGCGACGAAAATGCAAATAACAAAATTTACCCCCGTCGTCGCAAAAAGCGTCGTTATTGGCGATACCATAGAACAATCGGTATTACCGTCCCTATCAGCGTCGCAAATAGGGACGCCAATACCGACGCTGATAGGGACGGTTTGTGACGCCTATAACGATGCTAACAGTGACGCGAGTAGTAAAATTTGTGACGCTAATAGCGACGGTAACAGGGAAAAAAAAAATTGTGGCAGGGCAGCTTGACTGTGTGCTTTATGAGAGCCATACAAAATAGTTTCTGCACTACTGTGTACAATGCGCTTGCAAAAAAAAAACAATGTATACTAAAATCATAAAACTAATACATGAAATAAATACATGATCACATAAAATGCGATTGGTACAATCATGACAGGACATCAATAATACATAGAAAATGTCCACATAGATCAGGCGACTCAAAAATAAAGGTGTGTGAGCTCCTGGGATCCATGGGCGAGCTACAAATCCTCGTCCCCCGAAAGCTCGTCCCGCCACAAAGGAGCATCGAATGGAATCTACAAAAAAAGACACAACACATCAGTCCGCCATACAATAATGCATTCAAATATCTCATGGTAACTATGGACAAGAAAGATGAGTGACTTACAGGGCCGCCGCGTCTATACAATCGGTCAATCAATGCAGTGAGACCGTGCTTCTCTGCATATCGAGTCTCAAGGCGAGTTGGATCGCAATTTGTAATGGAGTGCTGCAAAGAAAACAAAATGCTAACTGTTAGAAACATGATTATTAGTACAAAGAATATTTCAAAAAAATAAACAAGCAAAACAAAAGAAAAACTTACAAAGTCCTCCAAATATGTCATGTGGCCGCCACTCCCAAGATGATGGACCACTCCGGCCTCGAGTCGTGCCCTCACTGCCTTGCGCTGCTAACTCTAACGTCCTCGAGAATCTGTAGCCTCCTCCCTCAATCGGCGCCAGTCGTCTGCATCTAACCACTCGGGCTTTGCAACCCCACTCTTGATTGCCTTGCGTGCGTCGGATCGTCTATGTGACACGTATGCACGCATGCAATCCATCATCCAGCCCGTAGAGAATCTATCTACTGCGACTGGCACCGGAAACTCCTCGTGCAAGGATTAGTCCTTGCCCCCCTTTGGTATGTTCTTCCAATGATCCAAGACGTTGTGCCGAAAAACTTGTTGGCACAACTCTCTCATGTGAGCCATCACCCTCCTCCCCTCATCATTCATGACGATGGCTCCTGACCTACTATCGACTAGATATCCATAACCCCTTGGAGTCTACCTAAGATGGGTCCTCTCCCATCTGCGTCCACGCTCCTGGGTATATCTAGGAGACCCCTGTGTATCCGGTGTACCGATGGGGGTAATATCTCTCGGAGTAGCACCCATAGGGGTGCCACCTGTGCTGACGGCTGCGCAAAAGCCGGAGTAACTGGAGTAGACGTTCCCACAGGTGTGACAAATTCTGGAGGTGATGCAGCTCCAGCTGAACGACGAGATGGATACACCGCATCCGTGTCTCCACAGCATCCACCTAAGCCTGAGGCACGCTCCCTGGAAGGGCCACGAGAGCGAGGAGTCACACCTGTATCTCGTGTCGACCGCGGGCTCATTGCCTCTGTATCTCTGCAGCATCCCCCTGATCCTGATGCACTCCCTCCCTTTGGCCCAAGCCATGAGCGTCGAGCTCATCTGCTCGAAGCCGAAGCATCCGATTGCGCTGAAGCAGATCTAGCAGAGCGCTCTGACGAAGACCCAGACAGCTCCTGGTCTGCCATCTCTTTGAATCTGGCAATCTGGTCTGGAGATATGTGTGCGAAGATGTCATGTAACTCCTCATCGCTCATCCCTCAACTCATCCTAAAAATGTCACCTGCATAGACAAAAAATGATGTTAGAATAATCAATTTAAATCATACAAAGCACAGTAATATCAATCATTTAAAAAAAATCTCACTTAAATTGCATATCTTATGTATCCTTATAAGCGATTGGTCAACGAATTGAGTAAGTGGATGCTCCAAGTATGAAGTATCCTATGGTCCCATGTTAATCTCCTGACACAACTTCGCATACACTAAAAGGTCGATAGACATGTCACACAAAAGAATGAGTCCATCTCGTTCTCAAGGAATTCTTGGACTCCTGTATTTTCATCATTGTTAGCCGATGTTGGATCCAAGCTTTCGACGGCCTCCACCCCTTGCAATATTGACCCCTCTATTTGCATATTATCTTCATTTATGCTCGGAACATCGCTTTGATCATATACTCTCGCACTTTGGGGAGTTGAAGGTATAACATACCACCATCGAGGTTGTCGAGGGTTTGGATAGAAGATTACCTATTCACAAACACGTACAAGAGAGTTCAAACTATTGTGATATAAACCATGTCGTAATACAATTAGCAAGCAAATGAGTCCATGCACCTGTTCACAATGGTCCGGCAACACAAAGGTGTCACGCAAATCCATCCATTTTTTTTCGGAATCTATTTCGAGAAATCCGGATGGACCTCGTCGAACTATTGCTCCAGCTCCTCCAAGTACCACTTTGAACCGCTGCACATCGAATAGTATCCTGGAAAAGCTACGGTAATCCACCATAACAATACTTTGCAAGTTCCCAAAATACTCCATCTCATCCACAACCGTGTTTGGATCCATTGCTCGTCACCGGCTCTCTTGCTCGAACCTTGCCATGATACCACAGTCCATTGTGGAGTGCATTTTGTCAATACGCTCCATGTGAAAATGTCGTCCGCGCGACCACGCTGCACTATATATTTTGTACTGTACATTGAAACACTCAAATTAGATGTCGCATATAAAATTTAGATACGACAGATTCTAAACCCCTCATGACCTTTGGACTACATCCCCTCGAGAATTCCCACTCCTCCATTGAGACCTTTATCCCTTCACGAGACGCTGTGGTCAAAGCTCCATGCAACCATCACATTGACATAAACCGCGGGATCTCCTCCACGCCTTCGGGATATCGAATCCGTCGATGACGCATACTAAGTCAGAGTTCAGCTCGCGCTTCCTCTCGATCTTGCTTAGCGATCTGGTACTTGGCGAGCCACGTCTCCATAGAGGCATGGTGCAACATACAAAAGCAATTCACCTTCTCTTCCATTGATGCATCCATTCTTTTTTCTACCCCATTTCCAACCACCACATCTCCAGTCAGTCTATCATCATCCTTCAGCGACCATAGCATTTCATTGTTTGATTCCACCGTTGGTAGCCATTGTGAAATATGCACGAGTGCCTCAGACACCAACCAACCTCAGGTCATCTTTAGAAAATGCGGACTTGAGAGAACGCATCATACCCGTCGGAGTGCGGATAGACTTGATTACTTACTTCACAATGCGCTCTTCTTTAGTGGACAAAACCCAAGGAGCACGAGGAAGCGCACGCGACCATCAGCACTCGACTGCGGCCAAAGCGCCTCCATCTTACCTACCTCCTTCAAATGCATTCGTGCCCCTATAGTGTCTCTCTTTCCTGTGATGTGGTCCCATAACAAGCTGCCCACATTCTTGAAAATATGCATGGGATCCAACAAGTGGTTGACCTGTAAGTGGGTCCAATATGACAACTCGTAGAAAATTGAGAACTGCCAGATTCCATTTGGATGTGATTTTGCGTGGACCATTTTTAGCTCGTACTAGCTTGTGGCATTCATACGTGTTGGAGGTCGTCCAAGGAAACCTTCCCTGAGTTCATGATCCTTCGGCAAGAAAGCAGCGTGTCCTTGATATACCATCTTCTTCATGGTTCGTGACCTTCGGGAGTCTAACTGTGGCCCGCACAATGGACATGCATGATAACCTGAGGTAACCAGACCTGTTCCAACACCACGACCTAGTGAATACTTGATTGAACGAGATAAAATATAGATATTACCAGCGAGAACAGAGGCATTCTCACCTGAGCACTCTCCCAATCCCGAAAAGTCATGCATCGTCCACATGAGAATGGCTCGAATATTGGCTGATCACCGACCATCGCGCCTGCTCATATCTTGTACGGTGACCCCCTCCTCCTACAAAATATTAAGCTCATCGACTAATGGACGAAGATACACGTCCATATTTTTTACTTTGTAACGGCCTAGGACGAGCAAGCTAAGGATGAGATGTCCTTTCTTCGTAGAAAGCCATGGAGCGATATTGTAGTTGACAAGGACTATAGGCCACACACTGTAAGAAGTTGAGCACAGACCGAATGGGTTCACGCCATCCATTGCAAGACCGAGCCAAAGATTCCTTGGCTCTCGGGCAAAGCCTGGGAAGGTTGAGTCAATGTGGCTCCATACGCGAGAATCCGTTGATATTCGTTGAACTCCATCCGTGGACCTATTCTGCGCATGCCACGTTGTCAAGCTCGCCATGTCGGATGTACGAAACATGTGGTTTATGCGGGGGATGAGCGAAAAGTATCTGAGAACTTTTTGAGGGATGGTTTGCCCTTACAAGTCCTGTCGATACCTGTGAGAACCACACTTTGGACATGTCTCCATAGTATCATATTCTCCTCGAAACAGTATGCAATCGTTGACACATGCATGGATGTTATTCTAGTCCATGCCAAGCTTCCGTAAAACATGTCATGCATCATCACGAGACTCAGGCATGGTATTTGCAGGTGGTAATATATGATATTTCAATAACCTGAAAAAAATCATAAAACACATTGAAAAAGCACAAACGTTTGTAATAATAGTGCCGAAAAAAAATTTCAATGAAGCATATGTATAAGGTACCTAAACAACTCGATCACACTCGTATCGCTCCACCCGTATTTTGCTTGCATACTTAAGAGTGTAAGGAGTGTCTTCAGCCGAGATACTCAGCACCCATCATATAATGGTATGGATGCTTCCTCTCTAAGCGGATCAGAAGTCTCGATATCCATGGGAATCAAAGCATCGATCATTGCCTCCATCTCAGGCTCCAAGATTGTAGGTAGGTCTGGAAGGTTGCCTATCTCCTCTAGCATTGATGATATAGATTGGCCTTGCGAGTGGTGGATTGGCTCCTGCACTCCATCCATCGCACACCCACGTACTCTTCTAATTGGCTGCAAAGGGTGCACTCCCCCTTGGGACGAGACATCACCTCCTTGGATAGAAAATTTGCCAGTGAGACCCAATCTTATTGTATATGGTATTCAATTAGCTTGCGAGTACAATGCATGATTGATATTAACTTCAAATTACCGTTTGCTGAAAATCCGCAATCGCTTGATCAATGATCTCATATTGAAACTCACCAAATTGTCGTACGTGTTCTATAGACAATCGGCGTTTTCGTCTAATTGCCAGCTTGCATTGAGAGCAAGGACATGGGACACGCTGATTAAGATACACCTCGCAATCTTGAACAACAGGACCTTCTTCGTTTTCCATTTTGTCTAGGTTACAACAAACAATTTGTTTTTGTTATCATTCTTTTCTTTTCTTAGATTGTTATCCTCTCCTTCCATCTCTCTCTTTTTCTATGACATAGCATATAGTATCATAGAACACTAGTATTTAGTACCTAGTACTCAGTACCTAGCACATAATATTTCGTTTCCTCTCTTCCTCTCCCTCTCTCATTTCCTCTCCCTCCCTCGCCCTCACCCTCTCTTTCTCTCTTTCCCTATTAGGTTTAATGATATTTCTCTTTTTATCTCTCCTCTCTCTCTCATTCCTTTTTCTCTCTCCTCTCCCTCTCTTATTTCCTCTCCCTCTCTCATTTCCTTTTTCTCTCTCCTCTCCCTCTCTCATTTCCTCTCCCTCCCTCTCTTTTTCTCTCTCCTCTCTCTCTCATTCCTCTCCCTCCCTTGCCCTCTCTCATTCCTTTTTCTCTCTCCTCTCCCTCTCTCTTTTTCTCTCTCCTCTCTATTTCATTCCTCTCCCTCCCTTGCCCTCTCTCATTCATCTTTCTCTCTCCTCTCTCTCTCGTTCCTTTTTCTCTCTCCTCTCCCTCTCTCATTTCCTCTCCCTCCCTTGCCCTCACCCTCTCTTTCTCTCTTTCCCTATTAGGTTTAATGGTTTTTCTCTCTTTTTCTCTCTCCTCTCCCTCTCTCATTTCCTCTCCCTCTCTCGCCCTCACCCTCTCTTTCTATCTCTCTTTCCCTATTAGGTTTAATGATTTTTCTCTCTTTTTCTCTCTCCTCTCTCTCATGTTTTCTTCTCTCTCCTCTCCCTCTCTCATTTACCTTTCTCTCTTTCTCTCCCTCTCTCATTTCTTGTCCCTTCTTCACCCTGACCCTCTCTTTTTCTCTTTCTCTATTATTTTCAATAATTTTTTCTCTTTTTCTCTCTCCTCTCCCTCTCTCATTTTTTTCTCTCTTCCTCTCCCTCTCTCATTTCCTCTCCCTCCCTTGCCCTCACCCTCACCCATACCCTCTCTTGCTCTATTTGCTTATTATGTTTAACATCTTATCTCTTTTTCTCTCTCCTCTCATTCTCTCTTTTTTTCTCTCTCCTCTCCCTCTCTCATTTCATTTTGCTCTCTTCCTCTCCTTCTCTCATTTCTTCTCCCTCCCTCTCCCTCTCTCATTTCCCTATTATGTTTTCGTCTCTCCCCCCTCTCCCTCTCCCTCTCTCATTTTCTCTCTTATTTCTCTCCCCCCTCTCCCTCTCCCTCTCTCATTTCCTCCCCATCCCTCTCCCTCTCCCTCTCTTTCTCTTTCTCTCCCTCTCTCATTTCCTCCCCCCTCCCTCTCTCTCTCATTTCCTCCCCCCTCCCTCTCCCTCTCCCTCTCTTTCTCTTTCTCTCCCTCTCTCATTTCCTCCCCCCTCCCTCTCCCTCTCTTTCTCTTTCTCTTTCTCTTTCTCTTTCTCTCTCTCTCTCTCTCTCTCGTTCTCTCATTTCATCCCCCTCCCTCTTCCATTTCCTCCCTCTCCCCTCACTCCCTCCCTCTCCCTCTCCCTCTCCCTCTCCCTCTCCCTCTCTTTCTCTCTCATTTCCTCTCCCTCTCTCAATGTATATAGGAGAGAGAGAATGCACTCTCCCTCCCTCTCCCTCTCTCATTTCCTCCCTCTCCCTCTCCCTCTCTTTCTCTTTCTCTCCCTCTCTCATTTCCTCCCCCTCCCTCTCCCTCTCTTTCTCTTTCTCTCCCTCTCTCTTTCTCTTTCTCTCCCTCCCTCTCGCTCTCCCTCTCTTTCTCTCTCATTTCCTCTCCTAAACAAGCAAAAGAGAAAGAGAATTAAACCCTAAACAAGTAAAAGAAGGAGAGAATGGACTCATCGATGAGATATGGCAAGGGTTTGGCGGCTCCTCTTCGCGATGAAGGCTCTTCCCCTCCTTCGCGAACGATGGCGGCGGCGGCAACGACGGCAACAAGTCTTCTTCATCTCCCTCTCTCACGACGGTCGCTCTCTCTCTCGCTCTCCCTCTCAAAACGATCGATGAAAATGCGTGAAATGAACCCGCGCTCGGTTTCGGGCTGTTTTTTTCCCTATGGGACGTCGCTATTTGCGTACGCCGCTACATGCCTCGCTACCTGTCGTCGCTATACATTTAAATCCTTGTAGTGCTTGTTATATTTATGGCAATTTTTTTAAAATTTTCCCCTCTTCCCCTAGTCGTCGGTCGTGTTGGAGGAGAGGGAGAGAGGTGCTAATGATTAAGCTCCTCGCTGGAGCTTGCCAAAGGTTAATGCCATGCAGCTAGGCCGTGTGGAGGGAGGGAGGTACCTCTCCCTCTGCCTATAAAAACCATGGCTATGTGAAGGGAGAAGGACGAGCTGAGCGTAACACTGCGATTAAGGAAGTTAGTGAAGGAGGAAAGGTAACGCCGCCAGGCCGTGGTAGAGAGGGAGAGAATGAGTTGAGCCGGTTGCTACCGTGGAGGAGAGGAGCTGCAAGGTTGAAGGAGGAGCTTGCGAAGCTGCCGCAAGATGCCGCCACCTGCCAATTTGATAGCTTCCTCTTTCCTCCACATGATTGCCACGCCTTCAGAAGCTTCAAGAAGCTTCTTGAAAAGCTTCTAAGGGAGCTTTCATAAGCCCCCTACACAGGCGGTCTTGTACACCCTTTTTTCCCCCTTTGATATATAAGTCCTTTTTTTTTGCCACTTTTAAACCCCTTTCCTATTGCCTCTTAGGCAAGTTTTTATAACCCCAACCCCCCCCAGCACTATTTTGCTTTGTTTGCTCAAAGAATTAAAGGATGAAAAGATATCTAATGCTTCAGGTTGAAGGCCTAAAGGGAGAGGCAGCTTCAGTTACCCCCGACTGCCTAACTGACCCTAACTAAGGGGGTTGTTAACCGCGCCGAGAAGGTGGACCGAACCCGGCGCGAGAGGTCTCTCCGTTGAGCACTACTTGGAGCAGGAGGACGCTTGGGTGCCAAGGGGGCTTTGGCCGTAAATCCCTCGCCTTCCGAGTCCTGCACAAGAGGCCAACGTGACTTGGGATTGGATCTCGAGGCCCGCATACTAGTCTACGAGCGGAATCTTGGATTAGTAATCCCTGTGGATTGCTGGATAGCCTTCAGGCGAATTATGGATAAGCCTACGGGCTAGATTTTATGTATTTCAAAGATAAATATGATAACGTGTTGAAAAGGAACTTGTTTGACATTGCTTTTCTATGTCAAGTGCTATGATTACGTGAAGGAACAGGTGCCTAACGGACTAATTAAGGAAGCTTTTTGATGCATGTCCAACTAAATGTGGTAGGTAATTAGACAACTAAAACAACCTGAGGAAAGTGCGGTGGATGTGGCCATGGGTCCGTCCTATGGATGGGTGGTCCCGGTTGGCCGGGAAATTTTCTCAATCATGATGGACAGCAAGAAGATCGTTCAAAGCACACAAACAGCAAGGGCATTGACCTAGAGTGTAAGTTACAGTAATCCCAGTTTATGTTGTTTTAGGGAAACGGAATGGGACTATGCCTTATGGCAGAGAGGTCGAGCCTTGCATCCCTCTCATTTCCCATTCTCCTTGAACCAAGTGCAGCGTAAATCCGCTTCGGCCCTAGCATTTCTGCGTAAAGTAGTTCGCTTGGGGTTCGATGCTAGTTGCGGTTTAGGAAATGACCATTAAGGAATAACCCTGATTCAGGTCGGTCCTAAGTTGGAACGGCTAGAATACTTCCGCTACATGGCAGACGTGGAAAGTCCTGGATTGCAAACCCGGTGACATTCCATGGGAGTGCCGGGCGGAGCTTTCTAGACATCCTTTCCGATGGACTGCTAAGACGTGTCCTGAAGATTATAGGCGGACACGTTACATTCAAAGAATTTTGTCTAGAAGCAAACACAAGTTTTATCTACTAACAGTTAAAAATTATATATACTATTGAAGTATTAGTGAAAAAAACTTCTTGATGCATTACTTTGTACTTATTGTGAAAGGTTGAAAAAGCCTTTCTTGCTATTTTGTATTTGTTTTGTGGTAATGACACAGAACAATGGAAACCCCATCAGTGAGAATTTGGGTAAGAACAATTATCCATCATGGAAGTTTCGTCTGATGAACTTCCTTATTGAAAAAGGCCTCTTAGAGTTTGTTTCAAATGAAGAAAAAGGAACGAGAGTTGAGTGACCCCATGAGATTGTAGATGAATTAAAGGTATGGAAATAATAGAATGAAAAATATTAAAAGATAATGTATTGGCTATTTGCAATCATTGATAATAACATACTGAGATATATAAAAAATGCAGAAGCTTCACATCGAGTTTAGACAAATTTTGAGAATATATATTTAGTAAATACAAAGGCACATGAGATTAAATTCAAGCAAGAGTTGAATACTTGAAAAAAAAAGGAAAATGTCTATAAATGAATATGTTTTGAAAGTGAGAATCATTACAGGTACCTTAGCAACTGATTGATGTAATGCATGATGATGTTGATTTGGTATCATCTACTTTGGGTAGTGTCAAGAATGAAAAGGCTTGGAAGTCGTTTGTTACTTCTCTATATGTACGAAAGCCATTTCTAGATTTCGATGAGTTGATCTTTCTCGTGATCACTGAAGAGGTCAAGATATGTTAAAGATGCAGGATCTAGAGCATGACAAAGGCGATAGCTATGGAGGATGGAAGATAAAGACACAATTTATGTTGACATGACAATGTAGACAACTGTTACACAAGTGAATTAGGTTTCAAGATTGAGACTTGAACTAATAAACAAAATCTTTTGTATGGACAACAATGACACAGACACTTGACATAAGAGACAAGTACTATTGCATTATCATCATATGAAAGTGATAGTTCAAGTACATCATTATATAGAGTCCTTTGGTAGCACTTAATATCCACTGTGCATATGGGATTTTGTCTCTCTTCCTAGAATGGACTGCATCTTCCTAGCCTAGATGTCCTATACAAAGGGACTAGAGTAGGTATGATTGCAAGTATCTCAACACCCCTCCTCAATCCAATCAAAAGTACAAAGTGTGTATAGGCTTTAGTAAAAGCAACACCTGCAAAGTGTGGGCACACCATAAACATGGCAAAACACCAAAGGGTGTCGCAGAAAAGGCTAAGTGTGGGTACCACAAACATGATGGACATCCAGAGGCTGTAGCAGGGGCCTTACAAAGTGTACAGAGGCTGTAGTACAAGGATAACTCAGGAGTCTTACAAGTTTATGTTTGAGACATTAGGACTAGGAAACACAAAACTAAAAAGTCTATCTAAATAGAAGGACTGATGAGGTTTTTCCTTCTCCTGGTGGTCTTCTTCTTCTTCTTCCTTCGCTCCATTTTCTTCTTCTTCTTGGACTGCAACTAGATATGCCTTTTGGGACCTCTTTCTTGCATGGAAGAACTTCTCGGTGTGTCTGGTCCTTTTGCTGAAGTCATAGAAGAGCTTATCCTTCTTGCCTTTGTACCTGTTGCCAACATATAATGCATGCTCATCTCTAGAGATACTTGGTTCTTCCTTAGTTTTTAGCTTCTTTTCCTCTTCTAACAGTGATGCCTGGATATCAACAAGTTCAGGATTTGGCATGTTGATTAAGGTTATTGATACATTATTATATTCAGGAGGAAAACTCTTAAGTAGAACACCAATGCAAACATCTTCTTCCATTTTAATGTTGATTCCTGCAAGTTGGGTTAGAAGTCCTTCCATGTAATTTAGATGTGTGGCAAGTGATGTGCTGGACTTCATTTCATCAAGCCTGAAAAACTCAATCAAGAGACCATACTTTGATGATTTAGACTATGCACCAAACTGTTAGCTATATATAGTCTAGTAGCTATATATAGTCTCTCTATATATAGCGCCCCAGGTCCCCTCTATATATTCCTATCATGTGTGCTCAGTTGACACACTTCTGGGGTTCCACTTCCTATGTCTCATATCTCTCTTTGCCTCTCTCTTCCTCCGTTCCTCATCTCCCTCGCACACTGTTCAACATGGTATCAGAGCGAGGTTCTACAACATAACAAAGCTTTCCAGCATTAGTGTTTACGCTGGATACCACAGGTTTAGCAGGTTTACTGAAGCGGTTGCCGATTTTAGTCTCTCGAACATCAAACCGTCCTCTCTATCCTTTCATGCCTCCTATCATCATCGCTCCTCTCCTCAAGGAATTGCCCCTCCTCAGTCAGCTCTCCCTCCAGCACGTGCTCGACAATGTGCATCCCTTCCTCCCTCATGAACTCGGCCCTGCCTACCAGACCGATGATGACATGAACGCAGAACCTAATCATCCTACGGAGGCATACTGCGAAACTTGCTTTTCGGAGATTACTAGAGAGCTTTCTCTATGCCAGTGGCTCTATGGCCACAGCGGCCACTTGAGTGTAGAGGGCCCTTCTTGTTGCCAGTGGGCTGCATATTCTATGCTGCTATGCCATCGATCCTGTGTGAGTGACGAGGAGGTTTAGGTCCCTGGAGTCTGTGAGGTTAAAGGGGAAGCCCCATGCCACCATCTTCGTGCGCTCGTCGACCATGCGCTCACTTATCCCTGTGAACTGGGGAGGCTATGCCAAGCCATGGGTCTCTGAAATGTGGCATGGGTCTCTGAGATATCCCTGAATTGGCCATGCCTCAAGGAAATCCGCCTGCACCGCATGATCATTTCGGATGAGGACCTACTCCTGTTTAGTCCAATGACCAGTCACATAAAGACTTGTTGGCTTCTCTCTTGGTACAAAGGGGGTGGTTATTTGCAGACTATCTGACGTTCCTAGTCTATCATCCCTGGAACTCAGATGATTTGACTGTTCCATCCTTTATATCTTCTTATGTGTTTTATCCAAGTGAGTTTTGAAAGCCGATTACCAGTGTTTTCACTTGCCTTCTGGCACTTAGGACCCCACTACGAATGGAGCTGAAGATTGGTCTTGGGCTATTGTTGTCTGAGGATGCTCGTCTTTTCCCACTGCATCCAATTTTCTTTTGCTGAAACGATGTCTATGAGTGCTGGGGCATTGTTAATTACAAAACTTGCAAGTGCCCGAGTGGATTGATTGTCTGTCTTGGAGAGAAGATGAAACTGTTACATGGGCAGAGTTGATTGTTGTTCTAATTCATACATGTTTGTGAGTGCTGGGGCATTGTTAATTACAAAACTTGCAAGTGCCCGAGTGGATGGATTGTTTATCTTGGAGAGAAGACGAAACTCTTACATGGGCAAAGTTTATTGTTGTTCTGATTCATACATTAGTCCAGAAAAAGCTACAAGAGAAGGGTAGAGTGTTGAAAACTGCGAGGAAGACGAGAGACGAAAGGAAAAGAGGAGAGAAGAGAGATATGAGACACTAGAAGTGGAACCCTAGAAGTGTGTCAACTGAGCACACATGATAGAAATATATAGAGGGGACCTAGGGCGCCATATATAGACAGACTATATATAACTAACACCCCCATATGAAAAATATAAAATATAAGCTATGAAACTTACGAAACAATGACATGACAAAGAATCCATAACATAAGACATGACATTGTGCTTTTATTAGTTGCTTTGTTTCTAAAGCTTAGCTTTATATGGAGCGTTAATTATATCTATCATGCTTTTTCATGAAATGCTAATTGGAGAGGAAAGACTCATGTCCTCTCCACCTCCCATGTCAAGTTTCTCCAGCACCCTCTCTGTCTCTCTCTCTCTCTAGCGTAATGCCCGGCTTATCTGCAGCTTGTACCTACCGTCGGGCACCTTCTCTCGTGGGTCTTGCTCCCGTTGCCTCTCGCCCCTCTAGCTTTTATTTAGGCAAGTAAGAGTGCAAAGGCCCTTTTTGGAAATAGTAAGACTGCAAAGGACCTTGTGGAAATTCGCAGGGCCTTGTTGGTCGAACAAGCCGGATAAATAAACAAAATAGACATATCTAGCAATGCGGCCCACTGAATTCATAGCACATCACCCCAACGCACAGAAGATCCGTAGAAAGAGTCGTGTGTAGAAACAGAAATAGAACAAGTACACGATCTCTGAGAATAGGAACGAAACTACCGGAGCAAAGCAGCTTACCTATGTAAACGGTGGTCTGAGGGTTCCCTGGCATGGTCGAAGATGAAGATGTGGACAGACAGGAAGGCGACGACCACGAAAACTGATGCAGATATGGCTTCTCTCTTGTCAGGCACCTTCTCTTGCGGGTCTCGCTCCCAATGCCTCTCGCCCCTAGCGAGGGAGCTTGGGGAGAGTTTGTGCAGTTCCGCAGGAAATAGGTAGGCCTCAACCTCACTCGGCTGAGCCTCACTCAGCTGAGCCATAGGCCCGCAAGTCCTCAACCACGATTGCGCAAGGTCTAGCCGCCTTGGGGCATAGTTAGGCCTCAGCCCTCTCCACCTCTACTCTCGGCTCAGCCACCACCACCAAACGCCGTCTTTGTCCATGGCCTATGGCCTGCAATATTTGAGCTGTCTTTGATGAATGCGCTCGATCTCGAACCACCAGGGGAGCTTGGGGTTTGAGCTGTCTTTGATGAACGCGCTCAATCTCGAACCACCAGCTCGGATGGCCGATGGTGCATATTCCTTGTGAGAATAGACTCCCTCTCACTTCCTCATCCTCTCTCCTATAGGCGAAGAAATAAAGCTTCCCTGATAGGCGAAGAAATAAAGCTTCCCTGAGCTTGGCATGCCTCTCTCTGCTGCGAAAGAATCCTAAATACTCATTCCCTTTCCGTCCATGAAGGCGGCACCTTCGATCTGGTACGTAGAAGCTGCTACTCCGAAGGTGAATCCCGAAGGAAAGTTTGTGCGATGGAGCTCGTAATTGTTAATGGATATCCATCTGGCCAACATTCAATTCCCTTCTTCCAAGGACAAGGCTTTCTTGGGTGGAAAGCAAAGATGATGCTAATTCTTGAAGGTGACGAATTATTTGATATTGTTTTGGGTGACCTGTCTTTCCCAGTTCAACCTATTGATGTGATGAATAACAATTATGTGATTACTGATGGTCCATTATTTGAACAATGGAAAATTGATCATACTGATTGGATTTGTCATGACAGAGTGGCTCGTCGTTATATATTGTCTGCACTTCCTGACTCACTTATGTTGGATGTCTTTCATCTGGAAACCTCTCATGCTGTTTGGGAGTATCTTATCTCAACATTTGAGAAGAAATCGGTCACTGAAATTTTATATCTCCAAAATTGTTCGAAGAATCTTCAATATAAGGTTGGTACTTCTATGCACTCTCATATCAAGGCTTTTAAAGACATTAACAATCAGCTTGGTGCTGTCGGCGCTCCTGTTGCTAAAAATAAGATTGTTACTCAACTTCTTCATACCATCAAAGATCCTTTATATGACAATATCATCACTATTTTGTCTAACAAGAATGATATCCACTTTGACAAAGCATGTATATCTCTTTTTGAATATTCTCAACGTCATGAGTATCATTTGGAAAAATCTGATGTTGTTTTGGTCACTCGTGAACAAAGGGATTTTGATGCTGCTTTTGTTGCTCACAAGCGTCCCACTTCACGTTTTCATCAAGGTAGATGCCCTAATCAAGGTAGTAAATCTTCTCGTCTTGCTTATCCTAACAAACATTGTTCTTATTGTGATAAGAAAGGCCATGTGGCTTCTGATTGGCTGG